>NC_070585.1:3855943-4455943 GCF_027409825.1 Scomber japonicus
TCATCCACTTTAGAGTGTTAATACAAGCAATGCATTCATAGGATTTTACAAAATAAAGGTTCCATGTCTTCCATTTCTGACGCAGTGTGTGAGAGTTTTGTTGGATGACTGTGCAAATTTACAGGTCATACAGTTGAAGAGATGTAAACTGTAACATGGTGCATGAGTCTACTGTAGCTGATCAGGGGGAAGCACCAAAACAGAAAGTACATACCGCAAACTGAACTTAGTGTTAAATGGGCAGAGACTACATGATATTACACATTTTGTCCGTTTAACAACATTTAAACTCCTAAACTCACACTGACTGTATCCTCAACAATACTGGCAAAAAGTAAAAGGCAGCATTAGTTTGTGCAGTTCAACTTTAAACAGTTAGCAAGGGTGGAATAGCAGAAATTGATGGAGCCACAGATAGCAGGACTTGAATAGTATTTAAACAAGTTCGGCACAGTTCCACATTTTGACAGAAGCATGTGGGTTATCAGATTGCAAAAAACTGCTCATATTGCTGACAGCCAACCAACATTTCTGACCTGTTAGAAATGGATCTGATTGTCTGACCTTCCCTTTAGGCTTCCATCCACAGTGCTGTTTTTATTGGCCAGCTGTGGAGTCAGATTTGAACAGCAAGCTGAATTGTGACCTGTGGGTCTGCCAGTGTTGGTCAGGAGCTCATGCTGGAACAGGAAATGCATACTTGAATTTATCAGAAATATGAATGTGTAATCTGACTTATCTCTGATGGCCTGGCAATCACCCAATCAACAAGTCTTCTACAACATTCCTGCTGCTTCTTTACTGTCATCGCTACCCTTTTTTCTTCCTGATGTCAATGGGAAATACAAAACAGTTGCAACTTGCTACATCACTAATGGGAATATATAGTAAATAACGCTTCTCTCTGGTTGTTGTGTGATTGACAGACTCATTACTTAGCTGGTTAGACTTAAGAGAATGGCAGCTTGCCAGCTGAGCTGTAGTAGATATTTACTGTAAATGCAGCTCAAATTTCAGCCAGGACTCAAACACATCAACAATGCTAAATGGACTGATAAACAAGGTCAATTTAGGGCAGAATCGTTCATATTTTTGTTTATTTTTCTGAATCCCTGCATCAAATGAAATGTAAATTGGCAGTTATACTGTTTTTTTTTTACTATTTCATTAACCATACAATTAACAACACATACTTTACAGCTTGTTGGCATTTCTAAACTGTCAAAGTAACATTTATGTCTCTCTCTCTCTCTCTCTCTCTCTGTGTGTGTGTGTGTGTGTGTGTGTGTGTGTGTGTGTGTGTGTGTGTCAGTCTGCAGTTAAATGGCTGGTTGTGCTGAATCAGTTTGGTACACACAATGTTAAGCATGTCCTATTTTTGATCAGTGTTCATGCCATGCTTCATCAGCTCATACATCAGTTAGCAAACTGACCATTCAGTATCATGTGACTTGTTGAGCATTCAGGTCTTCTGCCACTAATATGGGCCAATAGTGTATATAGTACATGACTGTGTGCCAGTAGATATCAATGTGCATTTTCTATCTGTGAAGTGCTTCGTATTGCCTTGGTTACCTGGCCCTAAAGTGTCACAATGGCTGTGTTCGAAACCACATACTACATACTACATACTTCTATACTACATACTACATACTACATACTTCTATACTACATACTACATACTTCTATACTACATACTTCTATACTACATACTACATACTTCCATCCTACACACTACACACTAAACGACCAGATAGTAAGCAGACCGTTTACACTGTAATAAACTATACTATAACCCACAATGCATTTGGTTCCTACCCGAGCTGAAATCATCAGGCTGAAGCTGATTTCATTTTAGCTCTAACTCTGTAAATATACCACTTTATCCACATTTCTAACCTTTTTAGGAAGAAAGTAAAGTAGCCCTTTAGATCCACAATGTGACGCTAAATTGTCCAAATACTATATATCACCTGTTTAAAGTTTTGTTCCTGCAAATTCAGAGCTACTCAAGTTAGCAGTAGCGAGTCATTTTCACAAAATAAAACACCTGTTGCCTTTTATTATTAATAAAACCATAACGATAGAATTGGTGCTTTTATTTTGAAAACAGGAAGCAAACATACCCTCTCTGTAGCTAACTTGAAACCATCGAGGTGGTGATCTGTGATGTTTGTATTTTGGGGTTTTTTCAGAAGTTACGTTGCATCTTGGGTAATGTGAGTGAGTAGTCAGCTCTTGATCAGGCGGGGAGTTCTGGTCCTATGAAACGAGGCCGACGCAGAAGTAACTTAGAGCTGCATTCTATCAAAAGAATCAGTAAACGTTTTCAAAATGTGTTTATGGTTTCAATCGCTAGTTTAAAGCCTTCTTCAATGCAGTATGATGTTCATTTGTGAAATTTTGGCCTCCCTGATTTTATATTTGATGATACAGCAGGGTATGCATTGGGGCGTGGTTACGTAGTGATTGACAGGTTGATTGACCAATGTCCTTGAGATCCAGCCCTCACAACCAATCGCAACCTCCCCGCTCCGCCGTTGGCTCCGCCTAAACTTCCGCCCATGACTCTGCCTCATGCCCATATAAGTAGAATCCGTGTTCTTTTTTCCCCAGCATGCACCTGAAATTTTCAAGATGGCGCTGCCTAGATTCGATACTATTGGCTTCCAAGCAGCAGTCCACAAACCAATGGGTGACGTGATGGATGTTACATCCATTTCTTTTATACAGTCTATGCTCTTGATGCATACTCTGCATTTCTGGTGAATCTAGTAAACCATCCAGGAACTTCTCACATACTCTAAATCACATACTACGCAGTTGAAACACACTACATACTTCAAATGACATCAGAGTTAGTACGAGTAATAGGAAAGTATGCAGTTTAGAACAGACGCTATGTCAATTCTGCAATCTGTAATGCAACCTTGCTTACTATAATACACATTGAGGGTTTTTGCTGCTTCAGCTGCTGTTGTTGAGAAAAAATGATATACATCAGGTTTCCATCCGAATGTAGCACACATTTTATCCCCAATATCTAGAAAATCTGCAAAAGAAAAGTAATGTGTGCTTCTATGCATTACTGTTACTGTATGTGCATATTAGCAGGTGAGCTCATCAAAATAAAAGAGTTGTTGATGTTACTTCTCCTGTCAGGTATTGTTAAGCCACAGCAGAAGAAGAGGACACAATGAGATAATGTCATTTAAAGATCAGCATCTCCTCATCGCTCCACACAGGTCTAATGATTTTGTCTCTTCAGTGAAGGCTTGAGTTCTATCACATACTTTGTCATCTTTAATTCACCAAGTGTGTTTCCATTCCATGGTTTCAATTTACTTATAAACTGATACACAGATGGATGGAAACACATATAACACTATCATAGTCACTATAATTTCATATCCATACAAATTAATGCTCACTTTTGATTTCAATATGTAAATTGGGTTGCTGAGCAAAATGAGCCCAACAGCAGAGTGCAAACAGTGAGTGTGGATGATGTGGTGTGGAGCAGATGGGCAGGAACCTGGCTGAGGTGCCACTTGCTGGCGTTTGGGAGCACCATGGACATCAATTACTTACTGTTCTCTGTTGGCTTCTTGTGGTTTCTGCTGGTTTTTGGTTGCAGTCAGATAAAAAATACTACCTACATTTGACCTTAAAGACCGTGTAAAGTGAATTCAGACATTTTCTTCTAAACACATTAAATAGGTCATAAATGTATTTCTAAAAAAGGTGTAAAAAGCATTTCAACCATTTATATTTGAATCGTGGAGCTAGGCTTCACAAAATGTGTTTCAAGATTTCTGTGTTCAGGATTTAGTGGGCGGGCTTAAAAATCATAAACCTGCCCCTGCTGCTGTAGAGGTATAAATACATTCAGCACACACTACTACTACTACAGTCTACAGTTAGCCAGTTAGCCGCCGAGCTAGCAGCTGAGTTAGCAGCAGAAAGCTCTCAGACGTAGCGTCCATGTTTCTGGTAGAGGTGGTGACTTTGATTGACAGGTGACACTTGGTAGGGGGCGGGGTTTCAGCGAACTTGGCGGGCACTCCCACAGCTTTTGGTAGCAGAGAAAGAGGCTGAATTTTACACAACTTTGAAGCCTAATTTCATATATTTGGCATTTTTTTTAATCATTCAAATTTGGCAGGGTGGTTAACAACATACTTTTATGTGGTATGTCAAACTCAGAACACATATTTAGTCTTACTTTACACGGACTTTAACTTCAAATGGAAATTCTAACTTACACAAATATACAAAAACATAAAAGATACAAAGAAAATTGAAATTTGTTCTAGTAAAAGATTCAAATAAAATGTGTGCATACTTTAGTCTAAGAAAACAAAGAGACGTCTTCAAGGATTATAAAACTTGGAGCATAAGCAGAGATGAAACTCCTTGCTAGAGTCTATTGGAGGGCCAGCCTGGGCGTTCCCTTGAGGCTTCTGTTTTTATCAGCTCAACCAAGACAGGCAGAGTCTTGGGAGCGTATGAATCGTTTCACACCACAACCCTAATGAATATTAATTCCTTTGTTTGGGACTTCTAAGGTGGAGGCTGATACTCTGACTCGAGATGGCAGCCTGTAATTTCTGAAACTAGTGAAATTAATTCAAGTTTGACATGCAAAAAGGTCACAGACATCAGCACTGTGATCCAACAGCAATTTGTAGTGACTGGATTAAACCTTCACAAACACATAGACTGAAACATAAATTCAACATAATACTCAACACAACAACATAATTCTTCAAACATGTCTTTAACATTATCAAAAAAAGAAATGTCTAGAAGATTAGAGAGGTTAAAACAGTGGAGGTGAAATGTTAATGATAGACTGCTCTAACTCACTTAATGCTAGCAGTGTTGTCACATGGTCATTTTTATACCTCACAGTTACCAAAGTTAGATCATTCTTAAAAGAAACTTATACTGAACAACATTATCATTTACATAATGATTTGACACTTAATTCATATTAAATTCAGATATTGGCTTAACCCTTACATAATGTTCATATTCTCTCATAAAAAGTGTCTATACCAAATGTTGAAGCACAGATGTGTTTAGAAAGCATCAATAGTTGATCTGACTGATCAATAAATGTGATTAAACCTTGATTCATGTTTCAGAGAGCAGAGAGAGTGTATTTTTTAGCTTTTACACCACTAAACATCTACTATCACACAATATCATGTCCTATTTGACCTAAGACATGAAAATATAACATAGACACACGTAGCCTACAGATTACTAGTTACTTTATTTAAATTATAATAAGTAATGTA
Organism: Scomber japonicus; assembly: GCF_027409825.1. Classification (NCBI taxonomy): domain Eukaryota; kingdom Metazoa; phylum Chordata; class Actinopteri; order Scombriformes; family Scombridae; genus Scomber; species Scomber japonicus. The sequence goes on from NC_070585.1 coordinate 3,861,250, forward strand.
ACTATTTCAATGACTTCATCAAAGTAATGTAACTTATTACATTTGATTTGATTGACATTAGACTTTTCTAATTTTAGTGTTCCTATTATATATCCTATAAAGCAACATTTATCTGTCATTGTAAAATGTATTCATTAGTTCATGTAGATTTTAGAATATAAAATAAAGATATTTGATGAAAAAAGTCAAAAGTCTTTCATGAGCTTAATTGTTACTGTGACTCCATTTAAACCCATGTGTGCTCTAAATAATCCTACATCATGATTTATTGACTAAATATAAAATAGATTGATTAAAACCATCAATATATGTATTCAGTAACATGTTCAATATTAAAAAATGAGTCAAATCTTAAAGGTGTGACTTCAGATGTAACCTCCTTTGTAATCATCAACATTAGCTGTAACAGATTATAGTTACACATTACATATAACATGTAACACTGGAGCAGACTGACAGAGTGGAGCTTTTCCTCACAGTGAACAAACAGTGAAATGTTCAGCAGTGGAAAGTGGCTGATTTAGACTACTTTTCTTTAGTTTAAGTTTAAACTGATTGTGCTCTGCTGTCTTTATTATGAGTTTTTTTGCATTTTCTCATACAAGGTCAATCAGAGGTGCAGGTTTGGGTGTTTTACAGTAAGATCTAGACCTCGTCTAAAATGTCCCTTTAAGTCTCAAGGAGCAAAATTTACCCTCTGGGTTTTGCATGACATTGATTTGAGATAATGTAAGATCTGCTATTGAAGTTACAATCATTCACTCCTGTATAACATTATAACTACATCAGTGTGCTTCTTTTGAGAAGAGCTCCCACTAAAACTTCAGGTGTGATTGGAATTAGTTTTCATTCATCTAAATAGTTTGTGTTTTGTGTTTTGGAGATAACCTTGTGAGTACTGAGGATAGAAACCTTGAGATTTAATATTCTTTTACCAGGTTTAATTATCCAAATCAGAGTGTGATGTGTTATAAGGCCTTTTCATTTATATGAAGTGTTTGTCTTCATTGAACCTTGAATACGTTCTAGTAGCCTGTAACCTTCTACCATGTTAACCCATACATATTGTTCATATTCTACACCCACGCAGTATGTCTCAGGTTAATTTAGACCCGGTCTAATAATCCCCTCATAAAAAGTGTCTATACCAAATGTTGAAGCACAGATGTGTTTAGAAAGCATCAATAGTTGATCTGACTGATCAATAAATGTGATTAAACCTTGATTCATGTTTCAGAGAGCAGAGAGAGTGTATTTTTTAGCTTTTACACCACTAAACATCTACTATCACACAATATCATGTCCTATTTGACCTAAGACATGAAAATATAACATAGCAGTAATGATGGAAACGTCAATAGATTCAGATCAAATTTCACCCAGAACAGCCTCAATGGACACAAATATGTAGCACATATACAAACTTATAATATTTTTAAAAATATTTTAATTTTGTGCATTTTGGGCCACTTTAGGAAAAATCATCCAATTTTCTGGGTAAAAGACATTTGGAGTGTTTTTACAAGCTGTTAAACGGGTCAAATTTGAACCAAACAGTATGTAAGGGTTAAGAAAATGGGTGATATCACTTCAGGAATGCACTTCAGATTGATGGCAGTCTGTGGAGATAAGTGAAATCAAAGGAGAATCTCCTAACAGTCCAGCGGTTTTGTTGGTGTGGAGTTATCAGCTCCTTTCTCCGGTTCAAATGACCCAAGACTCATTTATGCTTTTAGTTCAATCATTAATTTAGTTTGCTTGTCAGCTGTGGTGTTCTCAGGAGGTCTGGCTAGCCTCTCTGATGTCAATCCCCACATGGGAGGAGAGATGAAAAAAGGGTCAGTTTACACAGACCTTGGGGGTCCCTGAGAAAGTATTTCTATCTTTCATTCTCAGGATTTTATCATATTAGTGTTGAGAATAATTCCAAACCAAACAAAGCTGTCCTCCTGCAACTGTTAGTGAACTTGATGTTAAACAGGCAGATCTGAATTAATGGGTAGAAGGATGAATAAATGGATGGTGGATAGAGAGATGGATGACTTAGATGGATTGGACAATTGAAACCTGACCATTGTTCTTAACACATTTCCTGTGTGTCTTAGTATGCACTAATAGATTTCCTTGTCATATTACACCACATCTTGAACACACACATTCATCTCATCACTCCTTGGTCTCAGTCCACTGCCCACCCAGTGTTAGATCTCTCGTCTGGCTACTCTTGATATCTAATCCATTACAAATAACTCTTTGCCTGAAATTACAGTGTGTGATGTAAATCTGTGGGTTATTCAGATTCGGCTGTGTAGCTTCATCCATTTCTGTCACATCTGATTTCTTTGCCTATAAAATCCATAAAATGGGTCCTCAGACAAACAATTTAGTACAATTTGCTGGCTGAATTTGTCATCATTATAGGATAAAACTAAACTCTATTGATCTCTGTGGGGACATTGGATGTTATAGTGGTAGATAATAACAGGATACAGCAACAATTGCAATATACTTCAAGCAAGAAGAAGGTAAAATGTGCCACAGGAGCTTAAACCTCACAGTTTTACAAGCCAGGCAATGATTTCCAAGATGATGATTCTTCCCTTGTGAAAATGTTATGGGAGAAAAATCTGAACAAGGAAAATGAGTAGATGTGGAGGATATGTAAAAGTAGAACTGGGGGACTTTTAATAGAAGATACTAATGAATGATAGATGGAATCGGAAGTATCAGTTATTTTACAAGGAAACAATGACAAATTTAAACTGGTATATTTTCTCCAAAATTCTTTAGTAAGTAGTTACAGTGACCATCATCATCATCATCGTCAGCATCAGCATCATGATCATCATCATCGTTGTTGTCATCATCATCTGCTTTCTTGGTCCACAGAGTTTAACACAATACATTTGTTTCATTGTATTTTAAGTTCATGGTCCTCTAATGGCTTCAAAGTGTTTTTCTGTCCAGTCCCAGCCAGCATGTCTGAGTGGGCATGGGCTTGAACTGGGCACATTTTATGCGTCCCACATGGTTTCAGTAACATGGGCCCACATGTAAAGCCCATGTGGGTTGACTGTATGAGCCACACTGGAGGCTAAACGGGTATGGGCATTAACAGGGCAAATTGTATGGGGCCCATATTGTTTCAGAAACATGGTCCCCATGTGGACTGGCTAAATGGGCCCCATTTAAGGACCATTCTGACCCTACTTAGACCCCATATGGACAAACATATGGAGCCTACATGGGTCTCATCCATGTGGGCCTGAAACCCAGTCAGAACCCACTTGAAGCCCATGTGGGCAAACGCAGGAGGGGCCATCATGGAAACTGCGGACAAACTTGGGACCCTAATTTACACCCCAAAGTTGACCCTTATGGATCCCACATGAACATGCTGGCTGGAGTGTTCTATTCAGAGGAAACAAAAAAATGACACAACATCCAATGCTGTGATGTGGCAGCAAATCTGACCAGATGCTACTAAATCTTACACAATCTTAAATTGTATTTTTCATGTGGACTTTTACTTGTAAGGGAAGCTTATATATTCCTGTATAGGTACCTTAGTAAAGTATGTGAATGCTTCTTCCACCTCCATGGGCCCGTGACCCAGGCTATTTTCTCCAGGAGGGAGATGAGATCATTGGAACCTCCTTTCAGTTAGTTTTCTGTGATCACACACAATGAAGCCAAGTTCACCATACATTTGTTCTCCTTTGCATATTTTTTGTTACATTTATCAGACGTCAAAAGTAATGTGAACTTGGATTACGACCCATAATTACCACCTGCTAACCAGCAGTCATTAAGCTGCAAAAATCATTACTTCACTAAATCATCCAGGAAAATGAACAAAAATCCAGGTTAATAACAGCAGCTGTGCTGTGAGATCAGCTATATTGACATTTAAAATGAGTGATGAGAGATAGTTCAAGAGGAGTTGCTAAGTAACTGAAATAGGGCCGAAACAGAGCTAGCACCAGGCAGCAAACAAGCTGATAAACCCACTGTTTGCTATCTGGCTAGCACAAAATGCTAGCCAGCTGGGGGAAATTTGTCAAATTCATAAGGTGATAATATGTTATGAGTGTGTAGCAAGCTGTGAACGGAGCACACAACTCTCAAGCCACAGTTCATACTTCTTCGGTTCAGCACTCAGAGACGAAGCTGAAATATGTTCAAGTTAGAGCGGCAGAGTGTCGATATCTGGCATTAGCACATCATTGAAAACAACATCACAACACTGCAGACATAAAAAGCACCACACAGCGTCCCAAGAGATTAAGGCCTTAAACACTTCTCCAGTAACCCAAGCATTTACCACTTCCAGCAATGAAGGGAAAAAAAATGGAAATGAGTGGAACACCACAGCTTGTATGTAGGATACTGCCATCAGGGAGCGGAGGAGGAGGAGGAGGAGGAGAGGGAGACAAAATGAGAGTGAAAGAAAGAGAGGGAGCAAATGTAGAGGAATGTATTAAACAAAAAAGCCAATTCACAAATTAAGAAACATTAAAATTTTGGGCAAGTCACCTCATTAATTATACAGTGTGTGCCAGTTTAGCCTGTTTCTCTGGAACACCCATATATCAAAAACAATTTTATGACACTTTTAGTTGTGCCTTTATGTTTGCATTATGTATGAGAAAATCATATTGTTCGGTGGCCATAACATTAGCATGGCCGACCACCGACTGTTTCATTATTGTAATACTCTGTACACAGAAAGCAGTGGCTGTAGGCAATTACAGAAGAGGGGAGGGGGAAGAGGGAGGGAAGGATCTAGAAACTTGAAGTTTTGTGTTTCAAGGATCGTCCACTGTGTAGCAACCCTTTCCTACTTCACTGTTTATGAAATGTGAGTCCAGGATAGTGTTACACTTTGCTTTTATCATTCCCTCCTATGTAAGCATTATATTTATTACATTTTCATGTGAGTGCACATAAGATATTACTTTTTTAAACATGCATTTAAATACAATGAGTATAAGTATAATGTGAGATGGGTCTCCACTAACACCCACAGTTTTTCCTTTAATATCTTATATCTTATCTAACTTTTTAATGGATTCCCATGAAATTTGCAGATATCAGCTTACAGATATCCATGGAGTCCAGATGATGAATCCTAATGACTTTGGTGATCGCTGTTTTCTTCTGGTGAGCCAGCATGAGGTTCATCTTTATAGTTTTGAATAAAATATCTTACAAACTATAAGAATGGATTGTCATGAGTTTTGGTAGACACATTCATTTTTCCCCCCTCAGGATTATTTGTAATAACTTTGGTGAGTTATTTTTTTATCTAGTGCCATTATTATTATGTCAAGATTTCAATTTGTCCAATACCTGAAAAACTAATAACCTTCCTGTCAGCCTCATTGTTAGCATGCTGACATTAGCACTTAGCTCAATGCAGCAGGTGACTGACAATAGAATCGGATTCAAGAGCAAAACTCACTCAAAAAACAGTTCCAATCCAAAGGGTGTAATGATAAGCAGGGTTACTACATGGGTAGGCACTACTAACTCTGACGTCATTTGAAGTATGTAGTGTGTTTCAACTGCGTAGTATGTGATTTAGAGTATGTGAGAAGTTCCTGGATGGTTTACTAGATTGTCCAGAAATGCAGAGTATGCATCAAGAGCTGACTACTCACACTCACATTACCCAAGATGCAACGTGACTTCTGAAAAAACCCAAAATACAAACATCACAGATCACCACCTCGATGGTTTCAAGTTAGCTATAACGAGGGTATGTTCACTTCCTGTTTTCAAAATAAAAGCACTAATTCTATCGTTATGGTTTTCTTAATAATAAAAGGCAATGGGTGTTTTATTTTATGAAAATGACCGGAACTGAGTTACTCGCTACGGCTAACTCTGAATTCTCAGGAACAAAACTTTAAACAGGTGTTATTTTGACAAATTAGCGTCACATTGTGGATCTAAAGGGCTACTTTACTTTCTTCTTAAAAAGGTTTCTACTACGGTGCAGCTAATGCATGTTTATTTTTTTTTCGTGGGTGTTGTTGTTACTTTATTATTTTTTCACTTTGCTTCATGTTTGATACACGTTGTTGTTGTCCGACTCGTTCATAGGAGAGAACGGGAGAGTTTGCTCAGTAGGTTTTAATTCAAAGTTTTCCAATACAAGATGTACAATGACAGGTGCGAACGAGGTAGATTACTCCAGTAACAGTCAGACTTAGTTTAATGACTTAGAAGTCGCCAAATGACTTACTTTAACAAATTTCGTAAGTTTATATAATGCAGATTTGTAAAATATTACTTTTATGAGGGTCACAGTCACAGACAATAAACTTACCATTTGATAATTGTGGTAGCAGCGGTGCAGCAGATTTAATGAAGTCCAAGCAGCACGCTGGATGCAAACTAATATTAACCCTATAGCCTATTCATTATAATGTCCATGGACATGAATTGAGTTCTTTTGCCTTAATAATGATAAAATAATACACAATAAATGGTCGGATTGGGAACCCATATATGAATAATGTCTCCGTGTCGCATTAGTGTTGCTTGAAATGACCAGGGCTCAGCTAATGTTGCCTTTTTTCAGGCATCGCCGGACCAACCCTAGCTAATATCTCATATTACAACGTGGGACACCTGCGGCTTAAAATCCGGTGCGGCTTGTACAAGTACAAAATTGATTTTCTTTCTAAAATTTGAGTGTGAGTAGTCAACTCTTGATGCATACTCTGCATTTCTGGAGAATCTAGTAAACCATCCAGGAACTTCTCACATACTCTAAATCACATACTACGCAGTTGAAACACACTACATACTTCAAATGACATCAGAGTTAGTAGTGCCTACCCATGTAGTAACCCTGCTTATCATTAAACACACTACACTACTCCAGGAGTTGCTGTAACTGATGCACTTAGATCATATGTAGAGACTGTACTGTTTGATCAAGAATCACAGCAGACTGATGTGCAACCAGGACTTCCGTCTCTATACAAGTCAATGGAGAATTCACCAACTTCTCACTTGATTTCTAACCTCAGTAAACGTTTTCAAAATGTGTTTATGGTCTCATCAGTCCACAAACCAATGGGTGACGTCACGGATGTTACGTCCATTTCTTTTATACAGTCTATGTGTGTAACCCATGCTTTTATTTTGCATGATAGAACAAGCAAGGATAAACTGACAATGTTTGCTTTCCTTAAAAAGGATACTTCTAAACTCTACCATAATCACTGTTGTACTTGTAAATGGACTTTATGTACAGCTTGACCACTTTCTGCACTTAAACACACTCCTTTACCTCCTGTCTCATTATTGTCCACAGAATGAATAACATGAATGATGTTCTGTTAACACTGAAGATGTAGAACTGTTTGGTTTCAGTAAATTCATACACTGATGACAGGAGCTACCACACAGTGTACCAACCTGCTCATACACACATCACACACCATTGGCACAGCCATCAGGAACAATTTGGGGTCAACATGAGGACTGGAGGAGCCGGGAATCAAACCACCGATCATCCGATAGGTGGACAACTACTCTAACTCCTGAACCCCCATTAGTACATTGTCTTCTTGATATATGGGCACATAGGACCTTCTTGACCAATCAGTTGAATAAATGGTGTCACATGGCTTTTAGTGACGCATACTTAAATGTTTTCTGTGTGAAAAGAAACCAACGGGGAAAATACAACTATAGCGTACCAACTCATCCACTGATTTGGAAAGGAACTGATTAATTAAAGGTTTGTAAAAGCACCTACCTCCTCTAGGCTGAAACTTCCAGCACTCCCTAATCACCATGCTGTTTATGAGCCCAATTAGCTGCACTTGTACCATACTGCCTCCTGTCTGACACTCTCAGCTCTCTGATAACAACCACCAAGTTTCCCGCCAACAATCAGTATAATAATGGACCGCCTGATGGAGTATCTACTCACTGAGGCTCATCCATGAGCACCAACATTACAATCTGCATCTGAACCCAATCAACAATGCTGTTTTATATGTAAACACAGTCCGTTTTAACCACTTACTGTATATATCAAAATGGTTTTATTAATTCATGGTATTAATATGCTCATTTATGATGGGCTTTGATGATTCTCACTCATTCATTATAATAATAGAGACTTTGTCACCACTGTAGCCACTCTGAACTTTCAACCTCCTCTTTTAGACATAGTGCACATTTGCAAATGGATGACCTGGCCCTGTTTCCCCTCTCAGCACAATTGTCTGCATTTCAATCACAACTCACTTTGATGATTTTTTTTTTTCCTTGATATTCTTTTTTTTTCATTCAGTCTTTGAAATGTGTTTGAAATGAATATCCCTCTTTGTTACTTTGATCTAGTCTCTCTGCAGTTTTGGCTATTGTTGTGCGGTATTGTGCCATCCATTCACAGCTACACACTTCTGTGAGTAGCCAAGCATTGATGAGGACAAGAGTGATTGCCTGGCAAAGTCTCTCTCTCACACACACACACACACACACACACACACACGGCACACGCACGAACACACACACTAATTTATTATTGTCACATAATCTTTCACATAGACACACACACACAATCACAACATGCACACACAGTTGTTCCTTTACTGTATTTTAAGTAATACCTTTGGACTGTACAGCAGCAGTAACAGTTATATCAGTGATGCTGAGTCTATTACTGCAGTTATGATACAGAAACAAATCATTGTACTATTATTTTTTGCTGTATTTTTTTTTCATAACTTTAACAAGCCTCTAAATATTATTCAAATAAAACAAAACAAGTCCTAGAGCTGCCACAGTTAGTCCATTAATCAATTAGTCAATTGACAAAAGATTAATAAGCCACTATTTTGATTATTAAATAATCAATGTATTCGTTTTTGTTTCTTTTTAATTTAAAAGAAACAAAGTGGTTTCAGCTTCTCAAATGTGATGATTCATTTCTTTCTGTTTTTTCAGACATGATGATAAACTGAATATCTTTTGGTTTTCTTTTACTTTTGGACTGTTAGTCTGAAATAACCAGACATTTAAATATGAAACCTTGGACTCTGGAGAACTTTACAGATATTTTTCTTTTTTGTTTGTTTTTGTTGACATTTTAGGGACAAAAAGATAAACTAATAGATAATGCAACATGTAGAGAGAGAGGCACCAGGTAGACTCTGCTTTATTTTAAGGTGTTCAATTAAAAGATACATCCATACACATTCATATCTGCAATGAAACATGTTGCACAAAGAATACTCCACCTTGCACTTTTGACCAGCCAAACATGAGTTTATAGGTTGTGATCACAATCTTTCTTTTTTTTAATTTCCTTTCAAATATTGGCTCTATTGAGCTCAATAGAATGTGACTTCAGAGGGAGAGAAAGACTTGAGGATATTTATATGCAAACACACTGAGGTTCTGACATCACTGACACTCACTAACTTTGATTTAAAGCAATTTTGGTAAATCAAATAATTTAACAGTTGGACACCCATAAGTAACTGTTACACATAAGGTTTTGTCTCCAAACTGGGCGAGTACTAACAACCAACATCTGTTAACCACAAATATGTAATGTAGATGAACTACTGGGCTTTGTAGTGGAAGAAGTATTCTTATTTTTAAAGTACTAATACAGCAAAGTAAAAATACTCCATTACAAGTAAAAATCCTGCATGAAAAATCATCCTACAGTAAAAGTACTGCAGTATTATGAGTGATGTAGTATGTAGTATTACAGTAAAAGTACTCCAGTATTATAGTGATGTAGTATGTAGTATTACAGTAAAAATACTGCAGTATTATGAGTGATGTAGTATGTAGTATTACAGTAAAAGTACTGCAGTATTATGAGTGATGTAGTATGCAGTATTACAGTCAAAGTACTGCAGTATTATGAGTGATGTAGTATGCAGTATTACAGTCAAAGTACTGCAGTATTATGAGTGATGTAGTATGCAGTATTACAGTCAAAGTACTGCAGTATTATGAGTGATGTAGTATGCAGTATTACAGTCAAATTACTGCAGTATTATGAGCTATGCAGTATGCAGTATTACAGTCAAAGTACTGCAGTATTATAGTGATGTAGTATGCAGTATTACAGTCAAAGTACTGCAGTATTATGAGTGATGTAGTATGCAGTATTACAGTCAAAGTACTGCAGTATTATGAGTGATGTAGTATGCAGTATTACAGTCAAAGTACTGCAGTATTATGAGTGATGTAGTATGCAGTATTACAGTCAAATTACTGCAGTATTATGAGCTATGTAGTATGCAGTATTACAGTCAAAGTACTGCAGTATTATAGTGATGTAGTATGCAGTATTACAGTCAAAGTACTGCAGTATTATGAGTGATGTAGTATGCAGTATTACAGTCAAAGTACTGCAGTATTATGAGTGATGTAGTATGCAGTATTACAGTCAAAGTACTGCAGTATTATGAGTGATGTAGTATGCAGTATTACAGTCAAATTACTGCAGTATTATGAGCTATGTAGTATGCAGTATTACAGTAAAAGTACTGCAGTATTATAGTGATGTAGTATGCAGTATTACAGTCAAAGTACTGCAGTATTATGAGTTATGTAGTATGCAGTATTACAGTCAAAGTACTGCAGTATTATGAATGATGTAGTATGTAGTATTACAGTAAAAGTACTGCAGTATTATGAGTGATGTAGTATGCAGTATTACAGTAAAAGTACTGCAGTATTATGAGTGATGTAGTATGCAGTATTACAGTAAAAGTACTGCAGTATTATGAGTGATGTAGTATGCAGTATTAAAAAATCACTATTTGGTGGAGCTGTTAACAACTCATAGACATCTAAATGTGTTTGTTACTTTGACAGTTTGGAGTGACATGTTTGTTGTCTTACTGGTAGTTTGATGGATGCTGGGGGTCTGGAGGTGTAGGAACACAATCAGAAGTGGAGAAATGTGACTCCAGGTTTGGGGTTTAGGGTTCTGCAAGTGATCACTGAAAAAAAACAACAGCAAGACTGATCTAGTACTCCTAATACATTCACAGGAGTCACACACACACACACGCACACACACACACAAACACACACACACAAAGAAAAGCTTTAAACTTCAGCCCAATAATGAAACCATTATCAGAATGATTAACCAGCAAGCTGCTGATTAGAAGCCGTCTCCTTACAACATCACAGTTCTATACAGCTGCAACCTGCTGCGGGCTTAACTAAATCTTTAAACCTTTGTCCACTGATAACACACACCGACCTGCAATCACAGCGAAGAAAACAGCAGGAAAACTGCTGAACACATGACACCAGTTAGTCTTGATGTAAACAGACGACAAAAAGAGCAGATTAACAAACTCCTTCACACACTAAATCCACGAGCAGAGAAAGGAAGCCAGCGAACACTCCCAACAACAGAGCTGCTGATGAGGCAGAGCTGCTGTTGTTCTCCTTTATTTCACCAGATGTACATTTTTTAAAAGGAATTCAAGTTGAGTTGTGGGGCAAGCCAGCCACAATATCTTTATTGTCCTCCATCACAGCAGCTGCTGCCTCGTTAGCTTTGTGTAGAAGCTCTAGCTGGCAGAAACTGTATTGTTTTGATTGATAACACACAACCCACCACCTCAAGAAAGATGTGAAACGTTTGTTGGAATAACACTCCATATGTAGCCTTGGTTAGCTGAACTAATGCTACCAATCCCAGGGCTCCATGGCATACACTTTATATGAATATAGATTCAATCTCAGCCAGCATGTCCATGTGGGCCCGAGAACGGTTAGATATAGACTGCAATATGGGTCTCAAGTGGGTTTGTCCACAGTTTCCATGGTGGCCACACCTGTGTTTGCCAATGTGGGCTTCAAGTGGGTTCTAACTGGGTTTCAGGTGGGGCCCACCTGGGTGAGTTACATGACACCCATGTAGGCCCCATATGTTTGAGTCGAAGTGGGATCAGAACTTAAATGAAGACCATTTGGCCAGCCCACATAGGCTTCACATGTGGAGCCCATGTTTCTGAAATCATGTGAGCCCATGTTAACACGTGCCAAGTTCAAGCCCATGCCCACTCAGTACCCACATAGCCCACATTTAACCCATGTGGGGCCCACATGGACATGCTGGCTGAGATGAGAAGGAATTAGATTTCACTTATCTCAGATCCTGTCTCTAACTTCTAACTTTCCTTTTCGACAGCTACCCTTCTCACTCACCATTTTCTAGTCATATGAATACATCAAACACTTTCATAAAACCAAATGAAAAATGAAAATAAAAAAGTACAAGTTGTCCAACTAACAGGTATAATGAACCATGAGAATGAATGCAACACTAACGCCTGTAAATCAATCAGTGAGCTCTGGTCTTCTTCCTCTCTGAAGTCGCTGTCCTTGATCTGAAAAGTTCCTGATTCAGCTGAACAGTGCTGATAGATGAGGAGAAAACCACTTTCACCTGAACACAGAGTCATCATCAGAGTTTTGCTTGATTTTTTTGTATGATGAGTCAGGGGTCAAACAAATGAGGCCCAACTTAGAGATAGATGAACATTTATCTGAATTTGTTAGGGATTTGTGTCTCTTTGCTCCAATACATTAGTTTTATCTCTTCCAGCAGCTTTCTGATAACGCCTGCCTTTCATCAAAACCTGGGATAGGCTTCTAGGTCCTTGTGATGTTGATCACAGTGTGCAAATGTTAGGTTGAGGTTTGAATTGAGGGATAAGAGCATCAGCGCCCCTGTACATCATTTGAAAGAGTGACCCATGATGTCATACCTGAAGTTGAAGGTGTAGTTTGAAGCAGTGTGCATACAATCAGTTCCTGTATGTCTTTTCTCACTCTGAACTGCACTATCTGCATGTGAAAGGTTGATCTGAAGAGTTGCTTTTAAATCTTTATTTAGAAAGTGTACAGGTACAACTGCAAATATCAACTGAAGTTCATTCATCTCATCAGGAGGAAACAAAGTTATGTTGTGTTAAAACTATTTTTGGGAAAACAACAGTCAGGGCAGTAAGTTCCTGGAGTCTTGCTTTTCACTGTTTCTGGACCAATTAGATAACTGAGCCAGTTAGCTGAGCTAGCTGCCGAGTTAGCCGCCAAGCTAGCAGCTGAGCTAGCGGCAGAAAGCTCTCAGATGTAGCATCCATGTTTCGGGTAGAGGTGGTGACTTTGATTGACAGGTGACACTTGGTAGGGGGCGGGGTTTCAGCGAACTTGTTTGGGAGCAGAGAAAGAGGCTGATTTTTACACAACTTTGAAGCCTAATTTCATATATTTGCCGATTTTTTTAATCATTCAAATTTGGCAGGGTGGTTAACAACACACTTTTCTGTTATGTCAAACTCAGAACACATATTTATTCTTACTATACATAGACTTTAACTCCTCCATATATTCACCTATTACCTGGTTGTCAATGCTCAGGAGAGTGTAGTTAAGTCTCAGTTGTCACCTGTCACTCACGTCTATCCAATAGCACAACAACACACTTTCATCACTAGCCTATCATCTAATAGCGCTCTTTTTAAATATGTCTCTCACTCTTTGTGGTTTAGTCTGGCATGCAGATGTTGTGTGCACCTCCCCACCTCGGTCATCATTCTCATCCGACTTCATCAGCATCACCACCACCAATGTCTGGACTTCACGGGGGGGGGGGGGGGGGGGGGGGTCTGTCTCAACAGCTGTTCTGAGATGATGTCATTATCACATTATATTCATATAATAAACATCATTATTTTCTCATTCACTTGTTTCTCCTGATTGAGCTCAAGGTCCACTTACTGGCTTTCTCTAGAGGCTTTAATGGGGATATATTATGGGGTTTTTTTGTGATTATGTTTTTATAATGTTATAATGTCTATGCTAAACATGGTAAATGAAAACCTGAAGTTAACATATGTAGAAAAACTCTCTGCAAGTCAAAGGTCAAGGCTTCAACCCCATTGTATGTTCCATGTCAAACCATTCAGTCAGTTCAGCATCATAGTCCACATACGTGGTTACAAGACTGAACGGTGGTCATGTGAGCTATCAGAGCCATGTCATCTGCATATGTCTCTAAAGTGATGCAGTTATTATTGCGCATGATGTTATTGGTATAAATAGAGATTAAAACAGGGCACAAGGCACGGCCCTGGGGAACCTCTGTATTTAAAATCAGCTAGCTCATCAGAAAAAGAAACATCTGTTCAGACTGTTGGGGATGTTGGGGTCAGTTGCATACAAATGATCTCTTCCATAAAATCAGGATAGGATACACATGCAGATCACAGAGAAGTTTAATAAGTGCATCATACGTCTGATGTTAAATGAATGCAATGCTAAGGAGCTTTTTCAAATGGATAATTTGGGTTGAACTCATACTCATAACGGGGCAGCTGTGGCTAAGGAGGTAGAGCAGGTCATCCACTCATTGGAAGATCCTCCTCCAGTCCACATATCCATGTGTCCTTGGGTAAGATACTTGACCCCAAATTGCTCCTGATGGCTGCACCAAGATCAACTTTATTGTCCTGAAGGGAATGTGTCTTGGGCTAATAGAGTGCTGAATACAGCTGCACATAAACAATATACATGAGAGACACAGTGACAGGAGCAAACATGTAAACAGTGAACACTATAAGATAAGTATTCAATGAGGTAGGTGAGTTGCATATTGCACATAGTTGAATAGTGCACGTATTCCTGAATGAACATGGACATATTAAAGCACAAGGTAAAGAAGAAGAAAAACTACAATAAAAATACAATAATTATGCTACATAAAAACATTTAGGAAAAACCTATTTAACCCTCCTGTCATACTCCCGGGTCAAATTGACCCTTCTTTCCTTCCTTCCTTTTTCTTAATTTTTTCCTTCGTTCTTCCCCTCCTTGCCTCTTTCTTTGCTCCCTCCTCCTTCCATACTCCTTTCCTTCCTTCCTTCCTTCCTTCCTCTCTTCCTTATCTCCTTACTTTCTTCCTCTTTTCCTCCTTCCTCCTTTCCTTCCTTCTCCCCTTACTTCCTTCCTGTTTTCCTCCTTACTCCTTTCTTTCTTTCCTTACTTCCTTACTCCCTTCTTTCCTTCCTTCCTCCTTCCTCCTTTCCTTCATTCCTTCATTCCTTCCTCTTTTCCTACTTACTTTTTTGTATCTGCTGGCTCTGAAGTGATTTCCTGATGGTAACAGTACATATTCATGATGGAGGATGTGTGTTGGGGCATATCTAACGAGACTCTCCAGTACAGCATGGTAGCCAAAGGTGTATGAATGTGTGTGAATGTTAGTTTCCTCCTGATGAGCAGGTTGGTACACTGTGTGGTAGCTCCTGTCATCAGTGTGTGAATGTGTGTGAATGGGTGAATGTGACATGTAGTGTAAAAGTGGTCAAAAAGACCAGAAAAGTGCTATATATAAATACAGTTCATTTACCATAAACACAAACACACACTTGAAGTTATTCAAGTGTGACATACAGCACACAACTGTCTGAGCTGTACAATTGTGAAAACATTTGTCACTGAGTGAGTAACATGAGTGAGAAGTGAATATTTAACACAAAAAAAGATAAAAGCCAGATGAGTCAGTCAGCAGCATTCAGCACTAACTGACGAGGCCAAGTCCTCTCATGCACACCCACTCATTCACACTCCGTCCACACACGCACACACACACACACACGCACACACACACACACACACACACACACACACACACACACACACACACACACACACACACACACTCAGCTTGTTATCACGTAATCATACACATCTGTTAGTTGTTGTAAAGCAGCCCTGCTCTTCAGTCGATATTTTGCTGCATACAAATGTGTTGTAGCTGCTGTCAGAGCTCTTCCCTCATTTGTGAAGCAAATGGTCTTTAGAGAAGCTGATGAGCGCTGTGATGAACGAGATCGTCCCCCAAAATCGCTGAGTGATAATATATGCTAGAGGCAGATAAGGTGTGTGTGTTTCTCCCTTGGTGCTAACAGCAGACAGTGTTAAATGTTGTTCTGCTGCCAGATTTATAAAATGTATTCTTTTCTGAATGGTATGTCATCAGAATTCCAGCTGTACTGATATTGGCGCTCTCATGAAGCAGATATGAGCCAGCAGAGCCATCCTCCTCTCATATGATGGATATGATGCAAGTTGATTGATTGCATTTTAATTCTAGTATTAATCAGAACCAGACTGCTTGTCTATGAGAACACCTTAACCTCATGCAGCACATTAGGTTAAGGTGATTAAGTATGTACGTATATGCATTTATTAAGCAAGCCAGCCTGAAGGCCTCGTATGAGAAGCAGTGTCAGAGTGTTTCATACACTGACACTGAAAAGAAATGAAGTCCATATTTGTTTTAAAATAAAAATCATCAAAGGCATTTCACCATTTTTACATATTATGGTCACATGTATAATGTCAGCTGTCTCTCCAAAACAATGAAGAATGGGCATATTACTCTAGTTTTAGCTGCACTTCACTGGCTCCCAGTGTCTGTTAGAATGGATTTTAAGCTTCTTTTACTGGTTTTTAAAGCTCTAAATGTTTTTTGGGGACTGGCCTACATAGCAGACTCACAATTACAAGCACAAGAAAACAGGAAATTCAGATTCCTTTAATTATGCAACAGCTTAAAACATATTTATTTAATCTGGCTTTTAATTATTATTACTATTATTACTTATTGTTTTTGCTTATTTTCTGTTGTTTTATGTCTTGTATCGCTTTGAGCTACATCACATGTATGAAAGCTGCTCTATAAATACATTTTATTATTAGTCTGCAAAAATGATCAAATAATAATGATGTCAGTAATGTCATCAGAGTGGAATATTAAGGAGGTAAAAAAAACAAAAAAACAGGTACAGTATTCTTGTATGTTTTAACATATTTTTATTCTTATTTGCTCTAAACATGCAAATACTTTTTATACAACAAAGAGGTACACAACAAAAAAAAACTTTGTACAAACCATAGGAATCCAAAGTCCATTCATCTTATGACCTGTCACATTTCAAATAAAATATATTTTTTTAAAAACAGACGAAACAAAAACAGCCGGCAACAACAGTTATGAGGAGCGGCTGGTGGTTGACTGGTTAGAGCGCATGCCACATAATCACAGCATCCCTGGCTCTAATTCGGCCAGTGACCTATGCTGCAGGTCATTCACCTCTCTCTCTCTCCCTATGCTCTCTCTCTCTCTCCCTATGCTCTCTCTCTCTTCCAATGCTTGCTCTCTCTCCCTGTTTCCTGTCGGCCTCTCTGCCAGATACTATCTAAATAAAAGACTTCTGAGTCAGAACATTTAGATTTGTGTATTTGAAAATGACCACAAATGATCAAAAGCTGAATTAAATATATCATATTGATTTCCATCTTATACAAATACAAAATATAACATCACATCAATACAGCACTTCATTAACATGCAAATATATCTCACCAAGAGACTACTGTTGACATTTACCTTCAAAGCTAATGTTATATTAATCGTCCTTCTTCATAGCATGTCACATAACGGAAGGCACAAGTGTAACTATTATTAGTCATTGCCCTTTTCCATTGAATCAGCCATGTTCATCAACAGCACAGCATGACAAAGAGACCCCCTCACTAAATGAGACCACTGCACTGCCACAGCATGGCTCATAAAAAAAAAAAAAGAAATGAACCTGGCAATCCTTGCGATAGTGGATACAATTATTGTAACCGTAGTTTCTTTCCTCTCTTTGGTTTGAACGATTGTGTTTGAGCTATAAGATATTCATATTGTCACTTGTCATAGCAGCTGCAAAAGCACAGTAGTAACTAATAACATTATCAATGGCTTTGTTCCATTTACGTAGGCGTGCCAGCAAACCGTGCCAGTGAGCAAAATAGCAGAGCCTTGCAGCTGGCACACCTGAATGGAATGCTGCCATCATTATTAATGTCATTAGATATACCCGACAGCACCCAGCCAATATGTTTGTTGTGAGAAAAGTCTATTTCACAGATATGACACTTAGTCAACCATGTGTGCTTCATTTATCTTTCTTTTTCTTAGCATTTTTGTTTTGATATATTTTTAGGCATCCTGGCTGTGTGACACTAGAGATGGAGATGTTCGTTGGTCCACCATCATCCAGACTGAAATATCTCATCAACTACTAGATGGATTGCCATGAAATCTTCTGAGGATGATTTCCTGACTTTACATCTATCATCACCAGTGCATCAACATTTTCACCTATCTCAGCATCTACTAAATGGATTGTCCCAAATTTTGGTTCAGATATTCTTGGTCCTCAGCTACCTCATGGTGGCTTTAGTGCCACCATGAGGTAGACATTTGTGGGTTTTAAGTGAAAAAGTCAACAACTATTGGATGGATTGCTATTAAATGTGGTACACTGATATTCCCCTTTAGCCCCATTGTAGCCGGGATTCAAACCACCGGTCTTCTGATTAGTGGACAATCCGCTCTACCTCCTGAGCCACAGCTGGCCTTAATTTGAGTGTGCATGAGAAATTCTTTTTAAAGAGACACAATGACTAATGTGGGACTGCTAAGCTTTTTATATTCAATTATTTTAAAGCTAACTACACTATGTGTACTGTTTAAGTTATATTGTTTAATATTACACATTTGAACATATTAGCTACTATTTTTTTTTTTACTTATCTGACAAATAAAGCAAAAAAAATGATAGGCCTACTAAGTTAAATGACCAAATATGGACAGGCACATTTCAGAATATTTTGGTTGATAAGGCTGCTTGGTATAAATCAAAATATCTCTAAATCTAAAAAGTAGTGTCCCAGATTTCAGCGTGAACTGTCCCAGATTATAAAATCCACAAATTCTGAAATGATTTGACATAAGGAACATTAAAATATGTGCCATTTTCCTTTTCGGTACAATATCTAAAAAATGTCTGCAGATTTAACAAAGAAACATCTTGGGGAATTTGTAATGATATTAGGTGATGATGTAATGTATTGGATTCATAAATATGGTAAACAAGTCAGAATTGCAAAATAGTGTCTCACATTACCCTAATCTACCTACTTCAAATGTGTCTATGTGTCCTGAATAAACATTCTTCTCAGTGAACTTTGCAGAAAGGTCTGCTCACAGTCACAGTGATGGAGACTAAATTGTTAGAACAATTTGCTTAATAGCAGCACTATTAAAATCTGAATTGTAAATGTTACATTTTGTGACAACCTCCATCCTATAAGAGAGTGAATTCTTTGAAATCTACAATGAATCATGTACAAATTTGTTGTTAAACTTTTTGTTGTTAACCCCTCCAATGGCTAAATTGCTAGACTGGAGCTGTAATTGGTCTTCATTGAATGGGTGCAGTCAGAATAAAAAAATGAATTTTTTTTTTTTGAAAAACAAACATATGGGGCCAACATGAGCCTCACGCATTTGGGCCCCACTTAAAACCCAGACAGAACCCACCTGTGTTTGCCCATATGGGCAAACACAGGTGGTGCCACCCTTATGGGGCCCACATGGACATGTTGGCTGGGGGAGAACAAATATGGGAAGTGTGATAAAAGTATGGATTTACTTCTTCAAATGAAATAAAATGTGACAGGAAACAAGAGAGAGAAATACAATACTGCCAGGGAATATTTGTATCTCTGTCCCTTGTTTCCTGTTCATTACCGGTGTCTTAACTCCTCAATTGCAAGTACACCTCAAGAGAAACATCTCACTGAAAACCTCACACACTCCTTCACACATCTGAGTTACTGTTCCAGTCTGATGAAGCTCTGACTGTAGCTGGGGAAATGGCTTACAATTATCAAACGCTTTATTTGTGCACGACACAACTTCAACCAAAGACTTTTCGTCGAGAAATTGACAATTTATAGCAAACGGTTCCACTGTTAGATTTGAAGAGGATTCTGCTGAGAGAGCTAATCCCCCCAAAACAAAACGATTGCTTCCTGTTTAATATGTATTAGCATGGAACACATTAAAACCAACAAAACACCAGAGACACTGCACTCCATCCTGAATGTGAACAACAGCATCTTTCACTTTCCCTTCAATTAGCCCTTTCCATCTGAGATTCAGCTCACATACAGCAAGAGACTACCAAGACTATGTAGAGAAACACATGATGACATTATGCAAGCCAGGCCTCCAAAGAAATTAACAATTAGCAGGATCAGGTTCAGCTATACATCCATTAAGATATGAACAACAATAAACCAAACTTCAAGTCTGTGTAAAGTAAGAATAAGTATGTGTTCTGAGTTTGACATACCACAGAAAAGTGTGTTGTTAACCATCCTGCCAAATTTGAATGATTAAAAAAATCACCAAATATATGAAATTAGGCTTCAAAGTTGTGTAAAAATCAGCCTCTTTCTCTGCTCGCAAACGCTGTGGGAGCGCCTGTCGAGTTCACTGAAACCCCGCCCCCTACCAAGTGCCACCTGTCATTTAAAGTCACCACCTCTACCAGAAACATGGACGCTACGTCTGAGAGCTTTCTGCTGCTAACTCAGCGGCCAGCTCGCTATATTAGGAGTTATACAGCCCTTAAACAAGTCAACAAAACACAACTCAAAAACAAGATGTTAACCAAACTAACAGACCTAATCAAATGATACATAAGGGAAACAGAAATACCAGCTGATTAAACCAATAAGTGCACACACAGTGCACCGCAGTTAGAACCACAGTGGAAGACAACACTGACAGTAACTTAACCATTACACAGTGTTCATTTTGAGAGCTAAGAAATCGGAATTACAGCATCTGTCATCCAGCTGTGGTCCATGAAAACTGCACAGTGTGTGTGTCTATTTTATCCACTTGGAACCATTTTATTTATCTACCTAGTTACTACTTATCTAGCACCCCCACCCCACCATTTGAAACCTAAATAATAGTAATAATAATAACTTTATTCATATAGCATATGATAGCCATACAATAAAAGTGAGTCCTAAGAAGATATTTGAAAGATGACACTGAGTTTCCCTACATGAGATAGGTCCAGGTAGGGAGTTCCACAGCTGAGGGGCCCGAATAGTAAAGGCCAGGTCCCCCCTAGTAACATTTGGAGATATAGGAACCATCAGTAGGGCCCTGCTGGAGGGTCTCAGGCAGCAGTCAGGCTCATAAGAAGTTAACAAATCATGAATATAGACAGGAGCCTGACCATTCAATACTTTAAAAACAAGCCGTAAAATCAACTGTAAAACTCATAAGTAACCATTGAAGGGCGGCAATGATTGGAGTAAGGTGGTCTCTTCTCTTAGTATATGTTAAAATGGGCAGGTATGTTTATAGGACATCATACATACATCAGGTTTAAATGCACCTGATGATGTCTGCTAAACTTTTCAGCTCCTCCGGCCCTGGCAACACAAAAACTTTGCTGTGATCTTTCCACTTTAATGGCTGCTGATACATATGCAGTAGAACTGTCACATGTGGAAATGGACAGCACTTGGACAAACAGTGGAGAATGTGTTGTGCATCATTAACCTCTGTCATGCAGTCTCAGTGTGACCGCTCAGTCTCTCTCATTGTTAAACAGACCTCCTCATACTGACACAGCAGGCAGCCTCAGGCCCACTGCACAGCTGTTTGTTTTCAATGTTAATCAATAAAACTCTATTGGACCTTTCCAATGGGGCCTCCTCTGTACCGCTTTTCATTTAGACTATTCAAAATTACAAAAGTGTGCAATGACACTTATGAAAATGTTCCCATTGTGTTACACTGCAGTATAATTTCATAAGCATGGCTGCTCTATTGATTGTAAAATACAGTTGGAATCAAAACAGACATTTTAACAAAAGTGAATAATGCATTTTCTTCATTTAGTGTGTTTGGAGTGATTTGAAGTGGCTGAATGGCCCATTGCCTTTTGCCATTATGGAAAATCAAATGTTTCTTGACCGAAGTGATTTTATTCAATGTGGTTTTATGTGAAATTATTTCTGATGATCTCTCTCCTCATGTCCCATTCATGCTGAAATGCTTCTTCATCAACCAGGTCTTGATCATTATCATTTTTCTACACACCCTCCTGCTAGGCCTCATCAACTTCACACCGCTGCGAAATTGAATGTCTCACACTCCTCAGAGGCTTCTGTGGCTCAGGAGGAAGAGTGGGTCATCCACTAATCGGAAGATCTGTGGTTCTGTCGCTGGTTCCTCTGGTCCACATGTTTAAATGTCCTTGGTCTAAATACCGAACTCCCGAAATTTATGCCATCAGTGAGAATGTGGGTGAATGTGACATGAAGTATAAAGCACTTGAAAGACTTTAAAGGCATATATATAAATGCAGTCTATTTACCATTTACACTGCCAGCACTACATCCTGTCACTTTACACTGCGTTGACTTACTGAATACCAGAACATCCCATAAAATCTACTTACAGAAGACATCCAGGTGCAGCATCACTGTACAGCCTGAAGAAGGAATGGAAGTGATGACAGTTGTGGTGATGTTTGGCATTGCAGACCACTTAACTGTTCCTGATTGGAGTGCATTCTATTCTCTTCAGACTGTGCTGTAATGGAGACCTGAGTTCCATCTGATTATTGAATGGAAATCCACCTTTCATCATGTTCATGTACAATTTGGGAAAGTGCTGAGATACACCACACACAAAATTATATTGTCTGCCAGATGAAGGGTAGCAGCAAGTCAGAGCAGTCCACCAATGGCAGAGCTTCTTGTTGTCCACAGTTCTATGTTGTCTTTCATTTTTTTAAATATAGGATGACTACACCTATGGCGCTTTTCCACTACAAAGTTCCAGCACTACTCGGCTCGACTCGACTCGGTTCCAGGAACGACATTTTCCATTACAATAAGGTATCTACTCAACGTGGGCGGGGTCGTCATAGCACGGCTCTGCGAAACTGCGTGACTTCGTTTTATACGCGACACAAACACATAAACAATGGAGGATATGGAGGTGATGGTGTACTTGCTGCTGTATGTGGCTTTTATCACACACAAAGCTAGAATTGAGGTGTATGGCTGTAACGCTGTTGCCGGTATTTAAAAATGCAGGGTTTGATTGATACCAGGTACTATCCCTAGTGGAAACGCAAAAAAAAATGATTTGATGATTTTTAATTAAATCCTCATCATCTGAGAGTGTCATTTAATGATGGAACCTTCTCTCTTTTACCTTTGGTTACTGTGTGTTAGGACCTGGCTTTGGGAAGAATGAAAATGAATGAAAGAAAACTGAACTAGATAACACAAAAGTTGGTTTATTACATACTCAGACAAAAAGAGACTGAGCCAGAGCAGAGACTGTGGAAAAAAGCCCCCCCCCCCCCCTAAAAAGGAAACCTGAACGAGGCAGAAAATTAATTAAAAACTAAATGGGCCCCATTTAAGGTCCATTCTGATCCCACTTAGATCCCATTTGGGCAAACATATGGAGCCTACATGGGTCTCGTGTTACTCACCCAGTTGGGCCCCACCTGAAATCCAGTCAGAACCCTCTTGAAGCCCACATGGGCACACACAGATGGGGCCACCATGGAAACTGCGGACAAACCCACTTGGGGCCCATATTTGCAGCCCAAATTGAACCCTTATGGGGCCCACATGGACATGCTGGTTGAGATGATATTACCATATATGTCCTGGGGAGGGTGTAAGCCAGTATGTGATGCCAATAGAAATACTTTACCTTGGATCTTGGGAGCACCACAGGCCAGCCATAAGATCCACAACATGGTTAAGGCCTAGATGAACACAGTGCCACTTCTAATAGAGCTTAAAGCTACGTAGCATGAACTCAAGTATTTCAGTGAGCAGTATTCTGCTGCCAGCCAAAACATTTAAGCAAAGCCATTTCCAAAACCTGAACCATAGTTTCTTTCATCCTTTCATGCTAACTCAAAACCAAGTATACTGAAGTTTAAGTTTAAG
This sequence comes from Scomber japonicus, assembly GCF_027409825.1. Classification (NCBI taxonomy): domain Eukaryota; kingdom Metazoa; phylum Chordata; class Actinopteri; order Scombriformes; family Scombridae; genus Scomber; species Scomber japonicus. The sequence continues at coordinate 3,885,181 of NC_070585.1, forward strand.
CCAGGAGTTCCAGGCAAAATAGAGACAGCTGCGCTCCCCCGCCACCCAACTCCACACAGAGATAACTGATACTCTTCCTGTCTTCTGTTGAGCATTTTCTTTCTTTCTTTTTCTTTGTTTTTTGTTTCTTTCATCAACGTTGTTGGCAAATTTGTGTTCCAAATTAGCAAATTATCTGTTCCTGTTTGCAGTGTAGCCATTGATGTACAGACTGGATGTATCGTTGGATTACTTTGATACTAAAGAAAACTAAAGATCGTGATGATTCTCAGGCAAGTTCTGACGGGGCTTTCATCTTTTATGTGTAAGCATTTATGGATGTTTATTTATGATTGATATTGGAGATAACAGTGTCTTCTGGAAGTATAAATCCAACACAGTCTCACAGCAGTTTGTGAAAAAGTCATGAAATTAAAACTATAGATTTGTGCACATGGACACAAATTGTCCCAATTTTTTCGTGAACCCCAGCACAACTTTCAAATTAAAATATTTCAAATGAAGTTTATTTTGTGCCTACCTCATAAGATACAGATTTCCAGGTTTGGAGATGGTGAGTTGCGTGGATGACTCAATGTATTAGTGGCAAGTAAGTGGACTTTGCTGGGCGGAGCTGCAATACAGACGGAGGCGGTGGTCGTTGACGGACGGTGGAGGGCGGAGCCGAAATGCAGCGCAGCCGTTCCGGAGCGGATCCGGTGGAATTTAGGGGTAACAAAGACACATGCGCCACGCCCGCCATCCGCTGTGCACCGACCACAAGATTACATTAATCTTTCTCTAACCCTACCTAAGTGTTTTTATACTTAAACCTAATCAGACCTTAATCACAGTGCTGTCACATCATGAAACGTCAATATTTTCTAACAGTGATTAGTAACAGTTTGTGACTCAACTGACAGTGTAGACACAACATTTCTAATTGAAACACATCAGTTTGGAAGTCTTGCTGAGCATAGTGGGGAACAAAAAGAGGGAGAGTTTTAGAAAACAATCATTTAGGCTGCCAGTGTATTATTTTTCTCTTATTTTTCTTCACAAATATGACATGAAAATAATAATAATGATAATAATAATTTGATTGTTATAGCTATTTTCAAGCTAGGAGCATAAAGTGATTTAGAGTGCAGAGAAACAAAATAAAAAGACAATCAGAAATATACAAACAACAGCATGAAAGACAGTTACAAATCAAATCATTTATAAGAACCAGAAGAAAGAAATAAGCTGGTAACCAGTGCAAAGAAGTTCATCTGTGGTGATGTAAGGTATGTTGCTCAGTCTGTGTTATACAGTAGTAGTCCAGGTATGAAGATATTGTTAAAAGATAACATCGCTCAGATCCTGAGTTTGTAAAAACATGATTCGATGAACATGAGGGGAACTCCTGAAAGTTTACATTTGTCCAAAATATTCAGGGTACCTTGATGATGGACCTTTTGTTCACCTGGTTCTTTTTTTCTGTGATTTAAAAAAAATAAGTTTGGAGCATTTCTGTTTCTGAGGCTTGCTGCTAATGGGGATCCAAATGAAGAAATAAAGAAAAGATGCAGCCAAGAGCACTACAGTATTCTTCTCTGTGGCAACCTGGTTTCCACATGCCAAAAAAAACAAAAAAACAACAGCTGTAGTGCAGGTGTTGATAGATTTGAAGGAGGTGTTAAGAATGCAAATGCAGATCCATTAGCACCAAGGCAAGCATCTTATCAGTGTGAGCCTATATACCTGAAAAGAATGGTAAACATAATTTTAAAAGCTATATATGTTTTTCTAAATATTTAACCTTGTTAACCTAATCACATATAAACCTCCACATTCATTTGAAGATATCTACATGCACATCATTACAGTTACTACAGTCATACTGTATGTGACAGTCAAATGTTTTAGAGCTTTCATTTCTAGCAATACATTGAGGCACAAAAAGTTTCAAGATTCAAGATTCAAGATGCTTTATTTGTCAGTCATCATGTCAGATATGTGAGTGAGATATAGTATGCAGGTCTCAGATACTAAAATAAATTAAGGTATTCTAAAAGTTAATTTTATGCAAAAATATGAAACTAAAGGATGTAGTAAATGTGGAACTTTGAGTTTATGTATAATATGATTTGTAATATAGCAAATCTGTCAACTGGAAAAGTAGCTTTTCTGCACATTTTCCAAAATGCACGAATGCATGGGTCAGATGTTTGTGCACTGAACAAGAGATGAAACAATAACGTTTCTGCAGCTGCAACATCACATCCATAGAGTAATATTAATGTCCAGTCCACCAAATCCAACTGTGCAACTAAGTCTATGCACATACTGATGTCCAAAGCTGACAGAGAATGCTTACAAAAAAACTATGTGTACTATGCCAAAAACAGATCAAACTAACAATCAAACAAGTCATTTGTCAGAAAGGAAAACCCTGTTAATTCAATCGGTGCAATGTTCAACCAATCACAACACTGACATTGAAGATTTTAACACTTACTGTACATTCACTTCAGGTCAAATGCTGGTCTTTAAAGTCAGTGTAAAGTAAGAATAAATATGTGTTCTGAGTTTGACATATCACAGAAAAGTGTGTTGTTAACCACCCTGCCAAATTTGAATGATTAAAAAAATCACCAAATATATGAAATTAGGCTTCAAAGTTGTGTAAAAATCAGCCTCTTTCTCTGCTCCCAAACACTGTGGGAGTGCCCGCCGAGTTTGCTGAAACCCCGCCCCCTACCAAGTGTCACCTGTCAATCAAAGTCACCACCTCTACCAGAAACATGGACGCTACGTCTGAGAGCTTTCTACTGCTAACTCAGCTGCTAGCTTGGCGGCTAACTCGGCTACTAACTCGGCGGCTAACTCGGCTGCTAGCTCGGCGGCTAACTAGGCTGCTAACTCGGTGGCTAACTCAGTTAACTGGCTAACTGTAGACTGTAGTAGTAGTGTGCGCTGAATGTATTTATACCTCTACAGCAGCAGGGGCGGGTTTATGCTAATTTTCAGACCCACCCACTAAATCCTGAACACAGAAATCTTGAAACACAGTTTGTGAAGCCTAGCTCCACAATTCAAATCTAAATGGTTGAAATGCTTTTTACTCCTTTTTTAGAAATACATTTATGACCTATTTAATGTGTTTAGAAGAAAAAGTCTGAATTCACACGGTCTTTAAAAAGTATTAAAAACACCTTAAATTAAATTATTTTAGCCTTTAAACTTTATGAAGTTTCTTAAAGTGACAGATATACTCAAAAACTAGGTTGTTTTCTAATGGCACGTGGACTTGCACATATATTTGGTGAGAATGGCTCTATATTACCAACTATGAACAGAAACTAAGTTAAAATCTGTCATTTTTCTGATCTTTTGTTGTAAGTATGTGCATACAGTACTCTCTTACTGCATTACAATGTTAAGAAGTGTCATATTTTGTTTTGTATTTTGTCAGTGCTACAACAACCAGTGATGATCTCAGTATTTTTATAAATGAGAGCACTCACCAGGAAAGGTTGTCCTTTTCCCTCTGATTCATTTTCTGGTAATGTATAACCCAGAGAATGAATAAAACTCATTTGTTTCAAATTATAAATGATAATATTGTAATTCATCCTTTTGAGTATGATTAATAATCACATACCTCTCTCAACCATATTACTGTTAATGTGTCATTATGAATTACTGCCCAACACTCAGAGAATGGACACAATACGACTTGAATAATAAAACCCAGGTTGAACGACACAGAATTTTCTTTTAACATGTTGTGTACGATTTTACAATTTGAGTGAAATGGGGGTTTTTGTGGGATTTCTGTTTGTTTTCGGGGGAGTGGAGGAGTTGTTTCTTTTTTTATGTGTAGGTAAAAAGAAGTTGTGGTCTTAAGGCAACATGGGAAGTCAATAAAAGCTTTTATTTTTAGAGACTTGTCAACAGTTTAGGGGTAAATCCTCCAGCTCATAAAAAGACAGAATAGATAAACAGCACAGTCACAGCAGTGAGAATTGACTTACAGGAAGGAAAATGAACTCTCTCATTCTTTCTTCTCTAATCTCTCTCTCTCTCTCTCTCTCTCTCTCTCTCTCTCTCTCTCTCTCTCTCTCTCTCTCTCTCTCTCTTAGCCTTCTCTTCTTTCTTGTCTGCCAAACAACAAACCTCCTCTGTGTCACCACGTGCTACTCAGGTGTCTCTGTTTTGACATTTTTGTTGCTGTGCGGCTCCGTACAAATCACAGCAGTTGTCAGCCGTGGACGAGGGGGTGGAGGTGGGGTTAATTGGTGGGGCATCAGGTGACAAAGAGAGATGCAGAGTGAAAGAGAAATGGAAAAGAGAGAGACAGTCCTGGTGCTACATGCATAAACAAAGCATTTATACATACATTCATTCAATATAGATTTGTAAATGCCAATCAAAATGCATTCATGACAGTTTTTCCAGATGTTTTTAAGATGTTGTGATTTGGTGTAATATAAATAAAGATTGATTGATTGATGTTTATCCATTCAGAAGTTACATTTTCCAAACAGTCAGGTCTAATTATTGATTGTTATTATCTGCAAAATGCTCAAAAACAGCAAATATATTTACATCAAACAATACAACTCAAATCAATGGTCAAATTAATATTGTTTGAATCAGTCCTTACACAGTGGAGACAATGTTTCCATGTCATTCCTTTTTCATACTTTTCAAAAAGAAATGCATTAAACAACCAAAGAAATCTTATGGGTGGAAATATAACCCCCCCCCCCCCCCGACAAAATAAACAGTTGAAATACTGAGAATTTCACATTTAGTCCATTTGTTTCTGATGATTAGGCCACATGTCCTCATCAACATTGCATCGGATGTTTTGGAAAAATCCATCTCTGCACCTATTGCCAGGCAACCAGCATCTATTGCCTCCAGGGGGGACATCTGGTCATATGGTGTTGGATCGTATCACCTTCCAACTCCAAGCAGAGAATTCCTCAATTGGGTTCAGAAAAGCAGAATATGCAGGAAGGAAGTGCATCATCATCATCATCATCATCATCATACAGGGCAGAGCTGCAGAGCATTCAGGGTTTGGGTTAACATCGTACCAAATGATAACATACATCTCACCAACCCTCTCTGTTCAGGTGGAAGCAGTCTCTCATTCATGTGATGAGCTCTATGTGGACAGACAGCACACATGACATCATGTGACAGTGACCCTCCGACCAATCAGGGTTCATGTAACTGAAAGAATGACAGTAAGACATCCTTACCTGCTTATACTGGAGTCTGAACAGCTGCTTCATTCTCACATGGTTTCATGTAAAGACTCAATCAATAGAACCAAACTCACACTGTTCATGTTTCTAAATGTTCCTGATCAGTAATGAACTCACAGTCTGATCACATGGTTTGATATGAGCACTGTTCACCTTGCATACACACTCCTCTTCCTCAGGCCTCTCTGTCTCCACCTTGCATACACACTCCTCTTCCTCAGGCCTCTCTGTCTCCACCTTGCATACACACTCCTCTTCCTCAGGCCTCTCTGTCTCCACCTTGCATACACCCTCCTCTTCCTCAGGCCTCTCTGTCATGGACTCTTCCTCTTCTTACCTTGGCCTCTTTGATCCATGTGTACAAACAGCATCATAGATGAATAATGACTGATGGTTGATTGTAGAGCTGTGCAAAGCAGTTTCACACAGCTGCATTAGAGATTCAGAATAAAGTCATTTCTATCAGCTGTGAATAGAATGAGAGGCATTTTAAAAATAGACTGTTTTGAAAGAGGGTGTAAAATCAAAGAAAGAAGTCTTAACACATTAGAGAGAGCAGACTGTTTTGTTAAGAAGGCCATGATGCAGATGAAATGGATCCCAGTTTGGAGGGAAACTCTGCGGTAACATTGTTTAATTACTTTTGTGTGATTCATTTTCTTCCTTTCTTTTTTATTAAGACATTATTTTATCCTTACCTGTGTCACACTGTGTAAAGTCTGTTTAGATATGAGTGGTACTAACTAATCATTGGTCTGGCTCAGATGTAGAGCAGGTTGTCCACTAATCACAGGACAGGTGGTTCAACCCCTGGTTCCTCCAGTTAACATGTTGTGGTGTCTTTGGACAAGAGATCGAACCTCAAATTTCTCCTGAAGGTTGTGCTATCAGTGTGTGTGTGTGTGTGTGTGTGTGTGTGTGTGTGTGTGTGAGTGTGTGTGAATGTTGGAGGAGTAGAAAGGCTCTATATACTGTAGATCCATTTCATTCCATTAATTATTTTGTTTTAAAAAGTGAAGGATTTTGGTTAGCAAGATAGATTATTCTATTGATATCAACAGCAGTAGTTCAAGATAACCTAAACTGAACTTAAGCCTGACTTCGGTTAGCCATAATCAATACATACAATACAATCTATTGCTTTGAGAAGAACTTTGACAACATGACATTGAACTGGGCTCAGGACTGTAACAACAGAGAGATTCCACACACATGCAAATGATGTTCATGTAGATGTTTCATTATAATACAGAGATATGGAGATGAGGGAAGAATGAAGGTATGCTGTTTAATGTGTCAATCTACAGTGGTGGAAATTATGTGGAGGGTGTGGAAAAAAGAAAAAGTGCATTATGGGGGTTTGTGACCCTTATAACAATTCACATTTCAATCTGATCTTAGTTTTGTTGAATATATACAGTATATTTAAAACAAGACAACATTAAGGAATACTTTCAAATTGAGGGCACTTATATTTGTACTAAAAAAGGAAATGAACTGGCAAGTGTGCATACTTTAACACCACACACACACACACACACACACACACACACACACACACACACTCACACACTCACACACACACCTGCTGTAATCCCCCAAGCTGATGCTGTGAATATATGTGTTATTAAGCAGCTTCCTTGTTAAATAAGTCTATCACTGTCTCCTCCAGAGTATTAGCCATTAGCTTTTTATCCTCTGCTGGCCTCCTGGGAGCCAGAATAAAGAGGAGTCAGGAGAAGCTTCTTAAATGTCACAGTCTCCCTCCCTTCCTCTCTCAGATTTTTGTGTTCATGCATGCTTGAACCTGTTTTCTTTTTGTTTTTTTTACATTTACACATGGCTGTGTATTCATGTGTCTTGCCTATATGAGCATACAGGCTCATTAGATAGCGATAGAAGCGAAGAGTGTGTTTGCAGGTGTGTGTGTGTGTGTGCTGGTCATTACTGGATGTCAGAGTCCAGGTGAGGCTCTCTCTCTGCTCTTTTGGTGAGGAGCAGCTAACATCATGAGAAAAGGTCGGGAGAGATGAATAGCCTGAAGAATGCTGGAGCATGTTCACATGTTTCACATTTCACACACGTGTGTATGACATTTCACCTTCAGACAAACACACACAGTCAAAACTAGACACCACTTTCAACCAGCTGGTTGATTGGGGTAACATTTTACAAGCTCATTTTCAAGGCATCATGCAATTGACAGTTACATAAAGTATTAGATGTGTATGTCAAATCAAGTCAGGTCAATTTTATTAGTACAGCCCAATATAACAAATAATAATTTTTTCCTCAGTGGACAGCCTGTACAAAATACAACTTCTCCTCTCCTCATACACTTAGAGTCCGTGTACAATAAGAATAAATGTGTTCTGAGTTTGACATACCACAGAAAAGTGTGTTGTTAACCATCCTGCCAAATTTGAATGATTAAAAAAATCACCAAATATATGAAATTTGGCTTCAAAGTTGTGTAAAAATCAGCCTCTTTCTCTGCTCCCAAACGCTGTGGGAGTGCCCGCCGAGTCCGCTGAAACTCCGCCCCCTACCAAGTGTCAGCTGTCAATCAAAGTCACCACCTCTACCAGAAACACGTCTGAGAGCTTTCTGCTGCTAACTCAGCTGCTAACTCGGCGGCTAGCTCAGCTGCTAGCTTGGCAGCTAATTCAGCTAACTGGCTAACTGTAGACTGTAGTAGTAGTAGTATGTATGTGAATGTATTTATACCTCTACATCAGCAGGGACGGGTTTATGCTAACACATCTGTGCTTTTCAGACCCTCCCACTAAATCCTGAACACAGAAATCTTGAAACACAGTTTGTGAAGCCTAGCTCCACAATTCAAATCTAAATGGTTGAAATGCTTTTTACACCTTTTTTAGAAATACATTTATGACCTATTTAATGTGTTTAGAAGAAAATGTCTGAATTCACTTTACATGGTCTTTAATTTAAATAAGGAAAAACTCCCTTAAAAATGGAAGAAATATTCAGGAAGAGCAACAGAGAAGGAACGCTCTCACAGGATGGACAGATGTGCAATTGATGTGTGTACAGAAGAGAACACAAATTACACAATACAGCACTGCACAGGATAACTCAATTATAATGAATTTATATGAAGAATGTGATGAAGAGGACACAGAACAGCTTCCAGGTGACCTCTAGAAGAAAGTAGGACCTGAGCATAGGGACCTCCATCACCAAGATTAGACTCAAATTACATCATTCACATACATGGAGTCAAGAGACAAGCAAAGACATTAGTGTCACAGGAGAGAGAGAAGGATAAAGATGTCATTCAGAGAAAGAAATGCCATGCAGGACAGGGAACTGGATCGAAAACCTCAGGAAAAGGTACTGACAGCCAGGAAGCGGTTCCAGGATGGCTGATGGTCCAGCAGCATATGCCTGGGAGACGAAAAGGACAGGAGGAGGAAGTAGGAAGAGTAGGCTCACAGCTCTGACACTCACATGCTTGTGGAACAGACTAATGTAAGGTTAGAGAGATGCAGCGATGATTGCAATAATCAATAATCTCATTGGCAAGGCAACCAATTGTAGGTCAAGACAAAAATATGAGTTTTAAGTTTAGCTGTAAAACACTCAACAGACTGGGATTGTTTGATGTCAGCAAAGAGGTTATTTCATGAGAACGAGCCCAAAAAAGAAAAGCTGCCTGCTGACTTCTTTTAAACTTTGGGTGTGAGAGCAGAGAGCTTGACATTGAATATAAAGTTTTAGGAAATCAGACAGGTATGATGGACCATTTGGGATTTTATAAAAATCGACAGAGCACCTTAAAGTCTGATCTGACATGGATTGGAAGCTAAAGAAGGGAGGCTGGAATTGGTGTAATACGAACCAATTTTCTTTTAGTTACAATTCTAGCTGCAGCATTTTGAACCATCTGAAGTTTTTCTGTATTAAAAGAAGACCTGAAAACAGAACATTGGAATAACCAAGCCTAGATGAAACAAATAGATGTTAGTGTGTAGGAATATATAATGGTTGTAATCAATAATAGAAATGACCTTGTATCAATTGTCCCATGGGCCACCACCCTTCTTAAAGGGAAAATCAGTAGCCAATTAATTCATTTAATTTATAGTTTAGAAATATACTAAACTACCAATTTGAAACGCAGATTAATAATTCAATTAATATCTACATCCAACATCATAGCAGTAGCTAAAGGTTAACTTTGGGGACTTTCTCCAACATACATGTGATTTACATGTTACATGTGATTCAATCAGCATATATTTATATATATATATATATATATATATATATATGTATATATATATATATATATTCTCTCCATGCCATGCTCTTGCCACCCCTTAAATATTTTTCCTTGTCCCTGTCCTGTGTTATGGAATGTTCCATATTTAGGGTCAAGCATGGGCCTTGGTAAATGGACTGTACTTATATAGCGCCTTTCTAGTCTTTACGACCACTCAAAGTGCTTTACATTACAACTCATTCACCCATTCACACACATTCATACACTGATGGCAGGAGCTACCACACAGGATGGCAACCTGCTCAGGGAGCAAACTAACAATTCATTCTCATTTATACACTGTTGGCGCAGCAACGGGAGCAATTTAGGGTTAAGTGTCTTGCCCAAGGACACATGTGGACTGGAGGAGCCGGAAATCAAACCGCCAATCTTCCAATTGGAGGACGACCGCTCTATCTCCCGAGCAAAACCACATTTAAGTCATTTTCAACAGAAGCTGTCTCTGCAGTGAAAGGAGTAATACATTAGGTAACTGCTGACAAAATGCAATTATAGTAAATTGACCATTGTGGCGAGTGGTAAATACACCTGTGTCGAAATTAATAGGATGAGTCAATGATGCTTCAACTTTAATAAGAAAATGATCTGACAATGCAGATCAGAAGAAAAAAAAACAATCCCTTCAGATAAAACCAAATCTAGGGTGTTAAACATTGCGATGAGTCAGCTCATGAAAAAACTGAGTGAACCCAAAAGTGTCAACAAGCACCAAACAGACTGTACTTTGAGGATCACCAGCCTTATTCAGACAAATATTGAAATCACCAAGAATTAGAGCCTCATCAAAATGTGTAACAAGTTCTACATTCTCCAAATTCTTCTAAACATTTTGAATAAGGGGCATGTGGCTGACAGAGCATCACAATGAACATAATCTGTTCATGACAGACGGAGATGGATAAGACCTCAAATGAGTTGAATTTAGTGAATCCATGTTGAAGAATTAGATCATTTATTAGTAAGGTTTTTGTAGATAGTAATCTGATATGTATAAAAACCAAATGTAAGGGTCTTGTTTAGAGGTAGAGGTAACACTAGGTTAAATATTAATTGGAATTAGGCACCTATTATTTGTGGTTTGGACAGTACATGTTCAAAGTCTTGATCACATTAGACGCTACAGGTTCTGTAGATTATCAGGTGCTTTGTTGCACATTGAGACAGCCTCAATGTTATACATAAAGCTATCAGTCTAATCATCTACACTGGGAGAAATTCCCTGCCTCGACACAATAACCAAACAAGCTGACTCCACATCTGCACTTGCCTTAAACCCGGCAGCCTTTCTAATCACCTGCAACCTGCAGAATGATCAGTCCCTAATGTTAAACTAGGGTGTGATGTCAAAGATGAACCCACAGAGAATTATCCATCATGTTCTCCAAATTAAACTACCAAATATATGTTGTTGGTGGTGGGTTTTTAGGTGTGTCTTATCAGTAGTTCAAGCAGCTGTTTCATAATAATAGTTTATAAAGTTTTTTAGACATTTTAGTTCAGGGAAGTCAAATAAAGTCAAACATGTCTTCATCTAAAAACAGTGAAACAATGCAGAGCAATTATATCCCCCGCTCCAAGTAGAAGGCATTAAAAAGAAGAAGGCTGGAACGAAAGACAACCGTGGCCTGTTGGAGCATCTGCCATGGACAGCTTAGTTAGCAGAGCCCAATAAAACTCACCATTCATGTATTTCCCACATTGAACAACCCATCTACCTGCATCAGCTAGCCTTTTTCTTAATTAGAGAGCCCTCACAATGCTGTCACTGTTGACCTTATCAAAGAGAGCTTCTGCCTCACACGCTCCACAGTAGGCCATCCTCTGAAATTATAGCTCCATATTAGTAATGTTGCTGCTCGAGCTGCTAATTACTCTCTAAATCCGACCTCTTTTTTCATTAAACTCTGTCCAATTTCTCTTGCAGGATTCTTCATTTAAGATAATTATATTTAGTGAGTTGAGGTCGAGTGCCATTAGACCCTATTAAAAGTGCCATGAGTCAAAATCAGACATAGCTCCTTTTATAGTTCTGGCTTCCTCTCTTGTCTGAACTGGCTTCTTTTTGCCATTAACATTTGTTCTGTGTCTGCACCAACTGCTATCATGTGATGCTGTATTGCTTATTAAATAATCCATACTTGTAAGATGTGCTGTTTCTGATTGTGGTATCCCTTAGCAAAAAGTAGTTTATTCAAGTGTACTATGAGTATACTTATTTTAGTATACTGCCTCAGTTTATTTTTTATATACCTATTTTATATATTTAAGAATAGTATAGTGAAGTATACTTTGGTATACTGGCTTATACTGAAAAGTATAAAGGAAAGTCTAAGACTAAGGGTCTGATTTACTAAAGGTCTGTGTGTGTAAAAACGTGTGCAAACTTGACATCACCGGCAAAAAATATGCAAGCTGATCTACTAACGCAGCGCACTGAGGTTTGCGTCTTTCAAATGTGCAAGATGATAGACAGTGTCCATTTACTACATTTGCCATAATGAATATGTAATATGAGGAGTTTTAACCCCAGTGTGCAAAATACAGGGAGGAAATGCTAATATGTTATTTATCACAAGCATTGTGATTTACCAAACCTGAAGGTATTATTTCTGACGCTAACTGCGTCTATAAATAAAACCTTTGAAGGACAGGTATTAACCTGCTGTACACTGCGCTCAGATGACTTTTGTCACTGTGGAGACGAGGAGACGGAGGCACAATAACAGAGTACGCATAGGATGGAGTTTTTCCACCTGTATTAATATTTTTGGAGTGGAATATTTGTGGTTTTACTAACAGCATCGACTTTGTCACTAATAATCTCCCATATGTGTGTTTTTCTGGTAATATTAGTTTTTGTTATAACACAATATATTAGTTAACCTCTTCACTAGAACCTGATCACATTGTATTTTGCGCTTGCAGCTTTCTGCTCGTCCAAACTCTCCATTAAGACACACAACCCTCATTTAAATACTGCAGTCTGCTCCTGTTTTCATTAAACAGTTATTTTTTTAGTAGATCACCTGCAAAACACACGCAAACGAAACGCGCAATCTATTGCACCGTGCACGCAATTTAGTACCCATTATTTAGGATCTTAGTAAATTAGGCCCTAAGTACATTAATACTAAAACTTATACTTGTACTTTAGTATACTTTTTACTTCTTTCTGCCACAAAGTACTAATACTTAGTATGTATTGATCCAAGTACAGATAAGGTCAAGTCATTGACTCGTGCTTACATTTCATTTAGCAGAATAAAAATGTTTTTCACTACACACATTAGCTTTGAGGTATTACCCCTGTTATATAACTAGTACAATGGCAGTATATAGACTGTACATAAACTAAAATGTTGACTAAAAGTATATACCTACTACACTAGTAGTATATAGATGAGTATACTTGTTGTATACTTGAAAGTGTACTTTTATAAACTTAAAAATGTTCCAATTTAGTCCGAAGAGGTATTAAATTAGTATACTTTCTAGTACACTACAAGTACATGGTCCATAGTATTATAGTGTTATACTTACACTCAAGCATACTTAATAAAATGAACTTCTAGTATACTACTTTTTGCTAAGGGATGGTAGAGCACTGGTTAATGTTGTAAACTCTAAATGAAGAACCAGGTCATAAAGGTACAGTCCATGAGTTTGATATTACACCACCCGCACCTCTACATGAGTGATGCATTTCTGGTTTATCTTTTATTTTGGTGACATTTCTAGACAATGTTTAGCACCAGAGCTACAAGGATTCACCTCGCAAAACTGTCCTTAGTCCTTTAAATTCAGTGGACGACAAACCTGAACTCCAGTAAAACAATTAGCAACATGTCAAATAGCAAATGCAATGAAAAAAGAACAAACTGTGCCGGCCCTTTAAGAGAGAGTTGCTGTTTGTCCATGTAGAGTTGCCATAGTTCTTTTTTTTTACTGAAGATTGTGTAATTTACCTGTGAAGTTGTTGAGAATCTTTTTAGGTGTGTTGTTGGAAAACCACCAGTTATGCTAACACGTTAGCCCGTCTATGGGAATTTCTATGTTAAAATAGCATTAAGCTAATCTTTAAGTTTCTGTAAAGGATAGTTGAAGATAATTAATGACTGAGCATTTGTTGGTATAAAATACAGAGTATAAAGTATATTTGCAGTTTCACAGTACTTCTCACAGTAAATATCTAAAAACTCACCTGCTGACTCCTGGAGGTTTATTGGAGGAACCTGTTTAGCTATCTGCTAAGCTAGAACTCAGCTACATCCTAGCAAGGACAGAATACAAACTAAAATACTAAATGTTTTAGTTTATTTAGTTTTGATAATGTCTGAAACTGTGGCACATTTAAGTTTAACTGAATGCAGCATAGTGGCTAAAAGCAACTTCACTGTGTTTTTCCAACTCAAGGTCAGCTGTCTGCTTTCTAAGGATCTACAAGACCTTGATTTTTGAGTTTTTTAAACTTAATTTATTGAGTTTCCAAACAAATAACAAATAAAGCAGTAGCCCATTAAGCTTCAACTCAGATTTAAGTTGTTATAAAACAGAACACCTGTACAAAAAAGGAATCAAAACAAGAAGAAGAAAAAAATAAAGTTAATAATTTTGGTCGCCAATAACAAATAAAAATGATGTAACCGCAGAAGATATAAAAAAAAAAGATAGAAATGTAAAATAAATCATTTTAATAAATCAAGCAAAAACATTCAATAAAGCCTGACAGTTTGTCCGTCTGAGATGCCAGCAAAAGTTAGTTTTTCAGCACATGAGAAAAATGGTCCAAATGTCTTGTGAAAACTGGCAGATGACCCTCCCCAGTGCAGACCCTTTTTTTCTGTCATGACAAAGTAGAAAACCATCACCATAATCCAAGAGTGGTGGGTGGTTAGAGCAGGGCAGGGGACCAAAAGACTTCCAAAAGCTACAAAGTTTTTCATATAATTAGATATTAAAGGTGTGAGGGTGACTCTAATTAAGCAGTAATTACAGATGGTTTGAGAGAGACAAAATGGTATTAATTACAAAAACTTGTCTGAAACTAAATAAATATACAGTACCAGTCAAAAGTTTGGGTACACTTTCTATTTCAAGTGAACGGAAAGGTGCGTCAAAACTTTTGACTGGTACAGTAGGCAGCTGAAGATGGATGATTCATTGCAGACAGCATCAAAATCCTCATACATACTCAGCAGCCTAACTTTAATTAAGTGATAGTGGTGAAGAAGCTGCCGTTGTAGCAGCCCGTGCCTTGCAGAGCTGGAATAGGAATGACTCCATCGCAGTCACTCATCCCATATGTCATCTGTAATTTCAATATGTCAATCATCCTCCTATAGTGTGTTAATAGTGTGCAGTCAGATGGGATTTATTAAGTGGATAAGATTATAGGTATTATCGGTAGTGGTGTTAAAAAAGGGAGAACACTAGTAGGTGCTGGTAGATTATGGGAACTAGGGTAAGCATCTCTAACAAACTACAAACTTGTAAGTATCTGAAAAAAAATGATGTTTGGGAAGATCTACAGTATGAGAGAGTTGATTGTTTAAATACCACAAACATGCCAGAACATGTTCCATCTATTAAAGAAAGGTGGATTACAGATTCCAGAGGGTCTGAAGACTAAAATATCTCCTCAACTCCTAATGATGACACAGGAACATGAAGAGCTGACAGTAAGGATGGTTTAGAAGATGGGAATTCCATTATAATCCATGTTGGAAGAGAAGCCAAAGCTAAACCAAGTGGCCCAGTAGAAGCTAACATCAATTCAAGCCGCTCCCATTGTTTTTGTGTTACAGGGCTGTTGTACTGGGTTAAATTAGACTGTCCAGGTAGTAAGTATGTTGTGCCTACTCTAAATACATGGCCATTTCTAGGACTTTATCTAATTTATTCTGACACTACAAATGTACAAATTGCTGACAGATAAACTTTATTTGCTGTGGTATTGCAGCATTTTATTTTTTACCCTTCCTCCTTTTCTTTCAGCTTCCAACAAGGCAAGCGGAAATAAGCATGGTAGAAATAATTGATTCAATTTGTACCACACTTTTCATTTAGCATCATAATATCCACAGCACCTCCATCACTCTTCAGATAATGTCTTCTTATTGGGCTAAAAGACGTCAAGTCTACAAATTAATGAGGAACATAGAGCAGGATATCCTCATTAAACATAATTTAACCACTGCTAATTCAAGTGGGAACCTTCACTCTTTCAAGAG
The DNA here is from genome assembly GCF_027409825.1 of Scomber japonicus. NCBI lineage: Eukaryota > Metazoa > Chordata > Actinopteri > Scombriformes > Scombridae > Scomber > Scomber japonicus. The sequence goes on from NC_070585.1 coordinate 3,900,966, forward strand.
CACAAATCCTCCCATCACAACCTCACCTGAGTGTTCAGAGGGAAAATATCCACTCAAGAACCTCAAAGTCTTTGCTGGATTTAATTTTAACAGTGGAGTTTGGGCTGACAATACTAAATATAACGATGAAAATGAGTCAGACAATTACTCATTACAATATACTCATAAGGAGTTTAAAATATTGGGCAAAATCCTACTCTGTGTCTCTGGTTGTACTGTCTGCTTTGCTGTAAAATACAGTTCTCTTCCTTTATCTGTGATCCTTCATGTTATATTGGGGCACTGTTGTTCTGAATGGTTGCCTTCCCAATGAGATGATGTACTAAAACATCATGCACCTCTTGCTGTCCCCTGGTATATCTGTGGAAATGTTAGCCTTTGCACACAAGCTGATGGTTTCTTTGGCTGAACACTTTGGGCATTTGTGCGAAAGGGGTAAGACTGTGAATGTACGTCATCTTATTCATTTGTGTAAGGAATACAGGCTGTTCAGGCCATTAGATCTCAGGATTCCCTTTTGAGAACTATCTTGGATTTATTAAGCATGAGCCATGTCAGCCTCTACAGCAGGTAGTCAATAGGTTTTATGAAATTTCACGTTGGGCGATCCAACAACATCCACACTGATGGTCCTGTTCCCCTACAGTTCATTTCTTCACAACAGTACAGGAAAGTGTCCACTCATCTGTTTATTTTGTCTACTATGATGGGAGACAGTTGTATTGTGGTGGGAGATGGATTTGTGTTACTAGAGAATAAAGTCCAGTCAGAGGAAGATGTGTGTGCAATTTCCATAAAGTTCAGACACAAACAGCCCTACTATATATAAACCTGTGAGTCATCATACATCAATACATACATGGTCAGTGGGTTGCAAGATAATTAAGGAAAAGGTAAACTTCACTATATGAAGCACAGATGTCTTTTCTATCCAGATAGAGATAGCACCATAGCAATGCCACTTCTTCATATAAGGTAAGTAGTGTATCACTATGGGTAAATGGTGGGTGGCTTGGTAGGAGAGATTGTAGAACTTCAGTGGTAATTATTTTTATTTTCAACCAGAGAAAATATAGTGACCTTTAAAGATAGTAGATGAGGTGGTGCTATGCTCAGTTGTACAGATCCCAAATGGTGGCACTGCAGTAGTTCTAGAGAGCTGCTTTAAAGCAAAAGAAAATACATTGTCATGGCCCCCAAGAAACATTCAAATCTCAGAGGCCCTTTGAGATAGAATGAAACCAGATGATAAATGGATCTCATGAGGATGTCCACTTCCTAATTACCTGTGCTGAGTAATCAGTGCAACACACTCGTACCTGCATGATGTTGAATTCGTAATTAATTGTATAAACATTTTACAAATAAATGCCTCAACAATCTACCTGTTATGTTACATTAAGTGTTATTTTTCCCTGTGCCCCCCCCCCCCCCCCCCAGAGACCTTCAATGATGCAACAACCAGAAAGCGAATGATGCTTAACAATGTGCTGAGAGAGAATCTGAGAACTAAAGGCCCATTTATGCTCAACATACGTATGAAAATGTTTACGTCCTGTTCAAACGATGTTACCGTCACTGCTCACATCCTTCCATGTGTCCTTTACGTTGGCATGGATGTTAACCAACACATCCACCAGGGGGCAGCACAGAGTCAAAAGTTTATGACAACAACAAACTCAACAAACAAACATGGTGACTGTGGAGGAGATATTGATAATGTTCCTCTTGCATTAAAGACAAAAACGATATGTTTAAAGTTTCTAACCAACTCACACAACCTTTCCTCAAAAAGTTCCACCATTGTTATTTCTTCTTCGTGTCTCACTAGAGCTACGTATGGAGTACTGACAGTAACACTGCCCCCCCCCCCCCACAGTTTCCAGTGGTACTGCTGGGTTTGGTCCGTATCTGTAAGCTTTATGGAAATACGGATGAAATGAACGCAGAGCACGGACAGAAGGCTCCGTCCTTATCCAGATCCGTATTTAACGTTGAGCATATATGGGCCTTAAGGCAGAAAAGAAGATGCAGGTAAAGTGAAACCCACCTGGTTTACCAGGTACATATTGACACAATGGCATATGTCCCACTCAGCCCATAGACTTTACATTTGTTTTAAATCGCTTTCTCAATGTACTAATATAAAACCTCAGTGGATCAAAAGGTGATAATAGAAAGAGTCATAATTTTTTTTTAAAGTATATTTTTTTGGGCTTTTTGCCTTTAATGGACAGGTTAGTATAGATAGACAGGAAACAGGAGGCAGAGAGGGGGGAATGACACGCAGGATAGGACCGCTCGGTGCGGGATTCGAACCGGGGTCGCCTGCAGCGAGGACAACAGCCTCAAGACATGTGGCGGGCGCTCCTCCCACTGAGCTAAACTCCGCCACAGAAAGAGTCATAATTGACCTTGTTTGCATACATACATGGCACACACTCATCAAGGCTCAGACTATCAACTGACACCATTCTTAGCCTCTAGCCATATACCACAAACAGCGTACTCTCACAAGAAATAAGCAATGTTAAATATAATAACTGGGACAGGTATTACAAAATGATGTGCAACACATGCAACCGACAAACACTGACTACTTTGTTTCAAAGTAAATACATGGATTCAAATACTAATTGGGTTCTTACCCTTGCTGGTTTCCCTTTTACACTCACTGGATGACTGCTATTTAGATGATTTGTAGTCTTCTGACCCAACTAACAACAGTTAGTGAACCAGTGGGTGCTTTGTTGTATTTTCTTGTGAGGAGCTACTTGGCCTCATGCTTGTAACAGAAGAAATGTATCTAATTAAATTAAAATGTGTATGCATTTCAGTGCAGGCCACCAACACTCTAAGGCCCTCACAACATGCAAGGACGCTGTGTCACAATTAAACCTAATCCTATAGTTTTCTGTCTCTGTTTTAATTAGGGCTTTTAAAAAAAATACCAATGCATTGGGGACCCAGTCAAAAGAACCCTATTCTGCTATGCAGTTTAAAAGATGCAACTATTTATTCTAACTATTTATAGACTTCATGCTTGCCTAGGGTCCTAATTTAAAGTATCACACATTATTATTGTAAACATAGAGAGCTGTGTTCACAATTTCTAGTATTGTGTGATTCATAACTTGTTTTGCATTGTCTCTTTGTAGATCTGTTGCCTGGCATCTAAAAGCAATTAACTGATCAAGGCCATTATAATGAGTTGCCAAATAATTGTCAGTATTTACATAACATATGGTGCATTGAGTAGGATAATATTGTGGCAAGTTTTAAACCTTTATGTCTTGTGTTGTTTTTATGTATTTCAGGGAAACTAACACCGAACTGAAAGATGTGCACATTTGGCACTTTTCCACTACACAGTTCCAGCACTACACGACTCGACTCGACACGGTTCCAGGAACATAACATCGTCATAGCAACGGCTCCGCGAAACTGCCGTGACTTTGTTTTATACGTGACACAAACACATAAACAATGGAGGACATGGAGGTGATGGTGTACTTGCTGCTGTATGTGTCTTTCTGTCACACACAAAGCAAGAAAATTGAGCCGAATCGCTGTAACACTGTTGCCTGTATTTAAAAATGGCGGGTTTGATTCTTGTGTGGGACGGCTCATGACTCTTCCAGCAACAACTCTTCTGACCAATCAGTGGCCGGCAGTCTGTTGACGTCACATTTAGTATCGGCTCGGATACAATTTATTATTCAAAGTAGAACAATTTATATCCATGTTAAATAATATATGTAGGATATTTAAGTATGATTCATCAAGTCTGAAATTTGCAGCACAGGTTAGACCTGATTCTACCAATATTTCACTATAAGGAGCTGGTTAAAGTGGCAAATGCTACCAAACTATGCTGAAATATAATGACCCTCATAACAAGTAACAAATACTGTAGTATCCCAGATAGCAAAATTCTTTTGGCCCATATCTGGCCCACACCTGACATGTTCATCCGGCCCACATACAGCATGGAATGATGGCACTTGGGCGGTCCGCTCATGTTTGCCAAAAGTGGGCCATAACCAAGCCATCACAATGCCAGATGTCAACCAAAAACACACCAAATAAACCAGTTCGGCCAAGACTGGCCCAAATATGTTTCAACAAAGGTGGGCCAAGTATGTTTCCTTATATGTGGGCCTCTTTAGGCTCGCATCCGGATTAGTCATTGCCATACTTGCCATATTTCGGCCAAAGATGGGCCATATTCGTTTTGTGATATTTGGCCCAAATGTATGGGCCAGTTTAGGTTCACGTCTGTTTTGTCCGGGCCAGAAGAATGCCTACAGTGCCGGATCATTGCCTCAAGTGGCCCACATTCGCATGCTATCTGGGATGTCATTGCACTATTCACTAATAACCACAATGTACTACTGAAATGCATGCAAATAAAATTATTAATGTAAATACATGAAACCACACTGTTCAAGTTACAGCATTTGACTTCTTTAGTGGTAATGACCACTAGTATGATCAATGCTTGACAAGGTTGTACTGGTAAGTGTACAAGACGGATGTCATAAGTGGATGACAATCTGACAGACTATCTACTGTATTTACACTGATCAAGCAATATGTTCTATTGAATCTTTATTATGAAATGATATTTTAATGTGTGCATGAACTCTGTTTTATGAATTCATTCCTTTTACTGCATGTTTATAAACTTCTATTGCAGCAGAAATTATCAATCAATTCTGGTGCAACTCTGCTCACAATTCAGTTCATCATATAAAAAAAAACTTAATACAAAAATATAATAACTAAAAGTACAACTACTAACAGCTTCTGTATGTCCAAGTACAGTATAAAATGAATAGTTAAACAGTGCTGCATAGATAAAATGGGTGGCAGCCCATTCAATATCATTTTACAGCCATCTCAAAAATAAATGATCAAAACCAGACTGTAGCATTTAGCAGCAAAACTGCAGTTATTGCCTCTTAAACTTATGAATGGAGTGAACTTAGCTGACCACAGAACAATAATAATATATTATATAAATATAATACAGTTCAGTACAACCAGTTTAGAGAGTTGTAGTCAGACAGGGTTGCCAACCATCCCTTAAAATGCATAATTGTCCTGTATTTGAGGATTAAAAAGTGTGTCTCATTTTGGATCAATATGGGATGGGGTTTGTCCCTTATTTTTGAGTTTTCTTGAATGCAGCAACATCCCACCCACATTCTCTTAAGACCCGCCCTACTCTGCCCTTATTGGGTAAAGGTGCATTCCCACCAAAAGTGATTTAATCCAATCGCATCTCGAGATTACATATAAAGTCAGTGCAAAGATGTGAATTCGCCCCGGGCAACGCGATGCATGCGTATGCCACGAAATTCACGCCCATCACGTCAATGCGCGAGTTGAAAATTTCGAATTTTTGCAGCCTATCAGTGTTGAGCTTCTCCCGACATCACTGACGTATAGCCCAGTTAGCACAGCTGGCTTTCCCATATAAAGTTTTGAAAATAATAAAACTTTATACTAAACCACAAAAAAAGTACTGTCATTGCTGTGTGGCAGAATGTATAAGCGCAGAATGCATGAAATTAAACAATGACAATGAACAAAGTATTTAAAAAATATATTCAGTTTGTTATTTTATTTTTCTAATCTTGTCTATTCAGCTGCCACTTGACAGTTTGACCGGAAGCTGTCCCGCCTGGCATTCTGCTGGTCTAGCTCCTGGCTCAGAGATGGATCGTCTTGACAGTATCAGAAACTAACGGTGTGCTGAGTGTCTCCTCAGATGGGCTCTAGCAGACATGTTTGAGCCTGTGTGTGTACTGTAGAGACCAGCGCAGCCATGCAAGCATACAGTAGTTTGGCACAACAATTGTAATCATGCATGTGTGGCAGCTGCATCCACTCTGTAAGATAATGTGTCTCTGCAGGCAGTGCAAACACAGGAAGGTAAACACATTACAAACACCATGCTTCAGCAGCAGGGGAATGTCCTGAGATACAGAAACATAAAGACACAACTGCAGAACTTTCCCCTCCAACCACAACCAAAAACCAAAGAAAAGTTAATAAAATGACTGAGTACTGAGTTATATTATTTATTTAAATGTTGATTCAACATTTCGACCGAAATACATGTTCCTTTATTCTGTCCACGAACAGAAAATAATGGTCAACTGTGATTGTAGGTTAACTATGTCTTATTGAATATACACGACAAAAAAGGGTTTTACTCATAAAACCAAGTCCTTTTTTTCTTCTCTGTACAAGCAGACCCTGTGGTGGGGTCTACTGTCACATTTTTGTAGCTTGTAATTAATGCTAATAAAAATTTCACTCAGTTTCAAGTGAGAAGCAGTTCAGCAAATGCTACCTGAACCAGGGCTCTCAAGTTTCATGGAAAGTTTGGAGTGAGATTACATCTGTTGGGACCAGAGCGACTCCAAATTCTGTTCCAATTATTTAAAAACCAGTTCAATTTTACATGCTGTTCATAATTGACCAGCACAAATAGAAATTAAAATAATGGTTTAATCCAATAAAAGAGAAATTCAGCTAAATAAAATTAATTGGTTTATTTATACATTTAAAAAACAAAACAAATGGATCAATAAGAAAAAGACATTTGGCCCAAAACTAGCCACTTACACAGCAGTGCTCAATGTTTGTGTGTGTGTGTGTGTGTGTGTGTATGTGTGTGTGTGTGTGTGTGTGTGTTTGCGTGCGCATCTGATCTTATGAATGGTGTTGTGTGTTGTAAGTGTTTGAGGCAGATTTTGATGACAGAGGTAGGGGGCTCCCATTTAAAGCACTGTGGCTCAAGGCCAGCCATTTTCACAGCCATGATGGATGAGAGCGTTCCATCCAGAGCCATAATGTGCCTAGTTTTGGTTTTGTTCAATCCCACTATGGAGAACAATCTCTCTGCATTTGGGTGTGGAAGAACCACACCCAGTTTGGCAATCTTAGACAGCCTTCCAAATCTGCTCATACCAGTCACTTTGGAAAAGAAAACAAAATGAAGGAGGCCTAATTACTTTAAATATTTTTGCATTTATAAAGTTGATTAAGTCAAAGTATATGTCAGAGTGTGCAGAATATTTCTTACCCTAGTCTTCAGTGATGATATATTCCTCTAGAAAGCCTCAGTGTCATGGCTAGGTCTTTGGGATGTCCATCAGTTGATAGTCCAGGAACTCCTCACTGAGCTGATCATGCTCTTGGGTTCTGTGGTAAGGAAGCAGTTCAGGAAACCTAAAGAACACAATGTGTACTCAACTGATGAAGATAAAGTAGGAGAAACAAGGTTTGTTTTTCAGATGTGATCATCTAACTTTACAACTAAAATAAAGATGTGAAAGCTTTACCTTTTAACAAAGTACAAAGCATCTTCCAGGCCACACTCTGTCCTCTGCTGGACATCAGTAAACTGTTTGAGCAGGGTCTCTCTCTGGGGTATAGTGTTTCCATGGCAGGGTCTCTCTCTGGGGTAGTGTTTCCATGGCAGGGTCTCTCTCTGGGGTAGTGTTTCCATGACATACTCCACAGGCTTAACCAGAAATGCCAGCGCTGCCTGTTGGAACCTCTCCACTTGCTGTGGTGTAATGTCTTCTGCATGAAGGAGCCTGTTGAGTGTAGTAAAGTAAAGTAGTAAAGCCAATATTTAGCTTTTCACCTGCCAGATAGATAGACTAAATAAGAGACTTTAACAGGTAAGTTCACAATAGTAGTTTGTTTCTATGTTTCTGTACAGATTTAATGAACAACCAATAATAACCACAATTGTGAATTTGCATACCCCTCTTAAAGTATATTCCATCACATCAGGGTCATCATCATCAGTCTATAACTGAGCAGTCATCTCACAAACAGTCTATTTGTGGTCAGTGGGTGGACAGTGTATGTGTATCTTCCGATGAGAAACTTGGGAGTGTCAAAGCATTCCTCTGTGAAAAGGACAAGTAAGATTAGAATAGAATAAATCACATCAAAAATTGAACATACATTGCGAGTCACCAAAACATCCAGAAAAGATCATAAAGACTACTTACAAAACAGGTTGAAGATGAGTTTAAGCTCTTGATAATGTAGGTGTAGGTCTCTTTATGAAATCAATCTACTCTCATCCCCCTCTCCTCAATATTTGTTTCTCTGGTTGACCTCAGAGCAAATAAAGAGCTCACTGATGTCTCATCCAGAATTAAAATGTTAGCCATTTTCCTAACATGCATACCAGTGGATCCCCATACTATGGATGAATTATTCAGGTCTGCAATGTTCTCCTGCATGTGTAGCCTATTTTGTTTCAACTTTGTTTCATAGACCACAAAACAAACCCTTTAAAACTGTCATGTAGGCCTATTAGTAAAATAGATTATTACTAAAATAGACCTAGTTATTTTATACTGTCAAACAAACTATTGGTGGCTGGAGCACAATAAAGATACTATCTCAACGCAGTGTAATATCAAAATAAAACCCTTATATATTTTCATTTCCTGATGACTCAAATCTCATTGGACAGCAGCGTTGTCCATCACACACTCTGCCTCGTGATTGGTTGATTTTGAAGATTCACTGTGACAGCTGGGAGAGATGTGGACCTGGAAAAATAAGGTAAGCTACATTGTTACTTGTAATTTGAGTGAATTGTTTAACATTTAGAGGGCAAGTGTTCATGTTTGTTCTGATTCCCGCTGCAAAAACATGTCTGCATATTGTAACGATAGCGCGTTAGCATCAAACCACCTTATGACTATGAACTTGTTAGCGTTAGCAACATTAGCTAGTAGGCTGGTTATGGGGGGGGGGGGGGCTTAATCACTTGAAACCCGCTCGCTGGGAACAATAAATATGTAACATTAAATTATTTGATACAGTGTGTAGAGAGCTCAGTTTTAAAGCTAATGTTATAGCTACAAATTAGCCTCTTAAAATGGGCAGAGGATGCCAGCTAATTCTGTCTACAGCTAATGTGGTTTGAAGCTGTGGTGAAAACTCTTGTTTTATTTTATACTACGCGACCTAAGGTAACATTAGTACCAAGCAGGCCATCCTATATGGACAAGGGGGTAAAATAATGCTCTAAAATTAGGTTACATTTTGCTGTGGGGAAAAACTGACATGGCCATTTTCAAAGGAGTCCATCAGTGTAACTATGGAAATAGATGCTATGGGTAGCCGAAGACATGCCCTCTTTCTGTTAAATTCATGCAATTTGGGGTAGAAATCATGTCTTTTGCATGCAGTTATAGATTAATGAAATTTGTCAGAATGTATTTTTATGTTCTTTCAGTATTTATTTTATTTTGCAAGCAAGGTATTTAGTTGTTTTCCATTCTTATTAATTTCTTGTGAAACAAGTTAATATTTTTTGTTTTTATCTATGCAAGGCTCCTTTTATTTGTTGAAATTCACTATGGCAACATCGTCAGTTTCTCCAAAGTCCTTCTAAGGCAAGTCATCTCACTCGGCGGCAAAATTGGCCACGCCTCCGGGCAGCTATTTGGCCATAGGAAGACCAACCGGCTATCTAAATGAATAGGGAGAGAGCTGTATCTCCATTTTCCGATGTCTAAGGGACATAAAAAACATATGTTTTGAAATCACGATGAAAATCAAACTATAATCGCTGAAAGGGTTTGATGGTTTGGTATCAAATTAACGTTTTAAAAGCCTTTTTCCTTACAGGCATCTTGGACTGCGCATGCGCAATACTTCACGACAGTCTTCATTTACGGCAGGCACTGACAGCAAGACGTCATCTTACGCTCACAGCAGAGACAGGAGTTTGCTCACAGTCAACTTTCCCAGATCATGCCACAATTTTGGATAAAGCATTACAAAATATATGTACACAAAGTAGTATAAACTGCTGATCATGTGTTTTAAAATGTCGCTGTTGAAAATGACTTCCAAGTGTCGCAAAAACGTGACCGCGTAGGACCAGCAAAATGATTGGAGCAACGGCACCAGAAGAGGCGGGACATGTGCAAACACCGGCCATCTTGGCGTTACGTAGTTTCCCTATGCATTTCAATGGGAGTGATATGTCTCCTCTTATTATAATGTCTCTGGTTTCTCCCTGTTGCCGTTGACGACCAGCTGTGGTACATACTATAACAGGTCCATGATTTAATCAAATATTAATCTATGAAACTGCCTTTATATAAGTTTAAGTTCATGTTATGTTATTTTAGTCGTCCTGTCTTGTTTTTTTACTATCACCGTGTTTGAGTGAAGCTGTGCTAGCTTGCTGAGCCTGTTAGCCATGTCAATCATTGAGCCTCGAGCAGTACTGTTTGAGATGTAAAATGTAACTCATGTAATATGGCGACTGTTACAGTGTGTTTATTTTATTCATTTTTAATGTGTAGGGCATAGACTGTATAGAAGAAATGGACGTAACATCCGTGACGTCACCCATTCATACGCGTAGATTACGGGGGACGGGTGGGATATGTCCCCACCACTATTTATAATTTGAATTTTGTCCCCACCACTTTTAAAATGTGCAAACCAATTGCGACCGAAAAAAAATCCCCACATACTCAACCGAAATCGTCGAGTCTAAATCATGCGATAGGCGCGCACTATGACATCCTCACTGCATGCACACCTGCCTGGCTGTGTGTGGAGCAAATGAGCGGGAGGGGATTGTGATCATCAGTACCTCATCCAGTGGCCTACTACACTTGACAGTTGGTATATTATATATTAACGGAGTTAATATCAAACATCGTAAAACAAGGTAATTTGTAGGTTTCTCTGCACTTACAGCGCATTTTTGCTTGCTGAAAAAGGATCTGATATCCGTTCCGGCTTTCTCTTGGACATTATGGATCCAGTTAAATAGCTTTGCGACTTGCCTTTATTTTTGTTTGTAAAATTTATGAAATAAGAAATATTTAACGTCATAGCAAGGGGGAGGGGGGAGGGGGAGGAGGGTAAACGTGTGCTGTCTGTACACCGCGTTATAATGGAGAAGTGGCTTAAATCATTTTCAAGACAAACAGACAAAATTGACATTTTTATTCAGAAAATAGCCGGTCCTTTTGCTTCCTGTAAAAAGCATGCTTGTGACCCTGGATAACGATATGGATACATCATCTAGCCTGCATGTGGACTGCCACATAAGGTAAGAAATTGGTTTACGTAATTTTGCTGCTGGTTTTGTTTGCTCGTGATGACCTGGCCAAAGGTAACCCATGGTCCTAAGCTACGATTGTGATCTGATTCTGGCTGGTGGTCAGCTAACAAGCTACACACAGTGGGATTGCTATACCAATGTGGTTATAGTTGTTTTGTCTGATTGAGATATGTAACGTTAGACTTGAAGCCTGGTAGGCCTATCAATATGTTCTCGCATAACCTATGTGATTATCCTAAACTGTAGGATTTTATTTGCGGGCAATTTGCTTATGATGTAACGAGTGAAGTCTACATTGGTCCTTCGCAAGTGTTTACTGGTGGTCAGGATTTGACAGATGCAATTCTCGTCTGGGTGCTTTTTTCTTCTGTTTTTTTTAATGCAGTATAACATAAGCTGCCAGCAGCCCTGGCTCTCAGAAGGCTGATGCTCAGTACCTCGTTTCATTTCGTACCCCCTTTACAGTCTGGCATTGTTTGTCTGGTAAACTTTGTTGATGTCAAGAGAAGTGTTAAATTGCCAACACTGTTCTTTGTCCTATGTGTATTAGTATTACATATCCCGAGCCAATACACTGGTGTTTCCAACGCCGTTTTGCAAAACAAGCCAAAACACAATCTGTGGTTTTCAACTTTTATTGTTCGAATACAATTTTCAACACCTGACAATACACTGTAGAGCAGGGATTCCCAAACTGTGGTAGGCCTACGCGTACTCCCGGTGGTACGCGAGCTGCTTCTAGGGGGTACGTACGCGAGATGAAAAGGGCTATGGCGGACAGGTGTTAAAATTAACTTTTTAAATCTTTTGTAATTAATTCATGAATAAATACATAATTTCGAATCGGATCATAACGATATGGAAACATGAAATTAAAGGATATCACTTATAAACTGTGTAGGTGTTCATCAAAAAAAGGGCAGCTTATTAAACATGACGCTGGAACAGCTACATCAATAGAATGCGTTACTTTTGTGTCGGATGGTGGGTGGTCGTGGGGCAACAGTTTTGGAACCGCTGCACTAATTCAAGACTCATTGTGGATATAACAAGTTTTTTTTTTTAAAACAACAAAAACGGAAAGGAGGGGGGGGGGGGGGGCGTTACGTTTTTTGTCCCCACCACTTCTAAAACCAAACTGACGCCCTTGCACCCATTGGTTTGTGGACTGCTGCTCGGAAGCCAATAGTTTCGGATCTGGGCAGCGCCATCTTGAAAATTTCAGGTGCATGAAGGGAAAAACACGGATTGTACTTATATGAGCATGAGGCGGAGCCATGGGCGGGACGGGGGAGGTTGTGAGCCTATGGTTGCGAGGACTGGCTATTTAATGTATAACAGTAAAACAGTTTGTACAGCTAATTCAAGGGAATAATGTATTTATAGATAAGTTAACTGTGTGGAGCTAATCTATTAAAAGTGTTATTTCCTCTTTGTCTTTATAGTTTATAATCTGATACATTTCTCTTTATGTTTTTTCTCTATCCAGTGAATGTATGGATCATTGGTGACAGCTACGTCCAGCGTGGGGCTGAGAGAGCTGCAGAGACCATGGGGGACAACCTCGGTGACGACAACCTGCTCGTGCAGTGGTTCGGCTGGGGTGGTCTGAGGTGGACAAGCCTTCTCCCTTTTTTCCACCAGTCCCTACAAGGAAGAGCAGTGCCGGACGTCCTCCTCATCCACTGCAGCGGGAATGACCTGGGGATTGTAAAGAGTGTCGGCCTCGTCGCAGCCATGAAGGAGGACCTGCGCCGCCTCCACCTGCAGTACCCGGACATGAGGATCGTGTTCTCTGAACTCACCCAGAGGTGCAGTTGGAGGGCTGGTGCCAAACCTGCAAAGCTTGACAAGGCTTGCAGGTTTGTGAACAGTGTTATGGCTACATTTGTTCCTTATTCCTAAATGGCATTTTTGTTCATCACCCTCACATCAGGTTTGACACTCCTGGGCTATTTGTGCGTGATGGAGTTCATCTAACCCCTAGGGGGAATGATTTTTTTCTGAACAGCTTTGCTGAGTCCATTAAAGCCCAACTTCAGCAACAGTGAAATGTTGTAGTTTCTTTGCTGTTGAAGTTGAGTCTTAATGGATTTTTTTTTTCAGCCCTGACCAATAGCCCACAGTGTCATGCCTCATGTGATGAGTGTTATTTTTGATAATATATTATTTTTCCTTATTTTAACAGTTGTGGCCATAACACTGTTCAGATTTACCGGCTCTGCTCTTCCTTGTCCCCTACATCCTCTTACTCCCACCCTTTTTCTCCCTTAACCACCCAAATCTAATCACCCCATGGTCTTTGACACTCTCTTCCCATGCCAGACGTAGCTGTCACAAAATGTAGTGTAAATAGTTCAAAATGTTACAGTTCATAGTTTTATTATTATAGTTCATATCAGTGTGCTTTTCTAAGTGCATCACTTATTTAGAGAGTGATTGGTAATGGGGCAAATTTACATTCAAATACTCCATTATGTTGCCTTTTTGTCTCTTTCATATTGAATTAAGTAAACCAAGAAACTGTTAAAATGAAGACTTAAGGTTAGCTTCTTACCCAAAGAAGAAAAATCTTATCCTAAATATCCACATACACATGGATGAATAATGGATTTTTTGCACCTTCCACTACTTATGCACTTCTGTTAAAGCTTTTTAAACTATGCATCACACCCAACCAAAAGACTGTTGAAGTATGCTCACTATTTTAGTAAAGCCAGCTTTTATTCCTTGACCTAAGCTTTGGACTCAAGTGTATAAACTGCTGCAATAAACATTTTATGTATTTTTGTATGTTTACTGTTCTATGAATGACTTATACTTGAATAATGGTTACTCGCATCTTTTCATTAATCAAACTTGTCTTGTGACAGTTGAGTTCACCTTTACCTAAATGCACTATTTTATGTGCAATAAAGAATTTGTGATCATCATGCCCTTAGTTTGTGGATGTGTTTTTTTAATGGGGTATATCTGGTATGAATTGTAACAGTAGCTACATATACAGTATTGTAATTATGCAAATACATTGAGGTTTGTTGAATATGTAATTACAAGAGCTTTATTCAACACATAATAGCAACATTTATTAAATGTTCCAATCCTTAAACATAAAAATGAGGGATCAAAAATGATTAAGATTGGCTTTCTTATAAAGTGTAAAACTGTTACATTATGTTTATTTAAAACTCCATGTGACTGAATAATACAATCACACATTACAAAGTCAAACATCTATCAATTACAATAACTACTTATGAATAAAACGTACGTACATGAGCTGTACAACATCGACATTTTATTAGTCTACGAATGGAAAACCCTACAAGGACATGCAATATCAAGTACTAGTTGTAACAGACTCAAAATGGAATTGTCAAATCTGAAGTACACATGTAAGACTTTGTATACATAGGCCAGTTCCAGCTGCTTCCTATTGAAAACCCTATCCATGTCAATGACTCCAGACTTGATCCATCACTACATTTTAATATGTTTTAACTTGTTTGTATCATTGCCTGTCTAACAACTGCAGAAAAAATTCAGATTCAAGAAATTGAACCTCAGAATATTAAGGACAGAATTATACACTGCTACAATAGTTGGTCTATGGTTTCATCTGATTAAGTTGAACTGGAATTGGTTTTCTGGAATCATCATCATCACAACCCATTTGAGAACCAAGGATGTTGTCCATACAGTCTCCGTTCTCCACAAGCAGATGAATGGCACCAAATAACACTGCTCCACACATGAGGTATTCCTTCTAGGTCATTTCAATTTGGATACTTTTCGAATTACAGACAAAGACAAACACTTTAGTTGAGAAATTGTGAATTACAATGAATTATATACATATAACAGCTTGTCAGGATAGGTGCATATCTTACGTCTGCCTCAATGAGAACTATTGTGTATGGAATTATCAGTGAATGGATATTTATGTTCTGATCTTGAGCCACAGGTTAAGTGATTGCATTTATTTGCATTTTGTGTTGTTTTTTTTTCACTAAAAATAATTCATGTATGACTTGAGTTGCAGGTTTAGCCCTTTAGCCTCATTATTCTTTTTTTTTTTTTTTGTTAGAAATAATTTTTATTTTAAATACATATTTACTAATGTTCCATCATGTTCTATATATGTTTAAAAATAAAAGACTGTTCAATGGAAAAGGTTTTTTTTTTAGTTTTTAAATACAGACATTTCCAAATATCACATTTTAGAGCTGTAATCATAATACCATGACACCGTGATTTTTTGCCTAAGGTTATTATACCGTCATAATCTCATACCATAATTATTATTAATTCCGTTATCATTAATTCAACCTTAAATATCACAACAGCCTCTCAAACAGCTCTATTGACTTTATTAATACAGAACATTAACGTTGCACTTGCATGAGTCGCATGTCAGCTTTTGACTGCTCACATTTCTATGACTGTTTGGTAACGTTACCGCTAGCACACAGTGACTCGTAACTTAAACTTTACTCTTTGTCAGTAATGCACGTTAATGTTAACTATGATATTAATACTAATTTTGGATAAAATAAAATGCAAGTCATTTTGAATGGGAAATGCAATGTTACTTACCGAAACAGCTGAATATCAGAATACTTAGTGTATCTGTTAGTACATCCAAAAGCCGAACAGGCCATTTTTAGTCGACTGAAATGTTAAACAAAACTCTGAACTCAGAAAAACTGTCGATGTGAGACAAGTTCACGGCGATCTGAATTCCATACAGTCTATTATGTCTATTGCCTATCTGTCTGCCCTCCTGAACCTGTCAATCAATCATAGACTGTATATAAGAATCAACCTGTCAATCACGACGTAGCAACGCCCCCAATGCATACCCTGCTTTATCGTCAAATATAAAATCAGGGAGGCCAAAATGTCACAAATGAACATCATACTGCATTGAAGAAGGCTTTAAACTAGCGATTGAGACCATAAACACATTTTGAAAACGTTTACTGAGGTTAGAAATCAAGTGAGAAGTTGGTGAATTCTCCATTGACTTGTATAGAGACGGAAGTATTTTGACACCAAAACAGTCGCCCCCTGGTGGCCTTTTGATACAATGCAGCTCTAAGTTACTTCCGCGTTGGCCTCATTTCAGAGGACTGGAACTCCCCGCCTGGTGGTAGGGTAGGGTAAGGAGCTGTACAGCAGGCTATCACCACCAGCCACGTGACGTTAGTGTGTTTTTTTTTATTATTCAACAGATGTGCTGCGCTGCTAAATAAACGTGCTGTGAACAGGTAACACTGTACAATTGCTATTTTCACTGTTCCTTAAATGAGGCATTTGACTATTTTTGCATACTGTGTGCCTTAAACAATTTGTGTGTTGCATATGAACAAAAAACTGTGAACATTGTGGATCCAAAGAACATCATATTGTTGATCTATGGTGATCTTAGCTCTCAGTAGTAGTCATTTATAGTACAGAATAATTTCAGTAAACCCATTAACAACTCTGAAAAATAGACCTGTAGGGCATTTAGGGAGTGTATGTGTTTCTTGGTGAAGTGACTGTAGTCTCAGTAGTAAGGTTTCTCTGCAACAAATGATATTAATGTAGGATTTGCTGCAAGAACTTAAGAAATATAATAAAAGTTGAAGTTTACCAAGAACCACATTTTTAAAACAATGTGTTTTTGTACTTGTAATGTATTTCACAGAATGAAAAGAGATGGCCGAAAGACTGTGCTACCCACTGAAGTTGATATGAGGCAGACCCTGGCTCACCCAAGGATGACCAGAATGGTAATGCACAGTTTTTAATTTTTAAAACCAGTGTGTCCACTAGTTTGACTGTTTTGGGGTGGTGGTGGGTGGGTAGTGCTTTCACTGTCAACTTCTCTTTCATTTTGTGGTTTAGAAAATGACTTCTCCTCTACTATTTTAATGATAGTTCCTCTCTAGCAACAGGTTGCAGTCTTTGACCTATCTTGGCTGCCAGTGCTCTGACATAGAGCCATCAGCAGCTAGCATTCTAGCTTGCCACTGTGGAGAGACAGAGATGTTTATGCTCAACTTTCATGGTTTTCATCATCCCTTCACCACATACTTCTTTCCTCATACAATTCACCTGAGCAACATGTAGCTCTACTCAATCCAAACACAAATGCAAGTAATGTGGACAGCAACCAAGCTATTTTAATTGTGGAACATTAAACTGAAATGATAAAAAAATATGATGAATCTTCTGTGTTACAGGGGTGAACAACTTGGCTGGTGTTCCAGGTCCAACAGATCTGGCTCTGTTTATTTTTCATGTGTGTATTCAGCCCACAGGACTTTATCATGTTTTGTTTTAAAATGCTGTATCATTAATTATTCCCACATACACACACCTGATACCCTGTTTTGCCATTGTAGAATATAGGTCAATGAAGAAGGTCCTATAAATTCAAGGGAGGGAGCAGGGTCCAAACACTCACTACAATATACTTAATTTGAAGTGATTTATTTTTTTAAAGATTGATGTCATTAAATCTTTTAGGGGGATTTACCTGATGTGAGGCAGACTGACAACTACAGCCAGTTTTACTTTGTACTTTAACTCTGGACTAACTCTGACTGATCCAGGAATTGGCTTTGGCCTTAAAAATCCTGAGATCCATCCTGAAATAGACCATAAAGGGAGTAAGGACACCAAGTTTTCTAGTTAGGAATACCTCTGCCATTATTTCTAAGAATTTGCTCCAAATTGACCAGGTATGAGCTCCTCTTAGCCTTAAGAGGTTTTTAATATGGCTCCAGATTTAGTCATTGGAAGACATATGGGAATATTATTAATACAATTAATGTTAATGTTTCCTAAGTATACATTGAGTGAATAGAGAAAGTAGATGTTTAAAAGTGAGACAAAAGCCATTCTTAAACAATTGATCATTTTGATGGGTGTCCCCTTGAACCCCCTCCAGGTTTCCTAAATCCCCACCTGGTCCTCTGGAATGCCTTGCAGGAGGTCCGTGCAGGCGGGGCTAGATTAACCGGCCTGGGGCAAGAATGAACTGTGGGTCCCTACTGAGCCTCCACAACCCAATCTACCCCCTTCACCAGAGTCCTCGAAAGCAACAAGTATTTCTACACTGCAGTACGAGCCTGACTCAGGTTTGTTGTACTGTATGTCATTACATTTGTTATAATTTGATGAATTGAATACAAATATGTTTGAGCATAAGCATAATTTCTGCCTAATGTGATGTAAAATATTAAAACTAGGGTCCATCAGCAAGACAGGGCCTCAAGGTTGAAAAAATAGGGGCCACTTAAAGCCCTTTCAACTGATGCACATTACCCATTAAATATGTAATAATTCAAATGACTACAAAGTAATACCAGTGAAGTACCTGCCACACAGACAGTCTCAGTTTAGGGCTCATGCTGATCTGGATGCTGGGCATGGTTGGATTAACCTCCTATGGCAAAAGCATAGACTGTATATAAGAAATGGACGTAACATCCGTGACGTCATCCATTGGTTTGTGGACTGCTGCACGGAAGCCAATAGTTTCGAATCGAGGCAGCGCCATCTTGAAAATTTCAGGTGCATGCTGGGAAAAAAAGGACACGGATTCTACTTATATGGGCATGAGGCGGAGTCATGGACGGAAGTATGGGTGGGACTAACGGCGGAGCGGGGAGGCTGCGATTGGTTGCGAGGGCTGGATCTCAAGGACATTGGTCAATCACCCTGTCAATCACAACGTAGCCACGTAGCCTGCTTTATCGTCAAATATAAAATCAGGGAGGCCAAAATGTCACAAATGAACACCAGACTGCATTGAAGAAGGCTTTAAACTAGCGATTGAGACCATAAACACATTTTGAAAACGTTTACTGAGGTTAGCAATCAAGTGAGAAGTTGGTGAATTCTCCATTGACTTGTATAGAGCCGGAAGTCTTTTTGAACACAAAACGGTCGCCCCCTGGTGGCCTTTTGATAGAATGCAGCTCTAAGTTACTTCCGCATTGGCTTCTTTTCAGAGGATAGGTACTCCCCGCCTGGGCAAAAGTCACTAATAGGCAGACCGTGGTCCGGATCCAGACCCAGTTACCGTTCTATCTGGACCCGGACCTGTAACTGTTGAAATATTGAGGATTGTTACATTTTGTCAGCGCGTATCTATTTTAATAGGCACAGCTTCCAATCTGCTGACGTGACACTAATCAGCCAATCAAATCCATGCATTTGGACATGTGGAAAGGTTTGTTGTAAACTAAATTGATTTGTTGATTTAATTTCTTAAGGACAAAATTCTTTATAGCAGCTTTTCAGATGTGAATATTTAAGTATTTCCTCAGTTTTTTCACAATAGTAAACTCTACATTTTTGAGTTTGACTGTCAGACAAAACAATCAATAGATTATTAAAGAAAATAATTGTCAAACCAATTGCTGATGAACATATTTGTGTGCAGCATTAGAGTAGTGTTATGATGGAATAACACTACGTTGCCCTCAGCTTTCTTTGTTCACTTTGATAAATCCATAGACTGTATAACAATAATTAGTTTATGGACTCCCAGTTTGAAGCCTAAGTTTAACATAGTGACTATCACCATCTTGCTTTTTTGGAGCCAGAGGTGATGAGACGTGACCATATTTGGGCATGGTAGCCAAGGTAGCCAAGCCCTGAAGCATACCAAATATATTGTCTATTTTACTCTAAATGGGAACATAATTTACAAAATGTTATGTTGTATCAAAGAAGACTTGAAACTAGTTAAGATTATGAACTCATCAGGAAGCAGTTTATTGGGGTAATAAATCAAGTGAGAAGTCATTTTATCATAGACTGCCATACAATTGGACTTCTTTTTGGAGCCAGAGGAGAGAATGCAGCTTTTAGACACTTCTGGATTGGATTCACTTTTCAGACCTGGTGTCACCCACTTGGATAAAACACAACTGTACAACTTACAAGATCAATTCCAAATGTTATGGGGGAAACCTTGGCTTTTGAGGCAGCTACCAAATTGACCTGGTTGTGACGCAGCCTTGTCTCTGGGCCAAAATCTCATCAACTGCACGATGCATATGTAGAGGTCATAAAAAACCCAAAACCCAACATAAGCAAACATTAAGATTACACACTGCTTTACATATTGGTATTTAGCTTTAGTCCTGGTCTGAAATTATTTTTGAAAATGATATCAGCAAATGACTTCCTGCCAATGACAGCTCAGCTTTGTCACAACTGGTATTTCCCAGAAGTGCCAGATGGCCGACCCAGGCCTGATTGCAACACTTCTGTTCAATTTATTCTATTTATTTGTTTAGATTATTCCTAGTTTCCAACTAATTCAATTATAATTTAGTTCATTTGAACCAAATCATATCATTTGACCTCATTACAACAACTTATTGGAGGCTTGAGCACCTGAAGAGTGATGGAATAAATAAACAGAGTGAATGTGCTTTTGCATAGTTAATATTGTGTTAGAAGTAAACAGTCTATGTAGTGTAGAGTCCCAACTAGTTGGATTACAGACTAGTGTGGAATAATAATAATAATGTTATTAATGTGAAGGATGTCTTCAGTCTTATTTGTCCCTTGTTCAAATGAAATTACTGTTCAACAGCAGTAATATTTCTTTAACCTTATTATTATACTCGAACCGGGGTCGCCTGCAGTGAGGACTGTAGCCACAACATCGCCACTATTTTTTAATTATATAGAGACTGTATCAAATCATAAACCCCATACCATGTTTTCGAAACGTATTGAGATAAAAATATACATATGTATCATCCAATCCCTGGTAGATGATTGATTGAGGCTGGTGTTTGACCTGCTAAAACTTACTTTATCTTTTTCTTTCATTATAAAGACTTGTGATTAACTTCAATTGACCATTTACCCTCTCAAACAATCCTGATCATAATATGTTATTATACCAACCATTGTACCAACAATTTATATGGCACCGTTCTCTAACACAGTTATGAACTGCTATATAAGAATAAAAAGTAAATAATATCCAACATATTTAAGATCAAGATACAATAGGAAAAAAAAAATCAGTTCATACTAAAAATAAATAAAAAGTGAGACTACTGCGTTTGTCCTCCTGAAAGCCTCAGACAGGGACCTTCACAGCCACTGGGCCGTAGTGACAAGGCAAGACTTAGGAACCATTAGTGTGGCCCTTCCAGAGGATGTCAAGCTGAGATCAGGCTCATACAGAGTGAGTAGGTCACAGATATAGACAGGAGCCCGACCATGCAAGGCTTTAAAACCAGCAGTGATGTCTTACAATCAATTGTGAAACAGTAACCAGTGAAGAGCAGCAGGACACAGTGTGAATCATGTCACATGTCTCTGAGGTGATGATCACAGTCATAATGTTCAAGTTAAACCGTGACACAGTGTTTCAGACAGACCTGATGTATCATTAGTAATGAGCTGAGATCTCTCTGCTGCTTTACTTGTTGTACTGTTAGTTTGTTGTGATGAGGTCACAGGTCACAGTAGACAGAGAGCAGGGTGTTCACCCTCCTACTCTACATACTGTATGTAGGTGAGATAACCTGTCAGACCTGACTCATCTAATGGGTATTTGTTTGTTGGCACCATGTGCAGTGTT
Source organism: Scomber japonicus (assembly GCF_027409825.1). Taxonomy (NCBI): domain Eukaryota; kingdom Metazoa; phylum Chordata; class Actinopteri; order Scombriformes; family Scombridae; genus Scomber; species Scomber japonicus. The sequence goes on from NC_070585.1 coordinate 3,922,715, forward strand.
AAACAGAAATGGCACAAACAATACCAAACTACAAAGCAGAAAACACATTAAAAACACAAAGATACATAAGGTACAACTTACAGCTTCTTACCAGATGATGTTAAACTGATGAAGTCTGCACCACACTGCCTTGTTATATCATCACATACACACTGAGCTACATGTCATTGCTGCTGTAATGCCTCTCTGTACAGTATGTGAAGATTTTCTGACCGCGCACTGCACTGCTCACTTAACCTCTATTTTAGGCTGTTCTTATTTATATATTTTTATTATGCATGTTCTTTGTTTTATGACGTACTTGGCTATATGTATGTATGTAGATATGTAGTGTACGTTTATATGCATATTAAGATATATTGTATTGAGATATACAATATGTAGGCTATGTGTGCGTGTGTGTATAGATAGCTAGATAGATAGATAGATAGATAGATATAGTAGGGCTGGGCGATTATGGCAAAAATCAAAATCACCATTAATTGACCTTTTGACCTTGATTAGGATTAATGAAGGATTATCTCCACTCTTGATGAACAATGATGTATTTTCACAGTTTCTTTAGTTTAGTATTTTCCACTGCTGCCCTCACACATGAGGATCTTTAGGGAGTGAAAATAAAGATGTTTTAAGGTGTGACGCTGTGGTTAATGTCTAGTTTACTTGATTAGAACTATGTAAAGATCATGGTTTGGGTTCAAATGATCAAATTCCTTAAAGAAATAAAACCTTTACTGCCATGGCAACAGTGAACACCACCATTAATTGACATGAGCAAGATTAAGTTGATTATAGTTTCTAAATGTCGGTTTCCATTATTTTTTGATTAATTGCCCAGCCCTACTATATAAAAAGATAGATGGATAGATAAAGTGTTACTGTGGAAACTACAGTTCATGTTACCCTTTTTTCTCTTTCTCAGTTCTCACATGTTCATCACTCAGGCTTTTAGCTGAATTTCTGACTGTGACCTCTGTTCTTATGAGTCCAGTTATTTCTCTGATATCATGACTATTTCCATGTAACAAAGTCACACTGGCTCCATCCACCATGAGACACCTAATAAACCTGTCTGCAAAACCATCCTCAATATCCCACACGCATGAACTGATGCACCATTATTAATTGCTTTAATGTAAAAAATGGCATGTTGTATCCTAATCAAGTATCTGACTGTAAAGCTGCAAAATGGAGCTCCTTAAAGTGTGCACACATTTCATTAAGTTTCAGGCCTGTTAATCAATTCATTCGCTTAATTAGTTTGCACAAAATGATGAAAATGAGGGCATGGATTTACCACAGTTAGGGCACCAGCTCTATCTTGTATGCTTAACAATATCATCTTGTGTAACTCTGATAAAATAACACGAGGCCTTGAAAATGCGTAGTTTAAAATTCCCTACGCCCACTCACTGACTCTGTAGAGTGCAGTTTTAATTATTACAAGCATCTAAGATTGTGACACTGGGTCTGCCTGCACTAGAACCAAGCCTTCAGTTTTCTACAGAAGTGACACTTCATCTCAACTCTCAGTTTTGAAGTGCTCTTTGTTAAAAGCGTCAGTAACACCTCTAAAACTTCACATTTCATGAAGGACACTGTACTTTTAAAAGTGGGTGCAAATTGAGATCTCCAAATCCTTAAGATGAGATACACTGTTCAAACTGCACATCCAGGCAGAGAGAGGGGAGAGAAAAAAACAAAAAAAGACTGCAGCAGCTTGTGCTTAAGGACTAATGTTTTCATACAAGATGCCAGAAGAAATCACATCTGAAAGCAGTGGGGGTAATGAAGTTGAGGCGAGTTGATATTAAGATAAACTGCAATATCTTAAAACCTATAGCAAAGACTGTGAATAATACATCTCAATTTCAATTGTGAAAGTATCTATTGCCTCAGTGCTCCTCCCTCTTCTGGGCCTGCATATATCTCCAAATGTTATTAAAGCTTTGTGAGACAGAGACAGATATTGGAAAAAGGGAATTGTGAAGAATGCTGGCTTGACTTTTATAAGGAGAGTGTGTCACATGAATGTAGATGAGTATGAATGACACTGGTCTGTCTCTGGGGGGAGGGGAGTGGGGGGAGGGTATAGTTAAGATCTGCTGTGAGAGTATTCCATTACCTTGACAGTGTCTTAGGTCAGCTACAGTATGTCTTTTATTACAACTCTGTCTGCTGTAAAAAAAAAAATCTTTATTTCTCATTTATTTTGCAGGAAACATAACTGCAAAATAATGGTGACATCCTCTTACTGCACAGATATCTTGAGGAGGATGTTCAGGTGTACAAAGAACAAGATAAGATACAACACTTGGTTATGTAGTAGGTGTACTACAACAATCGCACCTCCATAAATCTTGCAGAAATAATGATTTTTTTTTTCTAAATCAAAGCAGCAGATTCTTTGTTTTCCAAAATGCAACATGACAGAATCTCTTCTATACCTCTGAATCATCTATGTTTTGTTGTTTTCTAATGTTAGTTGTCAAGGTAGTTCTTCTTCTTTGAGGTTCATCAATCATAGTTAATCTTAATTTATGTATGCTTATTTGGTAATAATTCTATATTTCTGCCTTTCCCTGCATCTAACCTTTTTCAATTGTAATTAAATGTTTAACACAGTTGATTGCTTGGTTCCTGATGTATCTGGTTATCTCTATTGTCTTCTATGGGCATTACATTATTAAATTATGTTTCATGTCTATAGTGCAATACCCTTCATGTTATGCTATTATAGCTGCATCTCATCTTTTTATTCTCTCATCTTTTTATCATGTCATCTTTTTTTAGCGGCGTGTTTAAAGCATGTGTTAGTAGCACCTGTAATCTCATTATATGTAATATATAATTACAATTAAGTTTTCTTTAGTTATTTTATGTTTCTAGCTATTTCAAATATTTTTAGTTTGTTCTATGGTTTACGTGATACCACTAAATGCACCACGTAATAAATGCAAAACTGCTCATGTTATTTTACTTTTACTGTTCTATTTATCTCTCAATTCTGATTAGTCAGTCTTTAAGTGACTTCAAGTTTCTTAATTATTGATTGGCTGGAAGGCGGGAAGAAGACAATAGAGAGAACATTCAGGTGTGTGTGAGATCGATCTGTTCACCTTTCCTCAGTGACAGGAGGAAATATCCTGTTTAAGATCTAGTCTAGCTAGAAGGGATGCAGGAGTTTTTGAACCTGGTGTACTGGCCTTGTTCATTCACATCCTAATACCTAGCTAGCACAAAGACAACATAGAGCTGGTGCTATTCACATCAACATTAGCTCTGTGTGAAAAAATACAGCTGTGTCATTCATTTGATGTACTGCAACGCAACATCATATGGCATGGAGATGCACTGGCCAATCACATACATGCAAGCACACCTTTGTGGTGATAACACAGTAATGATGTCATTTGTGATTTAAGATTTCTCAGTCATCTATTGTACATTTCATACAATCAGCTGTGTTGTAGCGTTTCTGACTCTAAATGTGTCTCAATTATTGCCTAGTAACCTCTCATCTCTCTCATCACATGCATAAGCAAAGGCTGTGTGTGAACTCATGTCCAAGAGGAAGGTGATTTCTGCTGATATGACCTAAGGTCCTCTTCTACTACTCCACTGACCAGCAGCACCTCCATCCTCCTCCAGCCCTCCTCTCCTCCTCCACTGCTCCTCTCCTCCTCTAGCCCTCCTCTCCTCCTCCAGCGCTCCTCTCCTCTTCCAGCCCTCCTCTCCTCCTCCAGCGCTCCTCTCCTCTTCCAGCCCTCCTCTCCTCCTCTTCCAGCCCTCCTCTCCTCCTCCACTGCTCCTCTCCTCCTCTAGCCCTCCTCTCCTCCTCCAGCGCTCCTCTCCTCCTCTAGCCCTCCTCTCCTCCTCCAGCGCTCCTCTCCTCTTCCAGCCCTCCTCTCCTCCTCTTCCAGCCCTCCTCTCCTCCTCTAGCCCTCCTCTCCTCCTTCAGCCCTCCTTTCCTCCTCCACTGCTCCACTCCTCCTCCGGCCCTCCTCTCCTCCTCCAGCCCTCCTCTCTTCCTCCAGCCCTCCTCTCCTCCTCCACTGCTCCTCTCCTCCTCCGGCCCTCCTCTCCTCCTCCAGCCCTCCTCTCTTCCTCCAGCCCTCCTTTCCTCCTCCAACCCTCCTCTCTTCCTCCAGCCCTCCTCTCCTCCTCCAGCCCTCCTTTCCTCCTCCTCCAGTCCTCCTCTCCTCCTCCAACCCTTCTCTCTTCCTCTACTGCTCCTCTCCTCCTCCACTGCTCCCCTCCTCCTCCAGTCCTCCTCTCCTCCTCCAACCCTCCTCTCTTCCTCCAACCCTCCTCTCCTCCTCCAACCCTCCTCCAGCCCTCCTCTCCTCCTCCACTGCTCCTCTCCTCCTCCAACCCTCCTCTCTTCCTCCAGTCCTCCTCTCCTCCTCCAACCCTCCTCTCTTCCTCCAGTCTTCCTCTCCTCCTCCAGCCCTCCTCTCCTCCTCCACTGCTCCTCTCCTCCTCCAGCCGTCCTCTTCTCCTCCAGCCCTCCTCTCTTCCTCCAGTCCTCCTCTCTTCCCTGCATGCCTTGGCACCACACTGCATATTTAAAGCCATGAAGTTCCTTTTGGTGAAAACACCTTCACTACTTAGCAGATGAGTGTTTGTGTGTGTGTGTGTGTGTGTGTGTGTGTGTGTGTGTGTGTGTGTGTGTGTGTGAGTGTGTGTGTGTGAGTGTGTGTGTGATGACTACAGGGAGACATTGATAGTCACTGTGCTCCAGGCGGCTCCACTCCTGATGTGTGTGTCTTTTGATTATTGATAGTTAATTATTGCTCTGAAGAGTGACAGCATGTACAGTTCTGCTCCCTCTCTGCACCTCATCCCTTTTCTCTCTCTCTTCACTGAAGGCCTTGCAGGGGAGACTTTCTTCCATGGGGAGGGACAGTTGCGCAAGCGTCCATCACTGCCCTAATGGTGATAAATTCCCTTTCATTAACATGGCCCACACGTACCACTCTCCTCTCTCCCACAGCCATGGGTTTTTCCACTCACTCCCCTCACCTCCCCTCCTGATTCTTATGTGTTTCTTTTTTCTTTTTCTTTTTATCAACCATTAATGCACTGCAGCGCTTTGTTTTGTTCATCTAAGGGATTCAGGTGTGCAGTATATTAGGGTTTGTCAATAGGGGAAGAGGCCAAAAACTGACAGAAGACATCTTCCTCTGTTGCCTGCCGTGTGCTCAGGATGTGCATTTGATTGCTTGTTGACGCTGCCGGCTTATTTGACAGTCTGTCCGTCACCTGGCTCAACACTTTATGCTACGGAGGACCAATGGTGGCTAAGTTTAAAGGAATAGTTTGACTTTGTAAAAAACAAACAAGCATATTTGTTTTCTTTATGAAAGTGAGATGTTTAGATGGATATGAGTCTCTTATCTGTGTGTTAAATACAGAGCTTTAGGTAGCATGTGGTTGGCCTAGCTTAGCTTAAAAGCTGGAATCATTGGGACAGAGCTACTTTGGCTTCATCCAACATTCAAAAATGGGCCTTCTCTAAAGCTAACGTTTGTTTAACCAGTACAAAAGCTGCATTAAAGCTCAGACCATATTTCAGTTAAAATACATTCTCAATATATATTATATCCAATATATACTATCATCCAAAAAGATGATAGAAGTCAATGGAGGTATGTGTGTTATAGGCTAAGGTGCTGTATTAAACTTACAACATGATGGTACTGAAAATACTGTATGATCAGGAATGCAATCATACGGGACTAAAAGGTAATTCAGAGAGTAACGATTGTGCCCATGTTTCATCACAGTATATGGGTCAGTGATAAATAAGGGTCGGCAAGATGAGCAACTCAAAAATATCTTTAAAAATAGTTTTAAAAGCAGCATCAGGTTTGTTAAAATGTACATTTAGTAATTTTGTTGGTTTTATATCATTTGAAATGACATTTGCATCATTTTATTACCAAAAGTAAGACTGAATGCTCCTGAAAATGTCAAATGGTGTAACCACAAAACAAGATTTTGTCCACCTACAGTGTATTTTATGGAGGACTGAAAGTGCCAAAATGAATAATTACTTAAATGTGTCATTAATTAATTAAATGTGTCATTAATTCATTAAATACCAATTCATTGTATGTAAAAAATATATTTAATTATTTCACTATTTAATTAATTATTTCATGGTCCTGTGTTGCAGCGCACCATGAATTTATTTTATCTGTCAAACTCACCCATCAAAGTCAGTGGGCGGATTCCTAATACCTGATTGGTTACCCTGCACATCAAGTCAAGGCATATCGATTCCAGATAATGGATTGATGCAGAGCTAGTGAACACACTCCTAAACACTGGGTGGCGCTATTCACATCTACGTTGGTTTTAGATACTCTGTCAAACAAAACTTTTTCTTCAACGCTAAAAGTCCAGAGCGTGCGAGGTGCAGGACAATATGGCTAAATCTTGCCGGAGCTGCTGAGAGAAGCAGCATATTAGATTAAGCAAGCTCTGAGCAGAACTCCCCCGGCTCCGGAGACTCAGCCACAGCAGATACCTGCTGCTCCATCATGTACACCTGTCCAAGGTAAGCTAAGTAATTTCATGTTAGCCGGTGTGCTACTAATCATGGCTACATAACAAACTTTTACTCCATGCAGTAAGTTCCTGCTGGTTAAGTGACAGAATTAATTGCTGTAGTTGTAGTAGTACTATTCAAATGATAGAAAGTGTTGTGAACCCTGGCTTGTTATGTCAACACTGACAGAGATGGAAATGGTCAAATTTTGGTGGTGAAATTCATGCTATGAATACCTAATGATATTTAGTCTTTGCCAATAGTCATGTTTATGTTCTTCAAAACCACAATTTAATGCATACTGTATACAGTTTAACTACAACATTTCTCACAACTGCAACTATTGAGCGGGCATATTTAACAAAACCTCCATTTCACAAATGGTGACACAAAAATGATCATAAAAAACAAAACAAAATCACACAATAGTACATTGAGAGCACCTCAACAACACACGTCTGGTTTTGTAAATTTGCCTTTTGATAATCTACTTTAAAAAGGTGATAAAGTCAAGAGTTCACCATGGTTGACTTCTCTGTCATTTACAGTTTTTAAGCATTCAAGCAATAGACACCAGTTGCTGAAATGTATTAAGTGGAATTTCCCCATTCAATAGTTATGTCTTAAGATAACTATATGCAGCTATTCAGATATGCAGCTATTCAGAAGTGTATTTTTCCAGGATGTCCCTTCATTTTACAAGAAATTGCATTCTACCTGGATAACAAGTTAAAGAGAGTGATAGTTGACAGGACAACTTGTAAAATGAAGGGACATCTGAATAGCTGCATACATTCTAAAATGTATAAATGTCTTATGAGGAGTTGATATATTCTGTACTAGAGTTTGAATGGATTTTATATTGTGCTTTTATGAACATTTTCCCTACTGTGCAGGTCATTTTTGACTTAACTTGATGAATTAACATGTATTTTCAATTACTGAGCTAGTTATTTTTCCATTTGTCAACAATGTGATCTGCATATTCCTTCACCAAAATAAGTTCTACCTTTAAAATAGTTATAACTTTTGTGTTCTTTAAGATGCTCCTAGGAAAAATCACATGGCCAGTTGAGGACAGTGATGATGAAGACTTTGACCATGTGCCTCATCACTGGCTTTCTAAGGATGTTCATTGAAAAAGGTATAAACACCTTATTTGGTTAATGTATTGCTCTCTTTACAAATGCTTCTATGTCTCATGAATAGATATGATCAATTTAAGTCAAACTAAATGTTGTTTTGAATCCATTTATGACTTGTAGCTTCATCAGGTACACTGGCCCAGCTGCTGACATTCTGGATTGACTGGGAGATGCTTCCTCCTGAGCTGAGAGTGGAGATTTCTGGGGGAACTCATCCTACGTCCTCTACATGCTTTGAAACACTAAAGCTGCCAGCTCATTTCAAAACCAACACAGACTTCGAGAAAGCACTTCTCTCTGCCATAAATGGTGCACAGACTGGATTTGGAATGGTTTAAGTTCTTTTCAGACAGATGTCATTGCATGCACTGTTCAGTAGGTCAGGTCAATTGACACAAGTTCATCAACTTTAACACTGTGCAGTAGTTGACTATTGTTTTATTCATTGTATATTTTCCATTTACTGAAACCAAACAGTTATGCATCTTCAGTGTTAACAGAACATCATTCATGTTATACATTCAGTGGACAATAATGAGACAGGAGGTAAAGGAGTGTGTTTAAGTGCAGAAAGTGGTCAAGCTGTACATAAAGTCCATTTACAAGATCATAACAGTGATTATGGTAGAGTTTAGAAGTATCCTTTTTAAGGAAAGCAAACATTGTCAGTTTATCCTTGCTTGTTCTATCATGCAAAATAAAAGCATGGGTTACACACATAGACTGTATAAAAGAAATGGACGTAACATCCGTGACGTCACCCATTGGTTTGTGGACTGATGAGACCATAAACACATTTTGAAAACGTTTACTGAGGTTAGAAATCAAGTGAGAAGTTGGTGAATTCTCCATTGACTTGTATAGAGACGGAAGTCCTGGTTGCACATCAGTCTGCTATGATTCTTGATCAAACTTGTACAGTCTCTACATATGATCTAAGTGCATCAGTTACAGCAACTCCTGGAGTAGTGTAGTGTGTTTCAACTGCGTAGTATGTGATTTAGAGTATGTGAGAAGTTCCTGGATGGTTTACTAGATTCTCCAGAAATGCAGAGTATGCATCAAGAGCTGACTACTCACACTCACATTACCCAAGATGCAACGCAACTTCTGAAAAAACCCAAAATACAAACGTCACAGATCACCACCTCGATGGTTTCAAGTTAGCTATAGCGAGGGTGTGTTCCATCACTTTTTTTTCAAAATAAAAGCACCAATTCTATCGTTATGGTTTTCTTAATAATAAAAGGCAACAGGTGTTTTATTTTATGAAATTGACAGGAAGTGCGTTACTCGCTACAGCTACCTCCGAATTTGCAGGAACAAAACTTTAAACAGGTGATACAGTATTTGGACAAATTAGCGTCACATTGTGGATCTAAAGGGCTACTTTACTTTCTTCCTAAAAAGGTTAGAAATGTGGATAAAGAGGTATATTTACAGAGTTAGAGCTAAAATGAAATCAGCTTCAGCCTGATGATTTCAGCTCGGGTAGGGACGAAGGCATGCTACTTCAGACCAAAGCAATGGATCAGGCTAGATCAGCGTTAGCCCCGCCCACTGACTTTGATGGGTGAGTTTGACAGATAAAATAAATTCATGGTGCGCTGCAACACAGGACCATGAAATAATTAATTAAATAGTGAAATAATTAAATATATTTTTTACATACAATAAATTGGTATTTAATTAATTAATGACACATTTAATAAAACATTTATGTATTTAATTCCAATTTTAATTAATTAATGACACATTTAAGTAATTATTTAATGTTGTATTTATTTATTTCATTTTGGCACTTTCAGTCCTCCATAGTATTTAAGTGGATTTAAATTTATTATATTTAAAGCATTTTGGTAATATTTAGCAGGATGTATCCTAAAAACAACCAATTTTTCTAAATAACTATTGACAAATTCTGTAAAATGTGTTAAAATAAAACAGTGTTGCATTGCAAAAGTGGATTATATTTTAGTTCACATTTATTTTCCTTTTATATAATCAGATTTTTATGAAAAAATACTGGTTATACCAATTGGACACTTACATCACATCATTAATTGTAGTTACCTGCATTATAGCACAAAATCTTAATGGAAAAGATTGATTGATTAAATTGATGAAGCATTGTTAAAAAAAAGATGCAAAAAAAGTGCAGTGGGTTATAGGGTTAATGCCATACTCCTGCAGTGAGACGCCTTTAGACTTTAAGTGGTCCGGATTTACAATTGACAGGATTGATGGGTTAAGTCAGGTGAGCTTGTAACAGAGCCTGCACCTTGATTAAAAACACTGGCCTCCATTGAAACCTGGATACTAATACTGATAAAATACATCATTTATTGAATTCAATAAAAGTGTTCTATTAGTATCAGGGCCAGTGTGTATAAAACTTGAAATTCACAGTTTTAGGAATGGTCCAACACTTTGATTTATGGGTGAAATGATGAAGAAAAAAAAAAGAAAAGCAGGATTGAGGAGCTTTAGGAAAGTGAAGCAGTCAAAGTGTTGTACTACAAACATGTCTACCTATAATCCCCTAACCTTCCAGCACTGAGTCATGTAATAGCAGACATGCGGGGGTGACATGTCATTGCATTAGCTTCACACTGCACACACATTTTCATGATAGATGAAAACATATGACAAAAAGCTTTTAGAGAACAACCCCCCACACACACACCTATAGTCACTGTATATATTTATAGACCATATATTAATCATGCGTGTGATAACTATCTGTAGAGCTCCTACGCAATGTGTGTATATTTTATAAAATACATTATATGCTATTGTAGAATCACTTGAGTTTCACACAATGCTTATTTATGAAGACAAGACTGTTTTTTTGTTTACACACTAATTTATTATATTTCACTTGCTAATAGACAACATTGCATCTGTGATGTGATATGATTGATTGATTATTTATTATTATTTGAACATTTCAGGGTTGTGTATGTGTGTTATTTTAATAAGAAACAATGATGACATGTTAGAGGTGGACCACACTCATTATTAAAATGTGTGTGATCTCTTAAACGTCTTTGTCCTGATGTTTTGAGGAACGCCTCTCTGCCACACTGCAGTATATAATATTGATTTTACTCTGTCACACAGCACAACTTTTTTCTGTGGAAAATGTGATGCTGCACATTGCTGCTCTCTAAGCAAAGCCTCACTGAATCAATAATAATACTTCCTCTGTTGACCCTGTTGCTACTCAGTATTATCACTCTAACTGAAAAGAGATTCACCACAGCAACCACTGTGGCTGCAATCATCTGTTTTTAAGGTTTTTTCATAAATGACTTCACCGTTTTACTTCAAAACAAAGCTCCAGCTTGCTCATACAGTATAAATGTTACAGCTGTGATTTAGTATTGCACTTAAAGAAATGAGGGACAGATATTAAATAAATGGTCAGGATTAAAGCAAGCAGAGGCTGAGATATCCTGACTTTCATTATGTAGTATAGAACAAGTTCCAAAACAGGCTCCTACTGTACATTTCCCATAATGCAACTCAATAGCATCTCCGTCTGATAAAGCCTCGTCTTTCAAACTTTACAGCTTGACTTCGCTCTGCAGGGGTTCTCTTATCTCTCCAACTATAGACTGTCATGACCCTGATGACATCACTATGAAGTCATCAGAGCAATAATCTTAAAGTGGGTTCAGCCTGTAAATGAAGTACATGTCTACCTTGTATTTTGACTGCTGGATCATTTATGCACTTTGTGTTTATTTGGTTCAAACAATGTACTGACTGCACAGCTCACTTATTGTTTGCTGTAGCTGCTGACTGATACAAGACAGTACAGTTAGTTAGTAATATGTATACTGAGATTCCATTAGTATGACCTTTTACACTGAAATGTGTTCTTTCTATTTGATTTCTGTCATGCTTACACCCTTCTCTTAATCCCATCTGTCCTCTGTGTCCTGATAACAGCTGAAGGTTCAGGTTCAGTAAATCCAGATTCCTTTAGTTCTTTTCTCTCTCAGATCAGCACCAACAGCTGAACAGTTATGAGGCAGCATGTGGAGCAGCAGGACTGATACATATGTTTGTGAATGTATTCATGTATTTTATATCTGTGATTATGTTTTTGTTCACAGACAGCAGGATGAAGTAGCTGCAGCTGGAGCTACACATATAGCAGATACCTGCTCAGTCTTCTGATCATGACCTTTGACCCTCAGCAGCAGCCTTCACTCTAACGCTCTAGCTCTGATGGTTACAGGATGAGGATAGCACACTGGATCAGGATCATGCTTTTGTCATCTCAGTGGGTTTTGCAAATTTTCTTTACAGTCACGAGAAAGCCATGCTGATCTGAACAGAAAGTAGTGCTGACTCTGAATATAATATATTCATATAATAACATTACTATAGGCACAACTACAAATCTACAAGGTCTCAGCACATGTTTTTTTTTTTAGTTTGGCTTTCTATGGCCCAAAGGAATCCAGACAAATATGTCAAGAAAAGAAGGTCTGCAGATCATATAGCCTGACTACAAAGAAAACAAGTCCACCGGAGCTCACAGTACAAATCAATTTGGGAGTTATTTTGAGGTGAGTCATTTTCCCCCACTGCACTGCTACACCAAATCTTAGGGTTCCCCCACCTGCCCAATCCCACTTTAACCCCTGACTACAAACAACACAGAGTTCACAAATGCATTCAGTTCTCATTTACTGTCACCAACGTGACCAGTGAGATTAATACAATTGCAAAAGTGTCTCCATAGTGTTGCTACTGTGCATGACACATAATCGTAACATTGCTGGTTTGAGTCCAGCCAGAGACCCTGCTGCATGTCATACTCATCTCTCTCCCTTCATTTCCTGTCAGCCTCTTCCCTAATAACTGTCCAACCGGTCGAGGCAGATGGTCGCCCATCTAGACACCGGTTCTGCTTGAGGTTTCTTCCCATTAGGAGTTTTTCCTTGCTGCTGTCGCCAAGTGCTGCTCATGGTGAATTGATGGGTCTCTTTAAACCAAACAGGACAGTCTAGAACATTATATAAATGATATGAATGGAAGAAATTAAAGGCTAAAAGTGCCCCCAATTTTCTTCGATCTTCCCTTCCTTCTTCCTCGCTACCTACTTTTCAATTGCTTAAACTTTATTAAAGGGATACTCTAATGTAAAGGTGTCATGTGTAGTACTACTACATAACCTTGCTTTGTTGGTTTGAAAGGTGACTGAAAAGATTGTAGCTTGCTCAGTGCTCAAGTTCCTCAGTGTGCAAATCATAAAGGACCAAGGATCACGGTCAAGAAAGCTCTTCAGGAGCTATGTTTCCTCAACAGACTGAGGAAGTTCGGCATTAATGCTAGCATTCTCACAAACCTCTACAGGTACACCATTGAGAGCTTGCTGAGGGGCTGCATCAAGGTCTGGAATGGGAACTGCTCTGCACACAAACACACGTCACTGCTGAGAGTGGTGGAGGCAGCAAAGCACAACACTGGTAACATGCTTCCAGTCATTCATACCATCTGTACAGTACATGATACAGGACCATGACCACAAGTACCACCAGACTTAAGGACAGCTTTTACTACCAGGCCATCAGGGTTCTGGACTCATGTATCTAAATATTTCACATTTCACATTTGCTTACAGTACTTGCTTGTCTACACTGTCTACTGTTTACTGCACTGCTTACTTAAAGACTGCGTAAAGTGAATTCAGACTTTTTCTTCTAAACACATTAAATAGGTCATAAATGTATTTCTAAAAAATGTGTAAAAAGCATTTCAACCATTTAGATTTGAATTGTGGAGCTAATAATACTTTAATACTTTATTTTTGGATAGGGACAGTGCATATTGATGAACATCGATATTAGACATCTCTGTAAATATGCCGGATTATAGCAAAATTGCTAATTTGCACCCGTAGTCCCTAGTGAGTAAACTAAATATAAAAAAGAATACAAGTCGAAGAGACAGCAAATAAATAGATAAGATACAAATAAAACTCACACCGCACGATACAATACACAATCAAAAGGATATCAGATCCAAACAGGATATAACAATTTTAAAAAAGAGTTCAGTCAGTGTTAAGTTAGTGGTTGCATTTTTGATTCGATTTGAGCCAATGTTTTAGTTGTCCTTTAAAAGAAGAGTAAGGGAAGACTATTCCTGACCCTGTGTTAACCTACATATTGACTAGTAAAACTAAATTAAACTGAACTCCCCTGTGGATGACAGCAGCTTCAGTAAACTTAGGTTCACTGCAGTTAAAATGGATTTTAATGTTACAAAGAGTAAAAGAAAAAAAAGTATCAATATCAAGCCAGCCACCAAAGCTGGAGCAAACTACTGTGACCTCACCTTCCTCACAGCTACCTGAGCACAATACTGGTAGTGGTGGATCAGACAAGACAAGTCTGTTTCAAAGGTCCTACAGTATCCAGGAAACATTGTACTGTATACACCCCAGCCCTGTAATCCACTGCTTACTATTTGGCTTTATATCCTCCTCATGAACTTTAGTGGCATGTCATCCTCTCTGTCTCTGTCTGCTACACTGACATGGATGATAAGGGGCAAGACTCTTTCCAAAGCAGGATTTAAAGGTGCCATGTCTCATGCTGTCACTGCTGTCAGGGATGAGGGAGATTCTGAGGGAGGTCAGAAAAGATAAGGATGGCTGGATGGATGGATGGATGGATGGATGGATGGACGGATGGATGGACGGATGGATGGACGGATGGATGGATGGATGGATGGATGGGAGTCTAGGGAGAAAAAAAACAGATGGATGTAAAGTAGACAGCTGAGGAAAGAAAAAGTAGATACAAGGATGGGATGTCAAAGTGACTAGAAACATTGAAATGCATGCAGCATATTTGTCCACCTACTGTGCTTGTCTTGTCTCTTATCAAAGTAGAATATGTACAAGAGGTGCCTGTGTGTCCATGTTCAAGATGAGAATGGAGGATTTTTTTGTTGTTTGTTTTACAACATGTGCTCATTCCTCTGTGCTGCAGATACCTGACATGTCCCTTCATTACTATGAACACATTGTACTGCTGTCCAAAATACTCACTAGAGCACCCAATGTGGATGCATCCTCTACTGAAAATAGTCCCCAACAAACTATTACCCCATTTGACTAATGTTTGCTAAAAACACCCGCAGCCAGCTGTTTAAAATCTTGTCCCAGTCATGTCCAATAATGAATGAACTGGGCTTGTGAGAGAGTACAAATAGGGTAGGGATGTCAGAAATTATTGAGAGATTGTTAGTTTGGGGATTTAAAGAAAGTGCTAATTGAAGCATTGAGAGTCAGATGTGTGTCTGTTTCAATTGTGTGTTATGACTCTGAGAATAAGAAGTGGCATTTTGTGGCAAATTGTGTCATCTTGTGACAGGAAAAAACTAAACTGATATTGCTGAACACATTTGGTATGTTGTGATGTGCATGTGGTGCTATCAACAGACGAACAGATGAAGCAAACATGTCATTTCATTATTTTGTTATTTGTCATGATTTGTTTCCAAGAGCTCAGCATCCCACTTTTGGCAGGAAACCAAATATTGTTCACAATGTTTAGATGTTTTAAGCATGTTGACACTGTTGTGCCTCTTTTGCCAAACTTTCCAATATTTCAGACATTCTGTCACTAGGAGTTGAGGATGAGTTCTTGGAATAATGGAGGTGTATTTTGTGCCACACATTTATAATGGTGTCACATAATAAAGAAGTCTTACATAATATTGGATAAAACCTGACATGTATCAGTTGACAATGTTTTAAATCTTAAATCAAATATTTCCCATAGTTGTATCATCCTTGGAAAAACGTCCTTTAATGTCCACAATGTGAATACAGCCTCTCTCTCCTGCTCACGGCCTTCAGTTCCAAGTCTCTTGGTATAGGTCCGAAACGTGTGTTCCTGCTCTTCTCAGTGAGTAAAATGTCTTGAGGCGGCCAGTTAATTACAGACACACTGGCATCCCATGGCACTGAAAAAGCAGGCTGTGAGGGATGGAGGGAGAGACAGAGGAAGGGAGGGAGGGAGGGAGCAGAATTCCAGATGGGATGGATGAAACATTCCTGCAGGTCTTTTCAGCTCAGACCACCACAGACTCTCAGTTTAACTCTTTACTAACAACTGTGGCAGCTTACACACCTCAGAATAGATCAGGTTGTGTCCAATCAGTCATCATAAACATGTGATGTTGCACAATGTGACACATCTTCACAGTTTATTGTAAGATCATTTTGTCACAATTTTCCCTCAAATAAAACTTGCCATGTATATATACATATATACATATAAAGACCCATGAGGCCCAGTCAGTCACAGACTGAAGAGATAAGACTGAGGTTAGATGCATGGCCAGACAGACTGCAGGCAGGGACAGAGACGTGGACATGCTGATCTTAGGCATTGTAAACTGGTTCTAGGGACATAGAACACCACCATCAGGCATTAAAAGGAACAGTTTGAGGATCTCCTAAACCGGATCACCATGCCCTTTGGAGAAGGCAGAGTTGGACAATTAGGGAGAAGCCTCACTCATATCTCTGGCAGAGTTCTCTAAGGTAGTCAAAAAGATACTTGGATTAGATTGGCCTGAGATGCTGAAGGTTCTGTTTGACTTTGCATAGAGATCAGCAACAGTGTCTGTCATCTGGCAGATTGGGGTGGTGGTTTCCAATATTTAATAAAGGTGACAGAAGAGTAGAGCTTATGCCAGGAGCTAGAAATCAGCTTCAGCTCATTGTTGAACCTCATATTCAGGAGGAACAAAGTAAATTCCATCCTGGCCATGGGACAGTGGACCAGATCTTCACCCTTGCAGGGATATTTGAAGGGTCATGGGAGATTTCACATCCAGTCTACATATGCTTTGTGGACTTGGAAAAGGCTTATAATTGTGTCCCATGGGGCACATTGGGTGTTGCTGCAGGAGTATGGGGTACAGGGGTTGTTACTGTGAGCCATTTGGTTCATAAACCACTGTAGGAGCTGTGTCTACATTGTCAGATATGATGTATCTATGTGGGTATAGAGCTTGCCAGGGTTGTCCCTCATCACAGATTCTACATACAGATGAGTTGGTTCAGTCAGCTTTAACCTAGCATGACTGCCAACGGGCACTGGAAGGGATGTCCAACTGGTTGGAGACCCCAAGGGCATACCCAAAGCCCACTGGAGGGACTATATATATATACATATAATATATACATTCTGGCCTTGGAACTCCTTGGGATCCCCTTGAAGGTGGAGGAGAGTGTTGCTGGGGTTAAAAGATAGTTCTGTTTCCATTAAAGGAGTTCCAGGTAAAATGTATGAGGCGGGAACGTCCTCTCACTCGGTCCACCCCAAAGTTCCTGCAGTGGAAACGGCCCTAAAGTCTGGGTTTCCTTACTCAGTCAGAGGCCAACATGAACAGTCCTGGATAAGTAGCAGAAAATGGATGGATGGATGGATGGATGGATTCTTAGATTGACAGATTTAGAGCTTGCAATGAAGAATACATAAAGGTATCATTTTTTGCAACAACCTCAATTAATCTTTTTAATATGTAGAACATATCTCCTTATTGACAACACCCTTGGAATTGTTCATACTGTTGAACTGATAAGTGTTCAGTGTGTGTGTGTGTGTGTGTGATGGGAGGTCAGCCCCACCCTTATGCAATTAGATAGCGTCTCTTTATTAGACCCTCCCTGCCTGGTCTAAAGCCATATTTTGCAAACTCTGCAGCACAGATTGTAACTGCATTATAAAGCAGGCTTTCTGCATTAATGTGTCCTCTCCAAGCCCAAACTGATAACCCTGATGACATCACTATATCATCAGGGTTATCAAACTTGACAAATCTCCTCTAGAGCAACAGAAGACATCATGCAACTGCTTTTGCAGGAAGAGTCGCTCTAAGTATGACTAATAAACTGATCTGATGTGTAAAGTAGGTGCAGTGCTCCTTTAAAATTAATTTAACCTTTGTGTCGTCCTCTCGGGTCAAATTGACCCCGTCTGTTTTGACTGTGCCTTCCTTCCTTCCTTCCTTCTTTCCTCCCTCCTTTTCTCTTTCTTTCCTCCCCCCACCTCCCTCCCTTCTTTCTTTCCTCTGTCCTTCTTTCCTTCCTTCCTTTCTTTCTTTCCTTCCTCCCTTCCTTCTTTCCTTTCCTTCCTTCCTTCCTCCTCCCTCCTTTCCTTCCTTCCTTCCCTCCTTTCTTTCCTTCTTTCCTTCCATTCTTCCCTCCTTCCTTCCCTCCTTTCTTTCTTTCCTTCCTTCCTCCCTTCTTTTCCTTTCTCCTCCCTCTTTCCTTCCTTCCTTCCGTTCTTCCCTCCTTTCTTCCTCCCTCCTTTCCTTCTTTCTTTCTCCTTTCCTTCCTTGACTCGAGAACAACAGGAGGGTTGAAGAGAAAATCTTAAAAAATCGTAAGACATACGTAACGCAAAAACAAAAATATTGCTCATTTAAACACGATGGTTTTTTTTGGTTTGTTTTTTACAGAGTTCAGAATAAAACATCTCACTGCTCACATTTTTGGCCAGAGAGTGTTCACACTGCAGTGACACTATATCACTGAGATCTTGTGGATCCTGTGCAGCTGCAGTCTGCTTCTGAGGTGTGAATTACATTTTATTGGAATGTTCTCTCATTTGCTCAATGGGACACTTTGAAAATGCCACAGGCTTCCCACCCTGGATGCTCCTGCATATTTAACTGTGAGAATCTGACGTGGCATTTAGGTGTTACATTTATTTATTTCATATTTGCCAGATGATCGCACATGCTTGATGTCACTTTGCTGATAGGCTGTGGTGTTATTTGGCGTCTCTGGGTGTCAAAGGCGCAGACTTTGTGCTCAGCTTTTTCTCAGGCTGTGAAAACACAATCAGGATTATTGGAACACATGCAGCCGGCAGCAGGAGAAGCAGAGAGAGAGAGAGAGAGACGTTCACTTTTATTAGCTTTGCTATTGATCACGCTTACGATAAGATGACACAGACAAGAGAAAATGGAAAATGATACATCCCGCTGCATTCTGGGGCCGTTTCCACAGTCATATTGCAGCAGTTCATATATTATGAGTAAACCACAGCAGCGCTGGGCTGCTGTTTGATAGACAAGGACTCAGATTTTAAGTCCCAACATGCGCTTTATGTCTAGACTGTGTCTGTATAATTAATGTGGATTACACAGATGATGTTCTGTATTAGGTACACACAGTCTTATGCTTTATGTCACTTCTCTTTACACAGTATTTGACATAAGCTTTTATTTTATTAAACAATGCAGAGCAGCAGCAAGCAGAGTGACTGATGATGGTTAAGCTTAACCTTTACATACTGTTTAGGGTCAGCTGGACTTTTCCTAATGTTTATTTTATTTTTTGTGTGCAGCTGATACACATTTTTGTACGCAAATGTTTAAAAATCCGAAAAACAGCATGCAAACATGTTGTATTCATCATATTCTATAAAATGTTCTCCTGGACCATAAAACAGTAATTGTGAATGATCTTTTTTCCCCATAAATAAATATAATAGACAATGTTGACTTTCTGCCAGCTTCATTAAGGATTAATCAAACATTTATTAATGACTGGCGAGGAATGTATGAATGTAAATTGGTTTAGAGACTATAATTATGAGTCAGAATATGAACAGTAAAGCTTAAAGGTGCAGTTTTTTTGAACTTGAAGTCCTGCCACATATAAAGAGAGCTGCTGTACATTTAGCCCACTACCATCTGCTTACTTTTAAATTAAATTGACTGCAAAAAAATCATTTTCTATAAACAAGATCAGAGTTCATTCTTGACCCTGGAATAAGCAGTTTGATAGAAGAATTTCAATTGAAGTTCCACTTAGTAGCTTTTTTCCAGAGCTTTTTACCATATTGCTCTTCCTCAGGAAATGGAGTTAAAGTCTGTGTAAAGTAAGAATAAAAATGTGTTCTGAGTTTGACATACCACAGAAAAGTGTGTTTGAAATTTGAATGATTAAAAAAATCGCCAAATATATGAAATTAGGCTTCAAAGTTGTGTGAAACTCAGTCTCTTTCTCTGCTCCCAGACGCTGTGGGAGTGCCCTCCGAGTCCGCTGAAACCACCCCCCCCCCTTACGAAGTGTCACCTGTCAATCAAAGTCACCACCTCTACCAGAAACATGGACGCTACGTCTGAGAGCTTTCTGCTGCTAACTCAGCTGCTAGCTCGGTGGCTAACTAGGCTGCTAGCTCAATGGCTAATTCGCAGGCTAACTCGGCAGCTAACTGGCTAACTATAGACTGTAGTAGTAGTAGTGTGTGCTGAATGTATTTATACCTCTACAGCAGCAGGGGTGGGTTTATGCTACACACTGTAAAAGCTATCACATCCAGCCAACACTGAGATAAACACAGTCATTGTACACATTTCATGGTGCAAGTCTCAGGACATTCATTGCAAGAACACAGACATTTTTCACCTTTTAGCTCACTACACAATGTTTCATCTACTGTAGATTGACATGAGAATCAAAACACATTTTTTTAGGAACATTCTGAACAATAACATCATCCACATGAGACTTCAGAAATACATTCAGTTAGATGAGAAAGCACTTGTAGAATGTTGGATCTTTATTATTATTAAACAGCTGTAATCATCAACAGCAGCAGCAGAATTCAGCAAAGAAGTCAATATGTTCTGCTCCTTTACACACACACACACACACACACACACACACACACACACACACACACTCAAGATTTCTCTTGAGTCACATGTCATTTCTCACTGTACAAAAATGTCCTATGTTTTTACCCACTATAAGTGAATATATGAATCAGGCTATTGCAGCTTTATATTTATTACATAACTATATTATTTGACAAGATTAATTATCAGAGAGGATAAAACAGGATTTATTCCTGCTAGAATAAAATATTATGACTTTTACTTTCTGAACAGACTCCTGGTGCTCTAACTTGAATTAATGGCTCCATTTCTGCCTGTTGTATTTTACATTTTTTCCCCTGGAGGTAACATTTGAATATCTGCAGCACAGCTAGAGGAGTGTGATAGCAGAAAATGTTTCATCTATTTAAAATGTCAATAGTAAATGTCAGGTTGTGTTGTCAGAGCCTCACAATTAAAGAGCCAACAGCTTCTTTACTGGAGCTGTCACTTTGTACTGATGTTTAACAATCACACTGAGAGAAATCACTTTTCTGTACTGACAACAGTGTGAGCAGAGCAGAATGTAACACAAACACAACACACACTGCTAACATGAACGTGCGTCATGAACATTTTAATGATGAACAAACACAAATCAGAACATTGTGAGAATCATATCAGAAAAACTAATGAACTCCATCTGGCACAATGAGAGATTGAATCTTTCGGCTTATATTACAACTATCACAGAAAGCAGAAGTCAAGCTGGGAGGAAATACAGACACTTCCTCCTCACTTCAGCAGCTCAAATACATGTTTACCTTCCTGCTAATATTAGCCTGTGTCTTCTTAGTGGCATGTTGTTACTATATTTTGCACTGGATAGTGAGTTGTGAGTATAAATGACCTTTATAGTAATTCAATGTCTATTATCCATCCATCACTTTTCTGATCATTATTCACTTTCCTCCTGTTCTCCTTTTAAAAATAATGATGTCTTTATTTTATTTTTAGTATTACAGTGTAAATAAATCATTTGATACAGTGTATGTTTCTCTTTCTATATCTATTAGAAGTGAGATGCACTATAATCACATTCATTTTGATCGCCATCCTGGGAAGATACAATTCTATACAATTTGTTTAATTTATGTATATATATATATTTATTATTTATTCTATTTTGTTCAAACTGTAGCATCATTTTCATACATTAATGTAAAATGAATTTGATTTAACAAACAACAACAACAACAGCAAAACACTGAAGGGGCTTGATAGCTCCTAGCTAGGCCTGCTGCTATACACCTATATATAGCCAAACACATTACTAAACCTTCCTGGACTCTGATGTATAGCATTATGGGTAATGTAGGATTACATGACTGTGTAAATGAAGACAGTGATTTTGGAATTAGCAGCTTCTTTTATTGGTGTCTCACCAACTAGCCGATTTTGTCAGAGAGCTGAGAACATCCAGAGGGAGAGAGAGAAATATGTGTGCGAGTGTTTGAAAGCGTCTGATCAGCAGTGGAATCGCCTGCTGCTTCACCAGGGTCACTGTTCACTGCTGACACATCACTACGCTGCTTCACACATGAAATGTGAGGGGTGTGTATGTATGTGTGTGTGTGTGTGTGTGTGTGTGTATGTGTGTGTGTGTGTGTGTGTGTGTGTGTGTGTGTGTGTATGTGTGTGTGTGTGTGTGTGTGTGTGTGTGTGTGTGTGTGTGTGTGTGTGTATGTGTGTGTGTGTGTGTGTGTGTGTGTGTGTGTGTGTGTGTGTGTGTGTCTCAACACCAGCCAAGACAGCTCTGAAATCTCAGCAAACTGAAAAGTGGAGCCTCCTTTCCTTTCCTTTCCTTTCCTTTCCTTTCCTTTCCTTTCCTTTCCTTTCCTTTCCTTTCCTTTCCTTTCCTCCTCTTCTTTGCTCTCCTTTGTTCTCCTTTTCATTTCTCGTGAATATGATTGGTGGAGAAGGACGTATGAGTGTCACAGAGTATTGAACTGCTTTCTGCTCCTGTTTTTCAGATCTCCCCTTGTATTCTCCATCAGCCTTGTGTGCATGATCAGATGAGCTTTCTCCTTCTTCTTCATCATCATCCTCTTTTCCATAGTGTTTGCTGATCATTGGTTTTGTAGGGTAGTTTTCTGCTGGATAGTGATGTCAGTGTGGAGGAGGTGCTGTTTCCTGTCAGTGAGCAGGTAGGATATGATAAACTACAAATGAATAGAGCTGTGGTTGTGTTCTTTAAAGATAAGCCTCAACTTTATCATCTGATAGGCAGTGGGCTGCTTATTAAGGGCAGCTTCCTCTCTGCTGTTCAGCTCTGTAGGTTTGATACATTTACCAAACTGAAGCATGTGCAGTGTGTGAGGCGGCAGGTTGAATGTTTTGAGTGTAGACATGTGGACACAAACGCCAAAAACACACACTATGAATAATAAGTCGTGTCCATGGAAGACACTCTCAGCTTCTGCTTCTTCAGTTGGGTTCCTCGGTGTTTATCAAGTGAACCTCCTCCACATTGGTTCATTTGTCCATACTTCTTTAAAAAGGATCCTTCCCTCTTTTTTTCAGGACTTATTTTTATATAATCCACTCATAGCTCTTGTGTTCTGATACCTCTTCATTTCTGTACTTCACTGTCTCACTTCAGTATTTTACACAGAGGGTCCAGAATATGGAACCCTCACATTTTGTCAACCTGTCCTCACAGAAGTGCTTTCACCAGTGGAGTGGGGAGTGTCTATCATCCCAGCTGTGAGGGAGTGGCAGGAAGGAAGAGCTCAGCTGCTGAGGTTCTGAACCTGAACTCTTTGGCAGGGATGAAGGAGTTGAGGTTAGCTGAGTTTTTTGGTCCAGAGGGTTGCAGTGTCTGGAAAAGTGGAGGGTTGATGGGTCCAAACAGATCCAGAGAACACCTGGATCCAGAGCTGGTAGAGGAGTGTATTTCCTGTGAGACTCGCACTGGTACATATGGTAAGTTTACTTGTTCAGTGTCCTCGGCTGTCAGGGTCTTTGTTAACTTTTGATCTGACATACTGTGCTAAGAAGAAGAGTGTCTGTGCTGTGGATTCAGTCCTGGTTGAGAGTGTGGAACATGCAGATGTTACCAGATGATGGACAATGTGCAGGTTTTCAGTCACATGGGAGCTGATGGATGTATGCTCTGTTGGGACATAAACCCTTACATACTTACCAACTGTATGTAAGGGTTTCTTTTAACTGTAAAAACTCCCCAAAAGTCTTTTACTCTGAAATGTGTTGACTTTTCCTAAAGTGGCCCAAAATACACTAACCTGGAAATATTCTAAAATGTTATCCTTTTGTATTCCCCACTCCCACTCTCATCCTCTCTGGACCTCGCCTTTCCTTCTCTCATATCCCCCTTTCCTCTATTGCCCCCCCCCCCCCCCCCCCCCCCCCCCGCCTTATCTTCTCCTTCTCCCAACTTATTATCTACTCCTCTTTCCCCCCTCCCTAATTTCCTCATCTCTCTTTTCCTCCTCACCTTATCTTCTCCTTTCCTGCACTTCTTCCTCCTCCTTTATCCACCTTTACTTTCTCCTCAACTTATTTTTTCATCCTCTTATCTTCTCTTTTCTCCACTCTTCCATTTTCTATCCTCTTCTGTTCCATTTCTCCTCTCTCTGTCTGTCCCTCTCCACACATCCTCTTCTATTCTCCTCGATTTTTCTTCTCTTTTATCCTGCTTTCTTCTCTAATCACCGTTTTCTTCTCATTCTGCCCCCCCTTCTCCCCCTTTCCCCCTTGCCTACTTGCTTTCACCATTTTTTTACATTTCTCTGCTATCATATCTTCTCTCCTCCTCCTCTCATTTCTCTCACTTCTCTTTTTCTTTTTCACCTCTTTTCTCATCATCTTCCTTTCCATTATCTCTCCTATCTCCTGGTCTTTCTTCTTTTCTTTTCAATCTTTTTCTGTCTTCTCCTATCCCCTCTGCTCTGTACTTCTCTTTGGGGCCATGGCCTTCCTCGCCCTATTTCCTCTCCGACTTTCATTTCCTTTCCTTCCTCTCTGTATCCTCCCTTGTCCTCTCCTTGTTTCCTCTCCACTCATCTCTCTCTTCATCTCCAGGGCCATCTGCTAGCATCTGCTGTTTGACCCGTATTACGGTGATACTCAGGGGCCCCTCAGCACCTCGCCATCGGCAGAAAGCGAGTTGCTCAGCTGTGACAGGGGCCTCGGCCTCCATCGATCCCTCCACGGCTCCGGCCTTCACACTCAGCAAATCTAACATTTGTAGCGTTCATGAAGCTAGTGATATCTCTGAGGTACACACACCACAGACCTGCTCTCCATCCACCTGTACTTCCTCTCTCATTTGTTTTTGCCTCACATCGTCTGGTTTTTCATTTATCCGCTTGCCCTCCAGGGTTATTGATGTCGGATTTAAATGGAATCAAATTAAAATTCACATTCAGATGAGTCCGTTTTGTCCAGGCAACCTCTCAAGTATTGGATCAAATTCAGCTTGTTTGATTACATATTTATTGTATGTTTGATCAATATTACTGAGGGAATCCCACCGCACACATTTATTCTGATGAGATATTTGGAGTATTTTTCCTCTTCTTGTTAGTATACTATGAATGTCCCATGATGCTCTCAAGCTGCTTTTTAAACATGAAAACAAGCTATTGGCAGCTTCAATCCATAATAATGTACATTGGCCTTTAAAAGCTACACATGTCAGGCCTGAAGTTAAGACCTACATTTGATTCATTTCCTGCTGTAGACTCTTATGTCTGAATAGAGATTCAAATAAAGAAACAAAGCATGTCTCAATACAACACTCACATTGCTTTCACACCTGTCTGCTGTATCCATTCCTGCTGCCCATACTGACTTTCAATCTATGCCATTTAGTCTAATTATACTGTATGAAATACTCCATTAAGATAAGATCAGATACAGTAGATTGTATTCATCATTCAGATCATAAACTACACAGTGCACATCCAAACAAAATACCATAGCAATGGCTCGAAATAGTACAGAATGTCAAAAAGTCATGATATTAAAAATAATAAAATGAAGTAAGTGTGTCCAAACATTTAACTGGTACTGTATATATATATATATATATATACATATACAGTGTGTGTGTGTGTATGTGTGTGTGTGTGTGTGTGTGTGTGTGTGTGTGTGTGTGTGTGCGTATGTGTGTGTGTGTGTGTGTAGGTGGGGGGATTACTAGGAGTTCAACAATCTGACAGCTAGGAGGAAGAAGCTGTTGCAGAATCTGGCTGTTCTGCTACAAATGCTGCAGAAGCTCTTCCCAGAGGCCAGCAGGAAGAACAGTCCATGGTGGAGGTGGGAGGTGGAAGGGGTCTCTGATGATGTTGTGAGCTCTGGTTAGACAGATGGGAGGAAGTGAAGTCCCAATGATCTTCTCTGCTGTCCTCATCACTCTCTGCAGGGTCTTCCAGTCTGAGACCCTGCAGGCTCCTGACCAATTGCTTTCAAAAGATAGCAGCCCATCATCTCCTATCTAAATATTTGTAATGCATATATTTTTCTTTTGAAGTTAGCTTCTTTAACATCCATCTTATGGCATTTCTCTCTTTGTTATATTTGTTATAGCTCTTGCTTATTATTTTGTTTTATTTTATTTTGTTTACATATTCATTTATTCATTTTTGGGACATTTTCTTTCTTTTCTCCTTTTGAAGGTTGTGGTGGGTGGGTGTGGTGTTGGAGTGAGTTGTTCTGTTTCTCTGTTCTAACACCACGAGTGGAGGGAAAATGTAAAACTACTGGAACATATGTCTGTACATTATACTTGTTTACTGGTTTCAAATAAAGAAATACAATTTAAAAAATGATACTTTATGATATGGAAGATGAAATCCACAGTCCTTATGTTAAGTAAAATGCATTATTAAATGTATCTGAAGCTAATATGAGGCTTCAGCAGCCTGACACATTAGTGGATACATTGAAATTGTATTTATTGCAAATGTTCATCATTTCTTTCAGTGTAGTCACTCTATGAAGTCATCACTCAAACCTGTCCTTTAACACTATACGCCCACTGATGCTGCGTTTTTGAGGCCGATACAGATCAGAGTTTTTATAAAATTGGCACATCCATGGTGTGCTGCATGTGTCAAATGATGCAACCCGGCTGTGTGTGTTGCACTTAATGGCACAGTTTCTGGAATAGCTGATGCTTTTGATACCTCCTCCAACACTCTTTTTTGGAGTGACACCAAATGGAGCAAAAGTGGGCACAAATTTCAGGACCTTTGGTTCATACTTGTATCCTGATGACAGAGTATGTAATTATACTGATCAACTGTAGCAGCTTTTGCTTTAAACCTGCTCTGCGCTCATTGTTTTAACTGCTTATGTAAAATGGGCAATTATTTCCAATGACATATATTAATATGAATAATTTGATAAAAACACTTCAGTGTAATTTGATTGCAGCCATACAGTATACTTTTTATACTCTTGAGTGATATTTTGCTAATATTGTTTTACTGTATCTGCTCATTCCCAGCCAGCATGTCCATGTGGGCTAAATGTGGGTTACGTGAGTACTGAGTGGGCATGGGCTTGAACTTAAAATTTTGCAAGTGCCACATGGTTTCAGTAACATGGGCCCCACATGTGAAGCCCACGTTGGCTGACTGTATGAGCCCTATAAGGGATGTTAGTGGGCTTAGTGGACATAGGCATAAACAGGACAAATTGTACGGGACCCGTATTGTTTCAGAAACATGGGCCCCACATGTGAAGCCCATGTGGACTGACTAAATGTGCCCCATTTAAGGTCCATTGTGATCCCACTTAGACCCCATATGGGCAAACATATGGGGCCTACATGGTTCTCACCCAGTTGGACCCCACCTGAAACCCAGTCAGAACCCGCTTGAAGCCCATATGGGCAAACACAGGTGGGGTCACCATGGAAACTACAGACAAACCCACTTGGGACCCATATTCACAGCCCAAATTTTAACCCTTATAGGGCCCACATGGACATGCTGACTGGATTTGCAGAACACACTGTATATGAGGGGAGTCAAACAAATACATTTTATTACTATTGTTATAAACAAAGGCTTTTTGTTGAACCTATGAACCATGTGGGTGAGTCATTTATTTGTATTTCTATTGTACAGACTAATGTGTTGTATGATATACAGCTACATACAATCACACACTCCTTTAAAGTTCTTCATGTGTCCACTCCCTAGAACAGTTGTGTTTTAGTTGAATTATTTCAGGTCTTGACTGATAGGCTGAGCAGCTTCTCTCCCTCTCCTGCACTCTGAACTGAGGCAACCAGTATCAAGGCTGGATTATCAGCAGGCAACTGTCTCAAATCCTCATGAGTCCCCAAATTCCCAAATTCTCTATGCCAGTTAGTTTGTGGTGATTTCATTCATTTCAGATTTGTTTGGGATTATACAGCACTGAAGTACAGTCAGCCTGCACTGACAGAGTGGCTGCAGTGACCAGACACAGCAGCTCTGTCTTGGTGGTGGATTTACTGCTCTGTCAGCCAGCTGCTTCATAATCATCTCCCTCTACAGCTCTGTTTCTCTCACTGCCTCTCTCTTTATGGCCTTCATTAGCATCCAGCACTCTGCACCTCCATATTTCTCTATTGCTATTTCATTCACTTTTTGTTTCAATTCTTCAATGCTATTCACTTTTTCAGAGCTCTCTTTTAAAAAATGAAGTGTCATTTAAATACAAGCAAATATTACTGTAGATAACATTTTGTGTATGACTTGCTGCTAGAGTGACTGACATACCTCAGCAACTACTGAATGGATTTCCATCAATGTTGATGATGATGATGATGATGATGATGGTGGTGGTGGTGGTGGTAGTGGTAGAGATATAGACATCCATGCTCCTCAAACTATCAATCCTTTTGATTTGAAGTCAAGACGACCTCTGATGTTTTTAATGAGCACCTCTAGCATGGAGATGTTTTTGATTCATGCTGAAATGTCTCAACAGCTGTTGGATGAATTGCTACATTTCCCTCAGGATGAATTATAACAAGTTTGATGATCCTCTAACTTTACATCTAGCATCATTATCAAAGTTTTCTTTTTTTGGTTTATAACTAAATCGCTGCAGAAGCCCGCAAAGTTAAGCCTCAGCTGTACTTCCTGGTAAGTGCTAAGCTAATGGTAGACAGTACGTTGTAAACATCAGTATGTTAACATTGCTTTGTGAACTTGTCAGCATAGTGTAGCATTAGCATTTTGCTCAAAAACAGCACTGGCACTCACTGAGCCGCCAGCCTGGCTGTAGACACCTATGGTACTTTCAGAGAGTGAGCAATTGCCTCCATTGTTTGAAACATTATAGTTTCTGTGGTTGCTATGGGAACGCAGAAAGATGTAGGAGCTAATTTTACTGCTATGTTAATTCCCTGAATTATACACCTTCACCAGCACTGACCGAATTATACATGATGACATTATTCAACTCAGCTTAACTGAATGAATTGTCCTATTGCCACCAATCGCTCAATGTTCAGCTACAACTTGCTATATGTGGCTGTGAGATGTGATCAAATAAGTATTACACCAAACTAGCTAAGCAAAAGTGTGGGACATACTGACCAAAAAAAAAAGAGAAATGTCAAATGGCAATAGAGCAGCAGGAACTGAAAAGTGTCTCCTGAGGGAAAATGACATCTGCTTCTTAACAGGAAGACAAGTCTTACCTTTTATGTCTCTCCATGTGTAAAAGTGGTCAGAGGCTATTTCATTTAGTCACCGTAATATATCACCACTACGGCTTTGGCTTCAGCGTTTCCATGGCGATAAGAAACCCCGAAGGCCTCTCGCAGCACGGCAAGTATCGATCTGCTGATATTACATGTAAACCTCTGAGGCTCACCCCTAATTCACAGGTCATTGTTTGAGTGACTTCAAGAGTGAGAAAAACAATGTCTGATGGACTGGTGAGCAGTAAAAAAAGATGTGTGTGTATGTGTGTGTGGGCGGGGGAGTTCGGTCATGAGGGAATCGGGGAAAACAAGAAGACAGAGAGAAAAGAAAAGGAGAGGATGAAAAATCAGTGTTTTTATTCAGCTTTTCTGCCTTCATGTCTGGCTAAGCAATCTGCCGCTGCTGCCCTCCACATCCATCATTGTTATGGCCAGTGAGGAGAATGTCCAGCTCAGGGCTGCGTGCGTGCCTGTGTGTGTGTGTGTGTGTGTGTGGATATGCCCCAGTAATTGTGTGCATACATGTGTACGCACACTCAAACACACTCAAACACACACACCTCTCTGCATACAGGTACCAGAGCCTCTCAGAGCCTTGCCAGAAGCACTGGACTGACTGAAAGGAAAAAGTCTTCCTCTCATTGGACAGGAACATTTTACTATCATTTGGTTGAGTCTTAATTGTATCATTTTGGCCACTAATTAGTTTAGCAGCTCTTTACTGAGTTCTTGGAACAAGGTGCTAAAAATGAGCCGAACTTGGATAATAAAATAATTAAAAACATTTCAATTATTACCAAAACTGTCTGGTGTACCATCAAAAATATAAGTCCATGTAAAGTCAATTCATTGATTTACTTCTAAACATATGATACATGTTGGAAAATGGTTACAGAAAACATATGAAAAGGCTGATAACTATGCAGTACTGAATTGTGGAGATAGAGCCTCAAACTGTTTCTCACTCGCTCATTTTTCCTGATTTTCTGAGCCTGCAAAAAAGGGCTACTCCGTGACATAGTGGCGTACCCTTGGTCCCTCCCCTACTATATAAGACCAAGAGTCCTTTCTCCTCAATGGTTAACCTGCCTAGTGGCCAGTTATTGTTACTACATCTAACACTACTACTACTACAGTCTACGGTTAGCCAGTTAGCCGCCGAGCTAGCAGCTGACCTAGCAGCTAAGCTAGCAGCAGAACGCTCTCAGACGTAGCGTCCATGTTTCTGGTAGAGGTGGTGACTTTGATTGACAGGTGACACTTGGTAGGGGGCGGGGTTTCAGCGAACTTGGCGGGCACTCCCACAGCGTTTGGGAGCAGAGAAAGAGGCTGAATTTTACACAACTTTGAAGCCTCATTTCATATATTTGGCAATTTTTTTTAATCATTCAAATTTGGCAGGGTGGTTAACAACACACTTTTCTGTGGTAACTCAGAACACATATTTATTCTTACTTTACACAGATTTTAAATCTAAATATGTGCAAAGGCTACTGGACAAAATGTAGAAACACTTCTTTCGAGTAGCTCAAAACAAGTGTATACTCAGACCTAACTGGGTCTCTTTTGTCCGCAGCACTCAGTGCCTGAGAGCTATGGCAATACCTGTAAGAACAAAAGTGTTCTTACCCAAGTATGTACTCACTGCAGGGACCATGTGGAATGTAAGCCCACTTACCAAGCTTACTAAAAGTTAGCCTACAGAAGTCATCAGCTGTGTCTCTCTGTCATGTGACCTTCCACTTTGTAGCAATAATAATATTTTACACATGCCACCAAGGAGAGACTGTCTGAAAATATGTACCCTTTTTCCATTTGTATGCTTCCTATGTCTCACGTCTGTTTATATAGTTTAACCCAGCTTTAAAGGCCGCGTAAAGTGAATTCAGACATTTTCTTCTAAACACATTAAATAGGTCATAAATGTATTTCTAAAAAAGGTGTAAAAAGCATTTCAACCATTTAGATTTGAATTGTGGAGCTAGGCTTCACAAACTGTGTTTCAAGATTTCTGTGTTCAGGATTTAGTGGGCGGGTCTGAAAATCACTGCTGCATTACATAACGCAGCAGTGATTAGCATAAACTTAAATACATTCAGCGCACACTACTACTACTACAGTCTACAGTTAGCCAGTTAGCCGCCAAGTTAGCCGCCGAGCTTGCAGCTGAGCTAGCAGCGTAGCGTCCATGTTTGTGGTAGAGGTGGTGACTTTGATTGACAGGTGACACTTGGTAGGGGGCGGGGACAACTTTGAAGTCTAATTTCATATATTTGGCGATTTTTTTAATCATTCAAATTTGGCAGGGTGGTTAACAACACACTTGCAATATCTTGAGGTGGAAATAATAATCAGACGGAGACCAACTTGTGCCATGCGACTGCCATACCTTTACTGTGCAACGTTAATAACGGTCCCACTGGAAACACAACACATACACTACTGCTACATTGGCCAGTAGATGGCAACATAAGCTATTAAATCATATCCAATAGATATAAATTATTCCCAATACACTACAACACTTTCCTGTGGTATGTCTAACTCAGAACACATATTTATTCTTACTTTACATGGACTTTAAGCGTGTGGTCATCTAGAACAAGTAGGAGCACTTTGACCTTTAAATGTAGTCAAATGACACAGTAACAAAGTAGTATCAAAGTATCAAGCATTTCAGAGCTTTTATTTCTTTATTAATGTCTAACATGAGTGAGGTGTCATGAGGAACATGTGAGGTTGATGAGTATCTCAGATGATTCAGCAGTGTGGTGTTAAACTCCCTATTAGGCTTTGCTGTGCAGGTTGGCACCTCCATGTTCCTGTTGGCCTCACTGTGTGTTTGTGTGTGTGTGAGAGTGTGTTTCATCATGGCTACCTCTGCTTTTCATCACTCCACTGCATGTGCGTATGTGTGTGTGTGTGTGTGTGTGTGTGTGTGTGTGTGTGTGTGTGTGTGTGTGTGTGTGTGTGTGTGTGTGTGTGTGTGTTCTATTTAGATTTGACATAGTTGCTGTCAGTCCGAGTCAAACCAACTGTCCTCTGTATCAGATCTGCATGCAGTCCAGTCATGTGCCCAGCCTGGTGAGGACGATGTGTTTGTATGTGTGTGTGTGTGTGTGTTGAATATATATATACATATATATTTATATATAAATGTGTTTATACATACCACAGAGCCTCCTCCACTCTGGATGCTGGTACAGTATGGTGCAGACACATAGTGCTGTAAATCATTCTGTTTGTAATGTTTGATAGATGAGCCGTCTGTTAATCATTGTACACAAATAATATGTGTGTGTGTGTGTGTGTGTGTGTGTGTGTTTACTTTAAATATTGTCTATGTTTATGAGAGACATTTAAAATGAAATAGTTTTACATTTGTCTGGCGTATTTACTATTTGTAATTAATTTAGTTTGGATTTTTTTTTCTTTTACATATAAAATGGTTTATTTTGTGGAAAGCTATTTTAGATTGGTTTTAGCATTGGTTCAATTATGAAAATACATGCAATAACAAACCTCTGAGGGCATTTGTGGATTTTATATTATATAATCTAGTCAACATGCCTGATTGAATTCTTGTCTCTTCTTGTCTTCTGCTCAGCTTTATTTAAGCACCAAGCTGATACAGGTCAGTGATGTTGGTCTGTTAATGCAGCTCACATGTTGATCCTGAGCAGAGAAATGTTGGTCAGCCATGGCAGTGGAATGTTGATGCTCATGTTCACCAGTGGTTGAAGCTATAAGGCCGTTTCCACTGCAGGAACTTTGGGGTTATTTGTGAATGTTGTCGCCTGTCTCCATAGTTCCTGGAACTTTTACGGGGGGCAAAACGAGTCTCTGCCTCAAGGTATGTACTCCATGTGGCCCCTAAAAATTCCTGGGTGGACTTGAGGTTGCTGATTGGGTATACTCAGAGCAGGATATGATGTCAACAGAAAGCAAAATAAGTACCACTTTTAAAACCCAGTAAAAGAAGAGTAGTAGTAGAAGATAGAGATGGACAAGAAGATGTTTGATAAGTGGGCCGATGATGAGGTGCAGGTGGGTCCTATCATGGTCCTACTCTTCTCAAATGGGGGTACTAGTACCTCTGGGGGTACTTGAAGGCACTCCAGGGGGTACATAAGATTTTTAAAAATACATATATTTGTATGTTTATATATCAACAATTGAGTTCATAAATTCAATTTAAAAACATATCTTTTTTATAATCCTAAAATAGAGCACTTCAAGTTGATAATGATTTTTGAGTTCACAAATCTTTATTTATAACTAAGTTAATTATTTCTTTTTTAACAAGTCTTTAGTTATTCTTATGTATTTTTATTTCCAAATAGTTCAAGAGAATGCAATGTTTTTCAGACACTGATGACACAGTGTTTTACGTCTTTGTGCTAGTCAGGTTTTAGGGTAAACAGGTTGAGAACCTCTGACTTATAGGACTGAGTCAGGAGGTTCCTGTAAAGTACCCAGCTGCTACATTTTACCTGGAACTTCCTGAATGGAAACATGACTTATGAATAATGGCTGTGTCACCATCAGGCCAAAGTATACTTACACAAGCTAGATTTCAATCTAATGGGCAGACTGCTGGGAGATTTGCTGAACACATATACAGAAGGTGGACATGACCTTTCCTCTGGCAACACTTAGTGTCAATTTTGCATATCTATCATTCAATATCTATATTGATCTCAGTGGAGAATGTTTTTGCTCCACTCATGATGAACCCTTTTGATTTTAATAACCCCCCTTTGAAAAACACTAGATATATTGATTAGAATAACACATTTCCAGGAAATATACTTTAAATATACTCTTCCCAGAGGATAAATCCCTTTCTTCTAGCACCATCATTAACGGTTATGACTAGTCTAAAGTTCAGGACTGACCCACAGTTACATTTACATCATCTAGAAGCTGTAGCAAAGCACTCCAGCTTTCCAAAACTGTCACAAATCCCTTTTAAAAAAGAATGATCTGCAATGGTGTGACAATGCTGTGCTTATTTCTAACAGGAAGTCTTAGCTCCTGTCTCTTTAAGACCCCTCTCTGTTCTGATATATAGGGAGGAAGTCCTACAGTCCACCTCAGTTACCCTCCTCCTCTTCCTCTCTGTCCATCATTGGTTGTGTTGGTCACTCCCTGCTGACTCAGGTGATGAGTGCCACTTCCTTTACACACTGCTCCTGGCTTGCTGCTACTTCATTAGCATCTAAAACAGGTCATTTGCTGCATCATACACACACACACACCCCCAAACCACAAAAGCCCACCTCCGCCTTTGAGCCAAAACCCTGTAGCTTAACACCAGGAAATAGAGGGGTGGAACAAGGTCGAGTATGAATCTGTGTGTGTAAAGAAAACTATATCTGTGTGTGTTACCACTAATGAATACCCACATCGATTTCTCACTGACATTTGTCGGGCCGACTGATAGTAACCCCCCTTCCCCCCGCCTCCCATTCACCTCCTTGCCCTCCCTCTCCTTTTACAGTGCCACTCCAGTAAAGGGACTAAAGAGAACCGGATGATTTTGTTCCTCCTGTTGAAGTAAAAGAAGGTTTTCAGATGGGTCGCACTGAGCATGTTCAGTCGTGCCAAAATGTTTGGAGCATCTGTGAATGTGAGGCAATAAAGCACTGGCTGGTTTTTAGTTGGTCCCTTTGCACCTGACTAACAGAGTTTGTATTGTTTTATCACAGAGATGTGATAATGGAGTACTGGGAATACTAGAAAAAGTCAGCCAAATATACTGTCATACCTGTGGATTTTAATATTTGATCTCATAAACTCCACATATATACACGTACACGTATATACAGTACTTAACTGATATAGAAATTCTATCATGTGGGCATATTGTTGTATAAAGTCTGATTGTATTAAGTAAAAATATCCACCAACCCTACTCCTTTAGGCAAGGCAAGGCAGTTTTATTTATATAGCACATTTCATACACAATGGAAACTTAATGTGCAATCCCTAAGACCTCCCAGGAATAACTCAACTGCAATGTCAGAATTTAAAACAGTTGACCAAAAAACCATAGAGGAAACAGTGCAGCATCTAAAACCATCAACATGCTGTCTTGACACAATGCCATCAGATTTCTTTAAAACTATTGTGAACTCTGTCCAAACAGATTTGCGACAAGTAATAAATAGCTCACTTAAATCAGGTGTGTTTCCTAAACTCCTAAAAGTAGCTGCCATTAAGCCACTCTTAAAAAAGAGAACGCTGGATGCTTCCATGTTAACCAACTACAGACCTATCTCAAATCTTCCTTTTATAGCCAAGATCGTTGAGAAAGTGGTTTTATGTAAAGTACATTGAGTTGCCATTGTGTATGAAATGCGCTATATAAATAAAACTGCCTTGCCTTTACATAAAACAGAAAAACAGAAAAACATGTAATTTGAGAAACATTAAAACATACATCTAGTCCTGAACACCCCCCACCCCCCCACACACAGATTGCAGCATAAAATAATGATTTGCTTTAAAATCATTAAAAGGACATAGAGTGCAAATGAAAGATTAAAATGTAAAGTGCTTTAAAAGAGCTCAATCATAAGCACAGGAGAAGAGAAATGCTTTTAACCTGGATTTAAAAGTGTTCACAGTTGGGGCTGATTTCAGTTCTGCTGGTAGTTTGTTCCAGTTGTGTGCAGCATAACAGCTAAAAGCTGCTTCACCATGTTTAGTTTAAACTCTGTG
The DNA here is from genome assembly GCF_027409825.1 of Scomber japonicus. Lineage (NCBI taxonomy): Eukaryota > Metazoa > Chordata > Actinopteri > Scombriformes > Scombridae > Scomber > Scomber japonicus. The sequence goes on from NC_070585.1 coordinate 3,958,530, forward strand.
GGCTCTACTGGGTTTATATTCTACTAACAACAACTCTACTCCAAATTGTAAGTAAAATACAGTGTTGCTTGGAAATTAGATCTTCTCTATTTCTACATGAATATGAGCAGAAATGTCAGACTACTTGGATGACTTTTTTGATGTAACATAACCTACAGCATGTGCATTAGGTCCGCAATTTAAGTACTCATTTGTTAGTAACTACTTTTTTGTCAGGCAGACACCTGACTACGTGCTACGGTTATATCACTGCACATGTGTACGGTGGCTCAGAAGGGACAGAATTCACTTTTTGGAAATATTCACATTATTTAGAATTTATGGGAGAAATAAAGAACATTACAGTAACATGTAAGTTGTGTCTGGTAACAAGAGTGTGTTGTCCTGGTAACAGTGATATATGGATGTGTTTGAAAAGTCTGTATGTGTTTATCATTTATATTCAGGTATGTGATGATGTAGTTTATAACTTGTATGTGTTTATCATTTATATTCAGGTATGTGATGATGTAGTTTATAACTTGTATGTGTTTATCATTTATATTCAGGTATGTGATGATGTAGTTTATAACTTGTATGTGTTCATATGTTTGAAGCCTCTTTAGTCCAATAAAGAGTGTAAATGGAACATAGTGTGTGTCATTCCTGCTATTAGTGTAAAGATTTACAGATGATGATCCAGACTTGGCTGTGTGATGATGGTACACTCATTATATTTAAAGGAGGAATCACAAAGTAACACTAAAGTACTCTAACCACTTACTGTTCTCACAAGCTAATGCTGTAATGTAACTAGTTACTTTTTAATGGCAGTAACTTTGTAATGTAATTAGTTATTTTTAACCCTTACGTACTGTTCAGGGTCAAATTTGATCAATTTTTACATGTGAGAGCTGTATAAACACGCTACGCACGTTTCTTTTAGTAGGACCTTTCCTAATGGAAATATTTTTTATTTTTTCTACAGCTAAAACACATTTTTATGTCTGCACATGTACACATTTAAACAAGATGAATCAAACAGAAGGATTAACCAAATATGAATTGGTGTAGAGACTTATTATGAGTCAGAATATAAACAGTACGTGAGGGTTAAAACTAACTGTCAAGTTATTGGAAAGTTATTCCACAATAAATAAAGGAATAAGCTAGATATTTTTGCCTCTTTAATTGGGTTCCCTTTATCTAGTTTTAGAACTTGTGTGTAAAAACGTGATCATGTTTTTTGGTTCTTAAAGGGTTCACAAACATTCAAAGCAGCACTGTAGGAAACAAACCCAGCTTCTAATCCTAAACTATCCCCTCACTACACGTACACACTCACACTGGACCAGTTTCTTCTCCATGAAAGGTCACAATTGGTCCTCAGAGTACACACAAACACACACACACACGCACACACACACACACACACACACACACACACACACAGAATCACGCACGCATAGTTAGAATCTCAGTTGTGGAGTACAGGGTGGCCTGCTGTGCTTGGGGGGTGGAAGGGTGGGGGTTTGAGCAGGCCTTTGTTTGAGATAGATTAAATATTGAACTGGAACTTTATGTAAGTATTTACATTTCTGGGACTGGCTCAGCCTCCAGGGCAACCAAACAGTCGCTAAATCATATTCAGTTTACCCCGGATAATTTCATGTATTGTTTTCCCTTCCTCTCCCAACCCTGACCCGTCTCACTCGATCCCCTTCAAAGAACCACCTCGTGCCTCTGGGAGCCCGATGGGGACCACCAGGGGCCTTCTGTCCCCTTTTTAGGCAATTTCATGTGCTGTTAGACAAAAAACAGTTGACATATTTACACATGTGTCTAAATGTAGGGCATGGAACGCTAGTGAAAAGGACTATAATTTTGATTTGTGCCAGGCTGGGTGGAGGCAGGGGGGGTTCGTCTCTGGAGGCAAATAAAGCGGCGGTGATCTTCTCGGCATGTGATGGCGGTATCACTGTAAGCGAATGGGAGCTTTACTGGATGTTTGCACACCAAGATGAGAGCTAAAGCACAAAGTAGAATAAACAAGGGAAATCCTCTGGGATGGATGTGATAGCTAGGACCCCGACTCTGCAAGCCTTTTTCTGCTGGATTCAAACCAGAGTACCTGTCACCATTAGTCCTCATTCAAAAAGCAGAGACAAGCAGATACAGAGATAGACAGAGGCTGAGTAACGGAGATAAAACTGGGAAAAAGAGAAAACACAAGTGAGAGTTTCAAAGGCGGAAATGTATAGGCTTGGCAACAGAAAAGGATGGGGAGGATACCAGAGACAAACTTCACAGTGAGAGACAATCACAAAGCAGCTTTCCCCCATTGAGCGAGACAACTGTATGAGTAATAAAATTGACACATGGCTGTCTGCGCTGGTTGTGATGGCCCTCGATGCTCTGGCAGCCATCCAACACAAACCACAAGTAAAAAGAAGTGCGATGCAGGAAACAAAACAAGCCCAACATCAGCAGCACCGGAGCTGCTCCTCTCCCTGATTCTGCCAACCACAAACATGATGCATAAATAAGCTCCCCTGCCACACTACTCCTCAGCATGTGAATGAAGTTTTTCAACATGGAATTTCTTTTTTTTTTCTTTGTTAACCTGTCATACTGCACAGTCAACAGTCAACATATTGGCTTTTTGCCGTACCACTTTGAGGGGGAAATAAAAGTAGCTGGAACACAAAGGAATAGCTTTTAGATGGATGATTGTGATGCAATTTTCAAATTGTACCCATGACATCCTCAAAACAAGCCTTTTCATGCTTGCCAGAACAGCAAGCATCTCCATATGCTGATGTGTTTAAAAGCCTGTAGTATTTTTTATTATTGAACTGTCATGTCATGACATGCCTGTGCTCCAGACCTTAATGGACCAGCTTCTGTCTGGAAGCTTTACAATGTATTCACAGTAGGCAACATTTCCATTTTCACAGCTGAATAAAATGAAGCCTGAAGCCTCAGGAGTCGATCCTCAGTGCTCCAATGTTCATTCCAACCTGCTATGTGAAGGTGTAGGAAGCAATGAACAAGTATTAGCCAATGATTAAGCAGCTGATTGGTTAACACAGATTACTGTAGCTGTGATGCTAATGTTCATGACAGGCAGTGTTGTAATTACACGTTTCCAACGCTTCCAGCATTGTTGGCTGTGTTTAATATGTTGGGTTTTGTCCGGCCAAATATTATCTATGGTGTTATTTGTCCACTATGAGTTAACTGTTAACATGGCCAATTAAAAAAAGAAGAAACACAACAAACAAATAAACAAATTGCTTCAATTTGCATGGTAATGCAATGTTTGTTGCCAGGCAGCCTCAACATCATCTGGTCTCCATGACACTGCACTTCCTTTAAGATTGCACCTTCTGTAGCACTACATACATACATACCTCCACTAACCCTAACCCTAACCCTCTCACCCAGACATGCTTTACATCTGGGACCAATCTGCTAGAAAATGCCTTATTGAGTCTCATCTTTTTCCTTTCAACATTTGCAAGTATCTAAAGGCTAAAATAACTACAAGTCCAAGATAAGACATCTTCTGAGTTCAGGTTTTGTTGACTCAGGGCAGAGACTGGAGTTTTTAGTGGCAGCCAGATTCATGTTGAAAACTTTACAACCTGAAAAATGAGTTGATAAGCAAAATATGAAATCAAATTTATCTGACAGCTATATCATACTGTACTACAGAGGCCACTTACTACAAGTGTGAATCGAGTTTGTCAATTTTTAATCTAGCACTGAATCCACTTATTGAATCAGAGTCCTAAGCAGCTGTTGCTCAGGAGGGAGAGCAGGTCATCCACCAATCAGAACATCTGCGGTTCCACCCTCCAGTCCACATGTTGATGAGTCTTTGGGCAAGATACTGAACCCCAAATTGCTCCTAATTGCTGCACCAACATTGTATGAATGTGTGTGAATGAGTGAATGTAACATGTAAAAGAGCTTTGAGTGGTCAAACAGACTAGAACAGTGTTATATAAGTACAGTCTATTTACCATTTATTTTGAACCCTTCATCAAAACTCCATGTGTTTACTTCTCAACAATCTCACCAGCTTAGCTATGTGGTCATTAAAGTTAATTGCATTAAATTAAATTAAAATTAAATTGAAGTAAAAAGGTTAAAATAACTACAGCTCAAAGGTGTGTAATCACCTTTTAATGGCAGACATACAGTTTTTAGTGGCACCTCCTTAATGTTCACAGCCTGCAGTTACAACCACAGAGCACATTCATAATCAGAGAAGAGGGAAACTTTTCAGGGTCAATAGTTTAAGGCTTTAAAGAATTAACATTAATTAGCAACAGCAGATCCAATCTGCTGCTGTGTATTATTTTAACCAGCAACAGCGAGTTTGCTTGAAATAACCCTGACCTAACCCTAACCCTTGCTAATGAAAAAAGTGTGAGGAGATAGTAAGTATTTTAACTGTTAAATTGTTAAAGTGGCATGAGGTGATGAGCTGATAATTTCTCAACGACAAAACAACAAGTAAAACACCACAGTCCAATGGTGATCATGCAGTGATGTTATGGAGTGATGTGTCTTTTCTGTGTGTGAATACAGATAGCAGCAGCATAGAGCAGATGAATCAACTGATGATTAAGAATTAGGAATTAATGTTTCCACACCTATAGTTGGATAGTTTGGTCCGCAGCATGCAATAAATTGTTTCAGTGTAGCGTACTGACTTTGGCACGGTTCAAGTTTCACACACACATTTTTCTATGACTCCTCATAGGTCACTTGAGGAGGTGTTTATCTCCTTCATTTCCTTTCCTTTTGTTAAAAACCTGCACAGAAAAAAAACACAGGACAGTCTAGTTTTGCTACAAGCCAAATTTCAGACAGGAAATATATATAAATATATATAATATAAATATTAGGATATTAAATATTAAAAGGAAAAAAAGATTTGTTTTCTTTCACTTATTTGCATGCCATGTCTTCTTTTTATAAAGTCACTGAGGTTGAAACGAGTAATGAGCCTGTTTTGTGTAAGGGTTAGAAAGTACATACAGAAAAAAGTGTACTTTCTACTCCTTACATTGTCAAAACAGGCTCTAAAGTAGGGAGCAAAAATAAAAGGTTGTTAAAAAATGAAATACTCAAGTAAAGTACAGATACCTGGAAAATCTGGACCCCTGAACCCATCCCTGTTGAAGGCATTCATGATGCTACACTTGAAAAATGGTGGAAGTAGCTGATCACTGGGAAAAGAGGGAGTGATTGTCAGATTGTCTGGTCTGAAAAATGACAATCAGTGTCACTTGATATACGATGTCATTATAACATCTTGTTTGCAAAGCTGACATCTAGTCCTGAAGCTAGAGAATAACTTCAAAGCAACCATAATGGGAAAGGTACTGTGTATCCTCTGGTGAGCATATACATTCAATCACAAAGCAATCTGCCCACCACATGTAACTATGTTATGTAGGAATAGGAATATACACTATTCAATTCCTAATAGTTTCCCCACTTTATGTATGCAATGGGGTGGACAAAATATTAGGAACACTTTTCAATATAAGGCACTCCAGTACACCAGCACAACCCACTACAACCTCATTAATAAACATAAAGTAGAATTATCACCTTTCTGACAATGTTGACAAAAACTGAAAATGAATAAGCTTTGTGAAAGGAGTATTTATGACAGAGTTGTATTGGATTATATTACACTGGTGTTCCTAGTGAAAAGCTCCATTAAGTATATTGATACTTGATATACATTGAGTATATTTTGGCTTTGCCTCATGAAACAATTTGAATTAATCATCTTTTCACCCCAATACAAATATTTAATACCACATTTCATGATAATCTGTCCTGTATTTGATCCAACTGTTCAACTCAACCAAAGTCCTCCAACTTAAATAACAAAATGTGATTGTCCCTCTAATGAACCATGCACATTTACTGATCTTATACTCATATAGGATGGACAGCATTGGTGAGCTTATAGAACTAAAACTAAAACATATTTCTACTTTCAGTCTATTATCAAAAAATCAATAACAGAAAAAAATCATCTTCAGATTCAGCATTTGCACTTCTTTGTCAACTTATTTAGTTGCATTGGGATTAAGGGACATACTTCAAACACTGTAAAGTTTTGAGCACTGTGCAGAGTAAACACTCTGTTTACCCATTCATTATCTCAACATTTCAATAACAATTCTTGCGTTTGAACAGCAGAAGCACTTCCCTCTGGGGTAAACGCTAATACCGTACCACAGCACGCACACACACACACACACACACACACACACACACACACACACACACACAACAATTGGATCCAGTGGAATCAACACACAAAATGATGGACTTAGTGCTGAGAAAAACGCCTCAAGTACTTCAACACATGCAGTGGTAGTGGATAGAAAGGTTGGGCAGACTCCTCCCTCTTCTAGTTGCAGTAAATGAGAGAAGACAAACGGATCATTAATCAGCAATGTGCATGAGCATCCCTTTGGAAACAGTGAAGGAAATATGTTGCTGCTGTTAAAATATCACTGAAAACACACACAAAGGAGTCCTCACTACTCATTCTACAACTGTGACAAGGGCAATATCCCAACCACATCAAACACCTTTTGGATAAATGGGAACACACGGTGAGCCAGGTCCCACATGGAATCTACGTGTGCACATTTCCACCAATTTTCCACCAATAAAGATGCTGTTTGTAAAACTCAAAATGTTCAGACCCAGTGAAATGAAAATGACTTTTCTCCACTTCCAATCCTGTGTAGCTTATTTATCTCTAATGTCGCCAAATATGTCATAAATCAGTATTTTTACATCATTACATATTTTCTCTTCCTAAAATAGTTTCAAATGTTTGCTCATAATGTGTCAGAGGCATTTACAAAAGTTCAGCCAATCAAATGAGACTTTTACGAGTGGCTATCCACACTGGACATATAAAAGCACACTTCACTATATGTGTGAAATACAAAAACTTTGTTTCCATGTCCAGAACTATGTGAGTGAGCTCTAATTCATTTAAAATAATCTTTGTTATCATCACATTACAAGCATATGAACATTCCACAGATTTTCATCCTGGATCACAGCTGAAAACTCAAAAAACTCTAAAAAAAAAAAAAAAAAAAGCACAGATTGTGTTTGGGTGTGTTTATAACCCAGCATCAGTGTTGGACTTCATTAATGCTCCTGAATGAATGAATGAATGGGAGCATTTCCTTATAGTCGGGTTCCATCACATGTGGGTGGAGTGTCCAGTGTTCTAGTATCTATATATAACATGAGCACATAGGTGCAGTAAGCGGCTTCTAGGATGTGTGTCTGGGTTGCCAGGTTTAGTACCATTGTGCCTGCACAGAGACCAAAACTAAAACACTTACCAACAGAAGTGTTGGTGAGTGTTATTATTGAACTGTGGACAGAGCCAGGCTTGTTGTTCCCCCATGCTTACTCTAAACTAGGCTAAGGTCCTGAATCCTGTATTTAAGGTACAAACAGCATAATATCAAGAATGTTTTCTCATCATAATCTCAAAAAGTAAGCAAGTCAGCATATAGTATTTCCCGATAATTTTACAATTCCTTTTCCTTTAAATTTGTCTTATGTTGGTTTGTTATGAAACTGTCCTATAATGAAACTAACATTGATGATATGAGTCTTATATCTTTCAGAAGCCCAATCATCTATTGTAGCAGTTTTTAGTTCATGTAATGAATTAAGCACGCTATTTGACAATGCAATACACATTTTTATGTAACAATGAGTCTGCCAAAACTGTTTATTTGCTGTAATAATACATCTGTACATTTTTTGAGCCTATTAAGACTATAATTGTAACCAAGTCAGTAGTATAGCATCAACATTTGTTCTCTTTTACCAAGCAGCTATTTACCTACAAAATAAGACTTTGGAAACACCTGCAAGCTTCACTTCCTCTGCTTCAATTAGAAGTGAAGAAAATATGTGTCTTAATATCACTGTGCAGCTTTGCCAATGAACTCATTTTGCCCCGCCACCTTTCAAGTGACTACGAAGTCAGCCTTGAGGCAATATATGTATCATTGGTAATGCTCATTCAAACCAAGCCAATTAAAAGTGGGGAGGGATCGAAATGTAACTCTGTGAACAAAAAAAAAATATAGCTCTGGCCTCTGTGTGACTCCTACAAAAGCTGAATAAACACAGAGACAGAGTGAGAAACCTCCCTTATATATCCTTAAAAGCACAGTGATGGAAAACTTTTGAGTGCTGCCAAATGCAGGCCCAGGCTGAGGGAGTGGAGGGTGGGAGGGAGTGGAGGGTGGGAGGGAGGGGGGGAGGGGGGGCGTCTCCGTGATTGAGCTATTATACTAGCAAAGTGCAGTTCAGTTTTGACGAATGGGACCAAAGCAGTTGGAGGTAGAGGCGTAGTTTTGTAAAGGTTGGTCAGGGGATAAGTTAGGACTGGAGTATGGATGTAGTGGATGCAGAAGGTGATGCATAAGTGTGTGTGTGTGTGTGTGTGTGTGTGTGTGTGTGTGCACGAGCATGTGAGTTCTCAGTACTCATGCTTACAGGTCTATGGTGAATTCCCTGTGGAGTAAGAGCCAATCTGGGCTCGAGGCCTTGAGATATTGATCTGCTCCTGGAAGCCCATCATTCACTACTCTTACAGCAAGTCTCCACCCACTGCAACCCTTCTCCTCCAACATTCCTTATACTCCAGGCCAGTCAAGGAGCTGCAGAGGGATGAAAGTGAGGTTCAGGATTGTGGTTACAGTGGTCAGGATGTTTGGTTGAAATTAAAATCTACAGCAGGTTTGATCCTGATGACACCTTTTAATAGGACTTGGTACCCAGCACTGCATCATGGGTGTCATTCTAATCTAACAGACAACAGTTAGGTTACCAACAGTGTGGATGTGTACACTGAGGACAGCTGTATATCATCATGCACCAGAGTGAGTTACAACAATGATTCACTGCTAAACTGAGACGGCTAAGGTTGGAAAAGGAAGAGACACTCATGGGTGGGGACAGGGATGAGTTAAAAAAAGGTAAAATACAGGTTAAGCAAGGCAATGAAAGGGAATAAAAATCTAAAAAAAACTATTCTTAGAAACTCTGATAGATAGCCAATTGAAAACTTAAAGCCCCTCATGCCATTAACAACTGAATGAGTAAATAAACTGTACTTATATATAACACTTCTCTAGTCTTTTTGACCTGTCAAAGTACTTTTACACTACTCACATTCACTCATTCACACACATTCATTCACTGATGACAGGAGCTACCACACAGTGTACCAACCTGCTCATCAGGAGGAAACTAACATTCACACAATGTTGGAGTAGCCATCAGGAGCAATTTGGAGTGAATGGAGCCACCAATCTTCCAACTGGTGGACTCGCACAACCCTAATACGGTGGATTTGAAAGACAAAACAACAGTTCTGATACATAACTCTGCTGAGAGACATCGCAAACTGCAGGTTGGTCTACAACCAATCACAACTCTCCAACTTGAATGACATGTATAGGAGATGTTAGAGGAGGTGACGGGGACCAACTTCACTGTTCTACCTGATGGCCCCAGCAACACCATTCCTTTTTTTCCATCACAATATTACAGTTATGCATGGAAGATCACTCCATGCTGTTATGTGTCAGTGTTGAAGTTGTCAAAATCAGCAAGAGAAGGAAAAACTACTCAGACACATTCTTACACTAGTTTCAGTGCTCTGCCAGTTGATTTCTGTGTGCTTAAATGAACTGAAACCAATGACTTCCTGGAAGTAAGGCTGCCACTCTTCAAAATATAAAGTTTAAATAAATGAGAATTAACATGAAATCAATTCAAATGAATCAAAATGCAAACCATGTAACCTAATCCTAAATTAAGTTGTCAGTGAACATTTTTGAATGTCCCTTGCTGTAATACAAGGTAAGACCTGTTCCACTTCTACACTGTGAATTTTGAATGTAGTCAGATCATTACAGATTGAATACACGTTTTCTTCCATGTTCAGCAGTAGTTTGAGTTTTATAAAAGAAAATCTGAGCCCTAGCTGTGAGGGAGGGAATCAAAAAGTCCTTAATGTAAAAGAATACTGTTGAAGAAGATAGTGTGATGCGATCAACGCTCAACATCAGCTACAAATGGACCTTGAAATGAGACTGTTGTCAATCTACCATTGTTAATGACCAAATGTGCTGTTTTTCATTGCCTTTAAAACTCACATATCTTGAGACTCTGTTAGTAGGACAATAACATTTACCATAGCCTTCCAGAACCATTACAAACCACTAAATATATGTTTCCTTATCTACGTATAAACTACTTTTTAAAGGTTTGGAAAAGCTTAGGAAACATTTGTTCTCATGGTTCAAGAACAACTTATTTAAAGGGAAAGGAACATTAATGGTCATGGTTAATGGAGACCAAAGGTAACTGTCAGTCACATACAAATGGCACTCTACTGTGTCTGCCACACACTATATGGACCCATTCTTCCTATGTTTTAAATCTTCCACAATAGTCATAATTGACATGGGGGTTCTATAGTTTCTAGTCAAACATAACATCTAACACTTACATACTGTTTTGATTCTACACCAGGGGTATTCAGTTAATATTCACTGAGGTCCAATTAGTGTAAATGTCCTCAAGTGAAGTTCCAGAACATCATAATGTGTGTGTTGTTTTTCATTGTAGTTCCATCAGCATCTGTGTCTAGTGGCTAGATTGTAGACTGTCACATAAATACAGTACAATTCATTTATTAGTATTTACACTCAACTGCTGGGATTCAAATACATTATAAAATAAATAAGAATAAAAAGATAAATACATGTTATTTCTTATATCAAATAAAGATGACATTTCAAAATAAAGTGCATTACAGAAAGCTTATGATTGTGCCTCTTAAATAAAGTGATTAGTTTTAGCTCTTATCTGCCTCCTCTCTGTCTCTCCTCTTTTCTCTGTGTGTATCTCACTGACTGTCCAGTCTGTCCATGTGTCCGAATGCAAGGATTTGATTGGCTGATTAGCGTCACATGAGAAGATTCCTTATGATTCGCTCACATTGGTCTGTGAGTTACTGAGGGCCGCTCCACTTTTACCGTAATAGCTGGAGAAGCTGCACCAGTTAAAATTGAAATGCTCGGAAAAAATTTAACATTCCTTAATATTTCATCAGTTACAGATCCAAGCCACAGTCCACCTATTAGTGATCTCTGATATATAACAATGTCACACTACTTCCTCCCTTTCCCTGAGAGACAACAGTCATAATTGGGCTCCAGAGCTTGTAGTCAAACATAAAAACATGTTGTTTCTAGGCATTTAAATGAATAACTGTTTTCTGTTTTTTCTTAAAGTCCGTGTAAAGTAAGAATAAATATGTGTTCTGAGTTTGACATACCACAGAAAAGTGTGTTGTTAACCACCCTGCCAAATTTGAATGATTAAAAAAATCACCAAATATATGAAATTAGGCTTCAAAGTTGTGTAAAAATCAGTCTCTTTCTCTGCTCCCAAACACTGTGGGAGTGCCCGCCGAGTCAGCTGAAACCCCGCCCCCTACCAAGTGTCACCTGTCATTCAAAGTCACCACCTCTACCAGAAACATGGACGCTACGTCTGAGAGCGTTCTGCTACTAACTCAGCGGCTAACTCGGTGGCTAACTCAGCTAACTGGCTAACTGTAGACTGTAGTAGTAGTAGTGTGTGCTGAATGTATTTATACCTCTACAGCAGCAGGGGTGGGTTTATGCTAATCACCGCCACATTACGTAACACACAGTGATTTTTAGACCCGCCCACTAAATCCTGAACACAGAATTTTTTGTGTCTTTAAAGACTTAAAAGTCTTTAACGACAAAATACTCCTTTAGTTAACATTTTCAACGACAGTGAAAGCATGGTACACCTAGCCTGAGCTTGTCACTGTGTTCAGCTTTTTAATAATGCAGGCATTTGTACTGCCTCAATTTTTATCTGTGGTCTGACTGAATATAAAACAAAAATGGCAATGGTAATATGAATGCAGTATTGGTATGGCCTGCTAGGGTGGTGGGATGAAAGTAATGTAAGAAATAAAAGGAAAGAGATGAGCAGGTGAGTTAAGAGGAGAACTGACGAGTGCTGGTAAGCCCAGCCAAATCAGGCCTCGTTCTCTGATGGGAACGGCCAATTGCCTCATTGCTTTATCAGCCAGGCCTTAAAAAGAAAGAGGCTGTCTCTGTACGCCGACATGCAGCGAAGCATTCCCTCTCCACTGGGTCTGATTGCAGTGCCTAGAGTGGAAGGAGAGAACAGAAGATGGACTAGATAAGGAGATGTAATAGTGGAGAGGAGAGAGCAAATGAACACTTTTATGGCCCTCCATGAGCTTGCCAGAGTGTGTGTGTGTGTGTGTGTGTGTGTGTGTGTGTGTGTGTGTGTGTGTGTCTGTGTGTGTGTGTGTGTCTGTCTGTGTGTGTGTGTGTGTGTGTGTGTGTGTGTGTGTGTGTGTGTGTGTGTGACACTGTCTGGGGGTCCATCACAGTACAATTATACAGAGCAGAGATGTATCACATTATGAACAAGGCAACATGAAATTAAATAATTTTAACCCCTTCATGCAGAGAAGAGTTCTCCTTTGCTGCTTAACACAATGTTCATATATGGATATATATATATGTGTGTGTGTGTGTGTGTGTGTGTGTATTGTATCAAATCAAATGCACTTTTCATTCCATATTACCAAATGCACATACCACAGGTGAATGTTGACTTTCCAGTAGGGAGGTTGATTCACAGAGTAGTCATGTGTAATGTTCCTGATTGCATATTGAATAATCACACAGAGAGGAAAAATAACGTACCGACTCGAATATTAGACGACCCTGATTATATGACGGCGAACTAGAACGTGAGATACATCCATCACAGCAGAATGTAAATCTCACATTTGTGCAGTCTGTCCATCAGTCACACTCTCTCCTGTCTGGCTCTTGGAAGCTTGAAATCATTTTCTAACCGTTAGCATTTTTAGACACTCTTTATGAGCTCCTCATCATCTGTGACACCAGCACTTCTTGGTTGTTTGATAGATGATTGGGTCTACGCTGTGTTTCTGCCGTCACCATTGTGAGACGCTTTAGAAACTGGACTTCCTTAACACTTTTAGGGGGTGACTGACTCTAAAACACTGTGTAAGAGACACACTTTCCATTTAGGAAGAAAGAACATCTGATATTATGAATGACACCTAATTGTCTAGTCCTCAAAGGCATCATATATAATACAACCACCACTTTCTGTTATGAAGAATTAGTTTGTCAATGGTTAAACTTCATCAGTGGAGAAAGTTCTCAGGAGTCCAGGAAGTCTTACTCTGTAAATGTTTATTGAAGCTCGGCCGAGGAGAATCAAAGTATTATTAATACACCTTCTGATGTATGATGTCACCATGATTCTGAAAACACTGTAGATAGTCTTTAAACATTCATATATAGCACCATTGCTATGTCCATATATGGTCATACTCAATGCATCTACATTAATGGAATGATCCTATTGGTTCATTATTCTACAAACAAAGAACACAGTTACCCATCTGTGGGTTTAGGGAGTCAGACAGTCATATCCTCTGACCTTGGTTACCATAGCAATGCTGCACCACTCTTATCAAAGTGACTCCTGCTTCCCCAAAACACCACAGACAAGGCTCATGCTTGACCCTAAATATGGAACATTCCCTCACAATTTCCATTACTAAAAATGGAAAATCATACACTCCATATTTTTTTCTCTATGTACCTCCATACTCACAGTCTACAAATAAAAAGGAACAATAAAACAAACGAGAAAAGCAGAAAAGAATAAGAAAATATTGATCAACATGTCTGATAAGTAATGAGTTAATCTATTAGTCGTACCCATCACTACTTTACAGAGCATGTTTGTCTATCCTGATGCACCAGACGGTTCTTTACACAGAACCATCTGAGAAGCCGTCTATGGAAACTGTTTGGAAATTTGCAGACACTATGTTGACAAATAGTCAACATATGATTGAATGAACCATCTGCCCATCACCACTATCATCATCAGCTGGTCCAAACACTGCTGGTTCAGACACAAGCACATCACTTGAATCGATTTGGTTTGAAATCTATCCAACATATTAGCAATTAGATAGTCAATGAACATGTCCAAATGTATCTTCTTATACTGTCTAATATTAATAAATGATGGTGGTGAATTGGGTATTTTTTTATCTCCCAAGCACAGTAAATGACAGAATATTCATTGAAGCGGTCTGAAAGAACACCAGCTCTTACAATTCTACTGGGATGTGAGACAAATATCCAGTGAAGCACAGACCTGTTAATACACTCAGGAGCTTCCATTAATGAATTCAGTTAAGTTCAGTAGAAATAAAATAGTTTTATCTTTGCAGGAGAACTGTGTTCTCGCTCTCTCTTTTTTTTTTTTTTTGCTTTGTTTTGTTGAAGTCACGTAAAATAATCATGACATTATTACAGAGAACGATTTTATAGGTTGAATTCAAACAGCTAAGCTCTATTACTTCACGCTCACTTGCCAGTTTATTAAGTACACCTAGATAAAACTACTACACTGCAATAAATCCTACATCCATGAAGGTTACAATGCTTAGCTTTTATTTCATGTGTTGATTCATCTGTTGATTTCTGTTATGGTCATTTTGGAGGCTGGTGTTTTTGGTGCTGTTGAACTGTACTATATACTGAAGTACTGAGAGATGCTTCTCATATTTCTATGGATGCCTCTCAGTATAACAGCCTCCAAACTCACCATACATTAAATCATCATCATAATTATAATCGTCACCACAGTAAATCAATTTTAGATACAAGGTTCCTGAAACTAACGTGTAACTAATGTGTAATTCATTATCATTATTAAATACTGCCCAATTTGTTCCAACCTGCTAGTAAATAATCAGCAGTAACACTGTTGAAACATAAACTGGAGTTGAAGGAGATGAAAAAATACAATCTTACAAAAAGTCTACATAGACAAATAAAAACAGTGCATATCAACATTTTGTTTTTTGACTATCATTGAATGTTGTCCTTAGTTGCTTCCTATAATGTTGACCCCCAACATCAGCAGCTGTAGCACCCAAGAAAATAATGCAGATGATCTCAACTTATTACAGTGTGTCAATAAGTGAGACAGTATTTGCACAGTTCCACCATTTCCTGTCATAAAATGTTCATGTTAAAAACCAGCATTTTAACACCATTTCACACACACACACACACACACACACACACTCATGGCTAAGTGTCATCTTGAACAGAAGTGCAGTGACTGTGTATCACGGTAAAAGAAAAGGTTAAGTCGCGTGAAATGTGACAGATGTTGACCTGACTCATACTTCTGTTCAGCTCCGTCTATGAAAGCTCAGCCTGTGTGAACAGTCTCTTTGTTGCACAGTGAGTCATCCAACCAATCAAATCTGCTGTCAATGTACAAATGTTCACAAGTACATAGTAAACATGAGTGGATTTCATCAGATGTCGCATTTAAACATGTACAGTAAGAACGTCATGTGGCTTACTCATGGCCTTTATTCCAAAACACTCTCGCCTTGTGACACAACAATCTCAATTAAAGCTGTATTTAGTCACTGTTCTGGAATTTGTGATAGGAAACAAGAAATGTTCAACCTCAGTTTCTGAGGCAACATGGACACAAGTTCTTAAAGTGATCAGAAAAATGGAAATCTGAATTTGCTGATAACTGGACAAAGTGCATCATGAATTAGCAAAACCAAGTGAGTCTGGGCTGTGTGTGAAATGCAAGAGGACTTTAATTTTGAAACAACAAATACAGGAAGTGGCAACACATGACAAGCAAGCCCCCAACAAGTGTGCCATGCTTTGACTCAAGCTGATTTGACACAGTGTCTTTCTAAGTACGAAATATACCAAGTTGGTACTCGCCTGATAAAAGATAATATTAAAACTTAAAGTCTGTGTAAAGTCAATTCATTGATTTACTTCTAAACATATTATACATGTTGGAAAATGGTTACAGAAAACATGTGAAAAGGCTGATAACTATGCAGTACTGAATTGTGGAGATAGAGCCTTAAACTGTTTCTCACTCGCTCATTTTTCCTGATTTTCTGAGCCTGCAAAAAAGGGCTACTCCGTGACGTAGTGGCGTACCCTTGGTCCCTCCCCTACTATATAAAACCAAAAGTCCTCCCTCCTCAGTGGTTAACCTGCCTAGTGGCCAGTTATTGTTACTACAGCTAACACTACTACTACTACAGTCTACAGTTAGCCAGTTAGCTGTGTTAGCCGCCGAGCTAGCAGCAGAAAGAGCTGTAGCTTCCATGTTTCAGGTAGAGGTGGTGACTTTGATTGACAGGTGACACTTGGTAGGGGGCGGGGTTTCAGCAAACTCGGTGGGCACTCCCACAGCATTTGGGAGCAGAGAAAGAGGCTGATTTTTATGTATGAATTTTTATGTATGAATTTCTTTTCAAGATTTAAAAAAAATGCTTAGAAATAATATGTACATAATACTGTAGTTTCCTTGTTCATGGTGGAAGTGTGATGTGCAGCAGCATCAGTTGCTATTTGGTGTTTTTTCCACCATCATTCTCTATTTTCCACTGATAGAAATACATTGTGAACTGACCAACACAACAAAAGGAGCTGGCTGTTTACTGTAAACTGTGCTGTAGAGTGTCCTCGTTATAAGACAATACAACTGACACCAGGGAACAGAAAATCAATACACTCAATATGTTTTTCATTGAAAATGTGTAAAATATTATTCAGCTGTTGAACTGAAAAAAACAACTCAATTGCTGCGATCACTAGTTTTGATCTCAGAGAGAATGAACATCTGGGCAGTGGTTTAGAAGAGAGTTAATCACTGATGAACTCAGGTCTTGACCTTTAGAGAATCGGAGAGAAGCAAGAATCAAGATATCAGGTGTGTCACACTAAATCATCTTATAAATCCCTACTCAGCCAAATTGAACATCATACATTAACATGTGCAAACAAACCTATTTATCCATTTTTTGTCATGATAGAAAATAACCACAATTTGAATGTAGTCCATACTGTATGTCACCAAACTTCCAGCTAAACCAGCTCTATTTCAGACTGACAGATACTTAGATTTAAACCAGTATGAAGAAGTGCATAAGAATGAGAAACGTTTGACATTCAAACAGTATGAATTTAACATTTTCTAGTATTGTACCTAATCACACTGTGTCTATCGCTGGCCCTGGTATAATCTTGGTTAAATCCCCCATGGCTAAAAGTGGCTTCATTGTGATGCTGAAAAGGTTTGGGGTATGAGTCATATAGGCTTAGAATGGTCAGCTCAGTCCTTGTTGGATCTCTGTTCCAGTAATTGTTTGAGAACAAAGCAGCTAAGAGTCTCCTCAGAGATTTCTGTCTGTCCCATGAGAACATTTTGGTTTGGCCCTCCTGCAGCTGACTACTAAATGAATCTCACTGTGGATTTGCAGCTTGATTTGGCTGAACTAAGGAGTTTAACCTGGCCCATTCCAGCTGAGGTAGTGGTTGGTGCATTTGACCCCTGACTTCGAATGAGATGCAGGCTGCGACAAGCTTTATTAAAGACCGACAACAAAGAGCTGATTTTGCAGGGCTCCTCTTCTTCAGGGAGGAAACGGAGGTTTAATTGGGAGAATTAGGAGAACACAAGGACATGGGAAGCTACATCAAAGCAATGCAGAGGGCATTAGCATAACGCTATCTAGAAAGCATTCACCAGCAGCCTTTGTCTGCCTCTGTCTTTAACTTATCTTTGTTTATAGACTTTCTCCTCTTTTTCTCTTCTTCTGCATCTCTCCTCTCTTTTCAGTCTGCGTTGGCTCACACAAGCTTAAAAAAGATTACAACAACACTACAGACATTACAGTACATCTGTATTATGACCAGCTGTTTCCATATTTATACTGTAATAGTCGAAATGAAACATGAGTTATACATGAAGGGTTTAGAGTTATTCCTGTTTTTTAGGTCAATAAATGAATATATTCGCTGTTGGTTCATGTGTTAAGTATGTTCAGCTTGGTATGGAGATCATATCGCCATATAATGGAGATTAAATCTCTCTATGATCACATGGAGATATCATAGTTACTTGCTTCCACAAACCAGAATGAACGAGTGCCATTACTTACTTCCCATTCACTGGGAAGAATAGCATTAACAACAGAGGAATTATGTGCATACTCTTATGAGGGAACATCTCCAACAATATAAGTGCAATCAGTAAGAAACAATGCAGTTCGCTCTAAAAGATACACGCATAATCACACGCTACCTATAGCTGAAGGTTTCAGACGCCCCCAATTACTTTACTATATCACAATGATTTAGATATTAACACACTGCTACTGTGGTATTTAGCTATAATGCCAATCATACAGATCCAAAATGAAGTAATCAGGTCAACAACAGAGTGATTCATGCTCCATAGTACACAACATTATATAACCTTTTGCAAATTAACAATGCCTAACGCTACTGATGCTAGATAGATCACATAATACAATATGCTTTAAGTTAAGTTGACGTCTGATGTAATATAATTTTTGGGACTTTGAACGCCTATCTATGGTTTGTGAGCTCATGGGTTGTTCAAGAAGAAGCTTGACTGATCAAACAGGAGGCAACACCAGCACAAAAGCCATTTAGCTTGGCACTTCCTGTTAGCTATTCTGTTCTTGTGTAGTTCACTTCCTACACATAAAGACTGAGTCAGGTCCAGCTTTGGTAGGCCTGCTTTACTGTCTTATCTTTAGTTGCAGCTCAAAAGGAAGACTAATAATCTTTTTTTTTACAAGAAATCTGAGGTCCCCATCTCAATCCATTGTGCTAACATGCTAACTGGTCCGGCCAGCCCACGCAGGAAGTTGTTTTTATTTTATTATGAGGATGAGTGGTCATCATAGAAAAAAAAAACCTGCCCAAAGAAACCAGATTCAACCTGGCTTCCCTTTGTGTTTGTATTAGTGAGAAGGCCAGGCTCCCTTTGGCCTCCAACAGAAATATGTGGTAATCAAACACAAAAGAATGTTATGAAACTTGATTTTAAACATGGATTTTCTCTAAGACATGGCCTCAAGATGTAAAAGTGAAGCTAAACTCACCTTAAATAAAAAACTGCATTTTTTTACAACTTGACTGAACATCTGAGTCTTTTCCCATATTCCCCTATACTTTATCCAATTCCTACAAACCAGCTGACTCACTGTGAACCAATGGGCTTTTAGGATGGCTAAGAACAGTTGCCCGTTTGCCCAACTGGTAATCCAGCATTGACAGTATCACTGCTCACTGTACCTACCAATCAAAACCACTTATTCTCCATGTTTGTAGTCTGTAGTGCAAAGACTTATTGCATGATTGATGCTGCTTGCACTGCTTTTCTAGGTTGACAACAATTCAACATGAGGTTAATATTAAGGATATTTAATGTCTACACGAATACTGACCATCATCATCTTTAATCCAAGAAGCCTTTAACAGGCCGTATAAATTAAAGCATGCTGTACCCCTCCCTCCCTCCCTCCCTCCACCGCTCCCTCCATCTTCATTCTAAATGCTGCTTCTGCTTTTATCGGCAGTTGCTCCATCATGTAAACGGCGTTCCCCCCGCTGTAGTACCGGAGCAGTCTGGTTGAAGAGCTGCCATTACGCCCCGCTCACTCTCGACAGATTAATTACAAGCAGTGGCCATCTCTCGCACGCATCCAAACACTTTACTCTGTGCCACTGCTGCCTCGGATGACTAAACTACCTGCTTTCTCACCATTAAAAAGACAGAGAGTGATAGAGATGGAGACTAAAGGTGATTCATACTGCTTATTTTACAGTATGCAGTGGCATTTATATAAGTGGTGTAAGTTATGTAAATGGTGTTACTGCAGTTTGTGTATACCAAAGGGAGACAGCAGTTTCTTATATTGCCTATCATTCTATTAAATGTTCTTATGATTTGACTTCATTGGTGGAGGGAAATAATTTCACTACACAGATGACAATTACTATTGAATGTGTAAATGGCCTCCACATTTAAATATTCTCATCAGATCCAGCAGGAGCAGCAGTAAACTCAATAATATGAATGTAGATAAGCTGATCATTGTATACCTGTCAAAGAGATAAGCACTGAAATATGATGAAAAGAGCATCTGCTGTGTTGAACTTACAAGGACTGTTTAACCATGCTGGTAGTGTGGGTGAGTGTGTTGACCCTCTGTGTCACGGTCTAGCTCCTTAACCTCCCTCCAAAATGATAAATGGTGCCATGATTATCCCAGTAGTCATTTGGAGGAGACAACAAAATGAAATGAGACAGAGAATTTAAAAAAAAAAGTTAGCAGGCCAAGCCCATTTGGATGAAATGGGCGGTTGAGTTGCGTTGTCCTCCGATGATACTGAGCGTGACTGTCAGGAAGTCCCATGATGGCTTTTAACATCACGGGTCATTAACAGGTACAAATGCCAGGTTGACCGTGGAGTCTTCTCTGTCACTGACCTTCCTGTGAGCTTCCTGTCATCTCCATCACTCATCTGATATGACACCTAGTGATGTAGAGGCCTGTCACCTGATTAAGATAGACCCCCAAATGTAGAGAGAGAAAGAGAGAGAGAGGGAGAGGGAGAGAGAGAGAGAGAGAGAGAGAGAGAGATGGATAGGAAAAGAAAAAAAAGGTCCTCTCAAAGACAGACTTAAAAGGAGATGCCCCCAAGCTTAGTGCAGACGGTATTAGGAAGCGCTGCTTAATTATGAGAGCAAACCTTTGCGGATGGCCCCAAGATATTCATTTTAGGAATTAATTTGGTACATAAAGAGATCATCAAATCTAAACAGCCCTATGGCGTAGGAGGTCTTATCCACACAGCAGGCGGATATTAACCCAGGCTTTTCATTTTAACTGTTTTTAGTGATGGATATCAGTCCAGAAAAAAAAGGGAAAAAAAAGAAAAAAGGAAAAGAAACATCTAAACTGATCATAGCAAGCCCAGCTTCATTATATCATTCTTTCTTTTATTATGGTTTGTTTGTTGGTTGTACGTTTTTAACCCTTGCATACTACTCATATTTTATTTTTCACGGCATCCACTCACATATTTAGTCTCTATACATCATTTCTGAACCACTAATCATTCATGTATACCCCATCAGTCATTAATACATTGGTGATTAATTCTTAATGAAGCTTTCAGAGAGCAGAGAGAGTGGAACAAATATTTACAGTCACATTATATTATGGTCCAACGTTATATACAACTGGATGATATAACTTAAATGAATGATGATGATGAATGATGAATAAACATTATGTTTGAATGGTGTTTGTAAAGAGTCAAACAACTGAAATGTGTATCCGCTTTAAAATATTTTTTAGAAAAGTTGGAATATTTCCATGTTTGTACATTTTAGGTCACATGAAGGAAAGTTTTTAAAGGTGTTTTTTCTTCTCTCATATGTAAAAATGGATGAATTTAGACCCTGAGCAGTATGTAAAAAGTATGCTATGCTAAAGTTAAAGTATGCTATACCAGCATCCTCTGTTTACCCAGCTTTAAACCCAAATTTGCATCCTGCTGAAAGGATTTGCAAAACAAATCCACCAAACTAAACTAAAACACAAGTCCAATCCCTCCACTATCTATATGATCTAATCCTTTGCTGCGGTACAGTGCGTGTGTGTGTGTGTGTGTGTTTGGGGGGGTGGGGGGGTGGACAATATTCTTGCTGACAAGAGGCCTTAAAAAATGAGCCATATATCATTTGTAAAAGCCTCCCAAAACCAATACAGAATATTCATACTAGCTGAGGTCAGAAACAGCAGAATAATCTCATATAAAGGTCCTCTTAGTCACAGTCTCTTGTTCCAACTCAGTAATCCTCCAGTGAAAGACCAGCTATAGTGAGTGCAAGTATAAATCAGCTCAAAAAACTATTTTAAAGAGGTGCATGGATGAGGAGCGACAGCAGGTGAATATTTGGGTTGTAAATAAATGTGGGATAGGTGTTCATAAATGATGTATGAGTTAATGGAGGAGTAGTGAGACAGGGAGAGATTCCTGCTCCTTTTCAAACAATGCTGTTCGTTATTTATCACTTATTATTCTCATGTTCAAAAGAAATAAATACATACCTCCAATTTAAATAAGTAGACAATGAGGGGGAATTGTTTCATCAACTGCTTTAAAGGAAAAGAATGCAAGTAAATGTTGCTCCATATAAGCATTGTAACAGCTGTATGTTCAGGCTTTAGCTAGTTTATACACACAATAAGTTGCTTTAGAACACATCAACATCAGGATTTGGGCCTAAACTACTTGGTTAAGCTTTTGAAAGATTGTGCTTCAGGTCTATAAATGTTGATGCTGATGTTAAAGCAAATAATGGTGAAATGATAAAACATAAAATCCTCATAAGCAGTATGTTTCAGGTCAATTTTATCCTCATAACTACTATCTTATTAAAACTATGAACTATTATTTTCACTAAAACACATGGCAATATATACGACTCACATCTGACCCAGGCTTCAATTGACATAAACATATTTTAAAATATTAATTTAAAGTGGATCAAATGATTATGTGTGAAGTGTCACTCAGTACACACTGATTTATTGAAATGTCATGACTTTTCAGAGTAAAAGACATTTGAGGTGTTTTACAGCTGTCACATGTCAAAACTGGTCAATTTTGACCCAAACACTATGTAAGGGTTAAAAACACAGAGACATGTATCTGGAGCTGACTCAGCATTGTGTGAACTTATATTTACTTTATTTAACGTTTAAGTTCCATACTGCAGCTTAACAAGACATAAAACTAGAAATGTACAGGTGGTCATAAATGTAATTAAATATAAATGATTATGAATAAAATAAACTGGAGATGAGATTAAAATAACAGATGCAATAAAAGCATAACATGAAAACAGTTGAATACATTTGTTTTAGGAGAGATTTAAACAGATAGAGAAGAAGAATCCTGATGTCATCCAGCTGTTTGTTCTAGAGGATTAACAATTCAAAAATATCACACATACTGTTCATATCCTGACCCTTCACAGTGTGGAGCGGGTCATTTTTGACCCAACAGGATGATCCCCTTATAATTAGTTAGTATTTCAAATTTAGGAGAATTTAATTTTAGTAGAACAAAACAGACAAAATTATGTGGGGTTTTTTTTAAGTGAAGGACACAATGACATTTTTAATTGGTAGGTTTCATTATAATATTAAAAGCATTAATCAACACTGCTGCATGCCTTTTCAGTCAATTGTACACAACAACTCATTGAGTGTATCTCCTTCACCTCTTTGATACTACAGAGCCTGGAACCAAACACAATCATGTTGCAAAAAAAAAATTAATTAATTTCACAAATCATATCCTGATCCAGCAAATGAGTCTTTAACAAACAGATACAGCTCCCATGGCTGTGTTCGAAACCACATACTACATACTACATACTTCTATACTACATATTACATTATTCAATACTTCTATAATACATACTTCTATACTACATACTACATACATCTATACCACATACTTCTATACTACATACTTCTATACTACATAGTACATACATCTATACCACATACTTCCATCCTATACACTAAACGACCAGATAGTAAGCAGACCGTTTACACTGTAGTAAACTATACTATAACCCACAATGCATTTTGTTCCTACCCGAGCTGAAATCATCAGGCTGAAGCTGATTTCATTTTAGCTCTAACTCTGTAAATATACCACTTTATCCACATTTCTAACCTTTTTAGGAAGAAAGTAAAGTAGCCCTTCCAGGAACTTCTCACATACTAAATCACATACTACGCAGTTGAAACATACTACATACTTCAAATGATGTCAGAGTTAGTACGAGTAGTAGGAAAGTATGCAGTTTCTAACAGACCCTATGTTCCCATTCAACCTTGAGCTTCCTCCCTTTCCATCATGAGCGTGTGTTAGTCAAAGAAAACATTGGAACTTTCTTTTTTTTGTCACCGCCTCTCCCTGTGAACCCTGAACACATATGCTAATTATCATGAGGACATCTTTCCTGACCTTTCTCTTTGGCCTCACTCAGCTCTCCTCTGCGTATACCTGATTGAGATTTGGACTGAATGAAAAGAGCCAAGAGGGAAACACATAATCTGCCTTTAAGCATATGCTAATGTCAATGCACAGCGCTTGTGTCTGCACCTCCTCATATTATTGTGACCTTGTTCTGAGACAGGAGACGGAGGTAGATGGAGATAGATAAGGGAAAGGATGCAGGGATTGAAAGGGGTTCAGATGGAAAGACTGAACTGTGACACATAGAGAGAGAGAGAGAGAGAGAGAGAGAGAGAGAGAGAGAGAGTGAGAGAGAGAGAGAGAGACCAAAGTGAAGGGAGAGTGCTGAAGATGTAATTCGAGATGCAGTGGAGGAAGTCTCAGTTATGAACCCTGTCCTTTTTTTGTCTGCTTTATGAAATAGAGGGGCTAGAATGGCTTTGCAATAGTGTCATAAGTCTTCCAGCTCTGAATGCCATCATCATGGAGGAGCATTAGAGAAAGCACTAATCATTTCTGCATAAATAACAAGCAAGATGGACAAATCCATGGCACAGTGTTTGGCTGTAATGTGGATAAATGTTTCAGTCAGTGTAATTAAATCTGTGTCTATTGAGCTTAAATCACTCATTAGCCAACAGGCCAATTTAGAAATGCAACAGATAGGCTCTATGTTTTGGATAAAAAAGCACTTCCAGTAAATAAAATTGACTCAAAATGTAATTTTGTTACTAGAATCATGAGAAAAATGATATGCTATGATTTCTTTTGTTTGAATTCCACAGACTTTGTAACAAACAGAGACAAACAGTACTGTATATCTGAATCTTCAACTTTAAAGGTGCACTAGTTCATGGTTTTATTATAAATGATAAATCTCAATAAATCACAATCACAAAAAATAAAAATAAAAACCCAATTTACTTCACTATTTGTAACATTTGTAATGTACCAAAACTTTTATCAACAACTCATTATCAAAGAACTTAAATCCTGTGCATTGATGGTTTGTAGAATAATATGGGCAGCTGTGGCTCAGATGTAGAACAGGTCATCAGTTAACCACTAATCAGGCTGTGCTCTCTCTCTCTCTCTCTCTCTCTCTCTGTGTGTGTGTGTGTGTGTGTGTGTGTGTGTGTGAGTGTGTGTGTGTGTGTGTGTGTGTGTGTGTGTGTGTGTGTGTGTGTGTGTAGCAGGTTGGCATCTTGCTTCTTGTGTATGAATGTATGTGTGAATGGATGAATGCTGATGTGTGTTATAAATGCTGTCCATTTACCATTTATTAAACATCATAGTTTATTCATTTTTTTGCATTTTCTATAGTTTGTTTTTCTATAGATACACATACACATGTCACTAACCATCATCACTATTAAGCTACACATGTATGTGGGTGTTTCAAATTAAAAGCATACCAGGAAAGAGATATATTGGGTCTGTTGGAAACTGCATACTTTCCTACTACTCGTACTAACTCTGACATTATTTGAAGTATGTAGTGTGTTTCAACTGTGTAGTATGTGATTTAGAGTATGTGAGAAGTTCCTGGATGGTTTACTAGATTCTCCAGAAATGCAGAGTATGCATCAAGAGCTGACTACTCACACTCAAATTACCCAAGATGCAACGTGACTTCTGAAAAAACCCAAAATACAAACGTCACAGATCACTACCTCGATGGTTTCAAGTTAGCTACAGCGAGGGTATGTTCACTTCCTGTTTTCAAAATAAAAGCACCAATTCTATCGTTATGGTTTTCTTAATAATAAAAGGTAACAGGTGTTTTATTTTGTGAAAATGACAGGAAGTGCGTTACTCGCTACGGCTAACTTGAGTGACTCTGAATTCTCAGGAACAAAACTTTAAACAGGTGATACAGTATTTGGACAAATTAGCGTCACATTGTGGATCTAAAGGGATACTTTACTTTCTTCCTAAAAAGGTTAGACATGTGGATAAAGTGGTATATTTACAGAGTTAGAGCTAAAATGAAATCAGCTTCAGCCTGATGATTTCAGGTCAGGTAGGGATGAAATGCATTGTGGGTTATCATGTAGTTTACTACAGTGTAAACGGTCTGCTTACTATCTGGTCGTTTAATGTGTAGTGTGTAGGATGGAAGTATGTAGTATGTAGTATGTAGTATGCGGTTTCCAACACAGCCATTGTGTCCTCTGAGCTTCTGGAAGGCTTTTAATGTGAAATGTCTGCAGGAAGTAGTGATAAGTTTGCACCAACGGCAAATTTAACCTGGAGTAGTGAAGATGGCTTTATTTGAAAGGTTTCGAATGAAGCTATTGTTCTCTCTGCCTTTAAAGTTTTCATTATTTGAGAATGTGCACTAACCAAACTTTTATGAACCAAACTTACAAATCTTTTCTGTGAACCACTTCCTGCCTCAGTGAGACTGCAGGCGGCGTTGCACCGCTGCTTTGCTACACAGCTCCCATTGAGAATGAACAGAGGTGTGTAAATATGACACAGGATGACTTTCCCTAGCTAGATAAAAGTTACAAGTCTGATGCCTTAATGCACGTTTGACTGCTTTCTTATCAACTCAGACAAAAAGAACAAAAAAAAACTCAAATAAATATTTAGATGAACTCTGCTGGAAGTGAAAGTCAAGAAAAGATCACCAACACACACACACTGAGAATGTTCACAGCGACAGAATGCGAGGCTACAGGGAGCCATGGTAGGGAAGTGTGTGTGTGTGCGTCTGTATCTGTGTGTGTGTGTATGTTTGTGTGTGTGTGTGTATGTGTGTGTTTGTTTCTCTCACCTGAAGCTCAAGCTACGTGCTCCTGACTATCACTGATATGACACCTGTAGTGAGTGCCAACGTAAGGAGACTGCACACACACACATATATACTGTATACACACACAACTACACACACACACACACACACACACACACAAACTCACACATTTCCACAGTCGGACGTCCCTCGGAGCTGTGGTCATTGCTGTGTACATGCATGATTCACCATGTTAGTGATATTTTGATACCCTGCTGCTTGCACAAGATTACCAGCTTAACCATGTCTAGCTGTGGGCAATGTGTGTGTGTGTGTGTGTGTGTGTGTGTGTGTGTGTATGTGTATGTAGGAGGGTGTGGAGTATGTCCTCAGGCAAATAGCACGGTCTACCACATGTAGTCCAATCACAAGTCTGTATGAGTCATGACACTGAGATGCTGACACTCTGGGCCTTATTTTCCTGCCAACGCCAAGCTAGCACTGCGGCCAATACAGTTTTTATGCAATTGTCCTCAGGCACAAGTCTATTTTCTTTTTATTTGTTTGTTTTTGTGCTTTCAATACCTGCATCCCTTTCTATCTCCATCTATCTCTGTCTACTGTCAGTCTCACATCAAAATATGTAATATACATTGGCCCACAGTGCAAAATATTAATAATTTCAAAATAACTGCTGGAACATTGTGAGATGCCTACATTTGTTGGCCTATTCTTTAAAGTCCATGTAAAGTAAGAATAAATATGTGTTTGACATACCACAGAAAAGTGTGTTGTTAACCACCCTGCTAAATATGAATGATTAAAAAAATCGCCAAATATATGAAATTAGACTTCAAAGTTGTGTAAAAATCATTTTCTCTGCTCCCAAACGCTGTGGGCGTGCCCATCGAGTTCGCTGAAACCCCGCCCCCTACCAAGTGTCACCTGTCAATCAAAGTCACCACCTCTACCAGAAACATGGACGCTATGTCTGAGAGCTTTCTGCTGCTAACTCAGCTGCTAGCTCGACGGCTAACTCAGCTAACTGGCTAACTGTAGACTGTAGTAGTAGTAGTGTGTACTGAATGTATTTATATCTCTACAGCAGCAGGGGCGGGTTCATGCCAATCACTAAATCCTGAACACAGAAATCTTGAAACACAATTTGTGAAGTCTAGCTCCACAATTCAAATCTAAATGGTTGAAATGCTTTTTACACCTTTTTTAGAAAAACATTTATGACCTATTTAATGTGTTTAGAAGAAAAGGTCTGAATTCACTTTACACAGTCTTTAATATTAAGATTAAGAGTGAGGGTAAGGGTGAACTTTATTGATCCCACTAGGGGGAAATTCAAAATGTGTTAGTTATTACAAAGATTTTTATCGTTGCTATGGTGGTTGCTATGGACGCTGCTATCACTGAAGCCACATAGTTGCATGTTGTTTGAATCATTGTCTCTGTCTTGTGTAGCTATCTCAGCTGTTATGTTCATTTTTGTTATTTTATAATAACTGATCTGTCAATAAAAAAATGTAGATTTTAGAGCACTGCAGGGAGGAACTGAATTTCAAATCCATCATTTAAAGCTTTGTGATTGGCTAACCAGAGGAGCCACCCTGAAGTACTTTCCTCACTGTCACCATGTTAATGATATCTTTAATATTTCTCAACACAAAAACACAAAAGTGCCCTTCATAAGTCAACAATATGATAGTTTCATGTTATGACCTCCTTTGATTCTGAGTAATAAAGGCTTTTTTGTCAGTTTTTGAATGTGGAATGCTACAGAAGGTTATTGTGTTGTTTGTAAATGGTAAATGGACTGTACTTATATAGACCACTTAAAGTGTTTTTACACTACATCTCATTCACACATTCACACACTGATGGCAGGAGCTACCACACAAGGTTATCTACTAGTCATTCATACACCGTTGGCACGGCAACAGGAGCAAATTGGGGTTATCGAACCAATCTTCTGATTGGTGGACGACAGCTCTACCTCCTGAACCACAGCGTTGTTGTTTTGGCTGATCAGCTGTTAGTAGGTTTCATTCCTTTTCAAAGTGCTGACAATTAGCTGCAAGCTGAGCGTCACTTAAAAAAAGGTGTTTTATAGCTTGTTATTGTAAAATTTGAAGTTGCTAATTTATTTGTATATTTCCATGAGTATGTGAATTAGTATATTTAATATGAAATCATCTTTCTTAAAACATAGAGTCTTCCTCAGTTAATATTGAGCCACAGCATCCAATAAAGTCTCTGAGCTCCTCCACGTATCTCATCTGAGCAGGGAACACCTTGCTGGAGCTGGAGGCTGCAGGCAGGACTTTATACAAAAAGTACACTGGAGTCGTGATTCAGCATTTTTAAGCTTTTCATTAGAAATAAAATGGCTTTCATTTTATGAAAAATCACAGTAAGCCCAATCTCCCATTAGTACAAGCTTCACAACAGGCCCAGTGAAAATAAAGCAGCTGCATTCATCCAGCAGCAGTCTCAAGTGTAAAACAGCAGCTGTGAATGAAAGG
Organism: Scomber japonicus; assembly: GCF_027409825.1. Lineage (NCBI taxonomy): Eukaryota > Metazoa > Chordata > Actinopteri > Scombriformes > Scombridae > Scomber > Scomber japonicus. Next base: position 3,987,935 of record NC_070585.1, read on the forward strand.
AGAACTGACTGTTGGAAGTCAAAGATTTGACATTTAACCTTTAAGTGGTGTTCAGGTCAAATTGACCCATTTCGTTCAAACTTTTACTAAAAGAAAAATGACACAAGGATAGTACAAGCTGAAACTTCATGGCTATTTATCTATCAAGTATAGGTCAAAGAATTTTTAAAAAATGCTAAAATCCCACACATATATATGTCTTTCATACAATTTCATGGTCAATCTGACCAGCATGCTCACAGAGGCACACAAAAACAAGCACACACACACTCTCACATAAACACACAAATAGAGAGATGTACACACTCTGCAGAGTTTAAACCTGCACAGTGTTACTCTAAAACATGATAAACGTTCTCACAGTTTATCCCTCACATCTGCACATATCTATCACATCATTAACTCTACATCAAAGTGTCCAGGTCACTACAACTACAATCCTCCACCAGCAATATGAGCACTCTGCTCAGAGGGCATTGGAGCTCATATTCAAAGAGAGTGAGCAACTACACAGCAGCTACGTTGTAGGTTACGTTAGCACGCTGCTAACATTAGCTGTGAAGCTAACGTGCAGAGTGTCAAACAGCTGTAGTAACAACTCTGCTACTTTACAGCTAACATCACAACAACAACATGTCCTGACTAACTAGACATTTTCATTTGTTGTGCACTGTGGACCAACACAGCTAGAACACATTTTGATATGAGAGTGGATTATAATATGAGGAGGTGCAGACACAAGCGCTGTGCATTGACATTAGCATATGCTTAAAGGCAGATTATGTGTTTCCCTCTTGGCTCTTTTCATTCAGTCCAAATCTCAATCAGGTATACGCAGAGGAGAGCTGAGTGAGGCCAAAGAGAAAGGTCAGGAAAGATGTCCTCATGATAATTAGCATATGTGTTCAGGGTTCACAGGGACTGGCTTCAGCACTCTGATTACAACACCTTTCATTGATATTATGCTTTGCAGATTGACGAGATAATCAAAACATCATTTTTAAGGAATAACATCACCCAGATGAACGTAATCCAATGACCTCAAGTTCAGAAATGTGGTTCTGTGTGTGAGTGAGTTTCCCACAACCACCTGTAAAATATTGAATCTTTTCCATGTTTATTAAGCAGGTGTATTGGTCACACAGCAGCAGGAATGATATGCACGTTTCATCTGATTTTAGAGAGGAGCTGCGCATCATTTTACACACAGATGGTTCAGCAGAGAAAACTTAATTATTATTTAAATCATCTGACACGGCAACAGGACCGGTCAGGATCTATGCTAATTAATGTTCTGCATTTACTCAACATCAGTCTGGATAGCTGTTACTGAAAGATTTCAAAAGTAACAATAGAATAACCTGAAGGAGCACAGCTGTCTATCAGCTTCTCTCCCTGGTTCACCTGTTGCTGTGTTCAAGGGGGATGAGAGGAGCTCACCCTACTGCTACTATTTACTCCAAAATCCAGCATAGAGACGTTTCTCTAACGAACACAGTCCATATATGAGTGCAGATGGTGCAGATGTGCAGGGTGAGATGAATGGAGAAGGCAGAAACAGACACATAAAACTATATGAAAGCTAAAATCATGATATATATTAGAAGATATTATTTAAAAAATCTAATTCTTTAACCTTCGTGTCGTCCTCCTGGATCAAATTGACCCCGTCTGTTTAGACCCTTCCTTCTTTCCTCCCTTCCTTCCTTCCATATGTCCTTCCTCCCTCCCCCTTTCTTCCTTCCTTCAGTCCTTCCTCCCTTCCTTCTTTCCTCTGGCCTTCTTTCCTTCCTTCCTTGCTCCCTCCCTCCTTCCTTCTTTCCTCCCTCCCTACTACCTTCCTTCCTTCCTTTCCTTCCTCCTTTAATGCTTTCATTCCCTCCTTCCTTCCTCCCTCCCTCTTTTTTTTCCTTCTTCCACCCTTCCTTCCTTCCTTTCATTCCTTCCTCCTTTCCTTATTTCTTCCTCCCTTCCTTCCTTGACTCGAGGACAACATGAGGGTTAAAGTTATTTTATGTTATCTTGGATTTCTATAAACAATGATGATCATTTCATCAGTTAATATTCATAGTTTAATAGTCATTAATTGGATGTCTATCATCTAATCTAACTTCATTTCTAAACCTTTCTATCTGCATTCCTGATTTCTCCTGTCTCCAAAATGGCCTACACCCCATTCAAGCCCAGTGTGTGTACACAAAGGTTTTACATGAGACCCCAAAGCTGAACATCACTAAGGGACGATATCACTCTTCGTTTGATAATGTTAAAAATGAGACTTTGTTGTCAGCCGAAGACTAATTTAACACACACACAAAAAAGACCACAAGAAAAAGAGAGAAGGAGGGGGAACAAGGGGAATGAGCTGAAAGCATGAGTGAGCAACAGACAGACAGTGGTGGAAAGCTTTCTGAGAGAGAAACCCTGTGAATGACAGAAATATGTTATTGTCTGCTTGTTCTTGATTGTTTTACAGCGATTATGTTCTGAAGCACAATTAAACAACCATCAAACACTCCACAGATGATTTACAGTACCGTGACCACCGTAAATCTCACTTTCTCAGTTTTTCTCAGTTTCTGTTTCATTTTCCTCCTTTGCATTTATAGAGCAGAGAGAGAGAGAGAGAGAGAGAGAGAGAGAGGCAGAGAGAGGAGAAGGAGCAGTGAAAGCTTTCTTTCAAACAGGAAGCCTGATAGATCACTGACCAATCAGAGGTCTGCCGTGTTTTCACATCAGCTTTTACTATCAGCTCAGCAGTTTTCTCACATGGCATGCTCCGAACTGAAGCCACAGACAACAAACAATCTAAGAGCCTGATATGATCCACCCACTTTATTTGGGATGCTTTTCTTTAAAAAGCTATATTACCGTAAAAAATGTATACCGTGTAAAAGACATTCAACATGATTTTTGTTTTCATTTAAAAGTGAAGTGTGTCTTATACAGCAGTACAATACAGACAGAGGTTGGATCTGGATGATTAAAGGTATATAAAATCCCATCCACACTAAGAATAACTATAACTATAAAAATAACATGAGCGTCTCCACGCTATGAACTATAACGTCCTGTAAACAGCAGTGTCAAGCACGTGCTGTGAGTTGCAACTGTTTTGGCAGCTAGAGAAAAAAGATATTAATAATGATGACCCGTTACTGTTGTGTGTTGTACGGAAAACGAAAAAAGAAAACCAGGCAGGTTCGGTCTGTTGATCAGAACTATTTCAGACACTAGTTGCTGTGATGTTTCAGTATTTACAGACTTAGTAAGTGCGATGTGCAATAGCGCACAGATGACCAGCCAGTTTTAACAATATATATTTTATTTTCACAAGAACAAGCACTTTATGAACGGACACTGCACTAGTATCTTCAAACCAGAGAGCAGAGTGTACAATAGCAATAATCAAGTAGTATTGTAAGAACTGACATTCAGATACTGGTCAACATGCTAATCATGACCTTATTTCTCTGGATATTCCAATCATCAACAGAATAGGTATTCCTCTAGGTTTGATGCTGGGTCTGTTTAGAAATGACCTGTCAACAAGTTGCCCAAAGGCCATCTGTCAGCTTTATGCAGATGATACAGTCATATATGTAGCAGCTAAGTCACCAAGCAGAGATCCTAACTGCATACTTGGATGATGTCCATCAATGGCTGCAACATAATCGTCTTGTATATAAAAAATAAAAATAAATTAAAAGAAGAAGTGTTTCTCCATCAGGAAACAGGGCTCAAATCAAGATGTGGAAAGAAGAAATAGAGGAGGTCAGTGATTTCAAGTTCTTAGGAATATTTTTTAGGTTGACAACTTAAATTTGATAAGCATATAAAATGTACTGATTTCATAAACAGTAAAGATCAACTTTAATTGTTTCAAACTAATACAGCATTGCATACTCACTCAGACAACCCATTTATTTGTGCAGTATATGATTTTCTCTCATTTTTCATATTATTTGACAGTGTCTACAATCACATAATGAACATAATGAACAAAAAGCCTGTTCAGCAGCATGACAAGCACATACTGAAAATATACAATCTACTTAGCTTTATTCATTATTGTTTTCTCAAATGAGTTTTCAAATGTATCAACAGTTTATCCCCACATGTACTCTGTATTCACACAAGACATTAACAGAGAAACTGGGAACATGGTGAATGGCAACTATAAAATACCACATTGTAGATCTAAATTAGGACAATCAGCTTTCTCCATAAAGAGCTGTCATTACTGAAATAAAATGAATGCCACATATCAAATCTTTTACAATAATATCTCTTTCCTAAAAGCAAACCAGAGCTGCACCCATTTTTAGACTCATTGTACTCTAAATGACAAAAATGTTTTATGTATATGTGTATTAAATTGCACTTCCATATCTGTAGTGTACTGTGGTTTTATGATAATGAAAGCTGTATATTTTAATTACATACTACATGTAAAGTCCAACAAGGGACAAGAGTTGAACATTAGCAATCTGCTGTGCATTTTATTGTACTTCCATATGTGTAGTGTATCGTAGCTTTATAATAATGAAAGCTGTACATTTTAATCACACTGTACATGTAAAGCCCATCTAGGGAAAATTAGCAAAATGTATAAAGTCTGTGTGCAGCACATCAGTTTCATGCTCTGTACTGGAACTATGTTAAATTGCATTGTCCCCATCAAATAAAATCAAAATTCAAATTCATCATTAGCTTGGTTCAGATCTAATTAGCTTTCTTCTTGTGGGCCCATAACTTCTGTTTCACATATAATTGGGTGAATGAATAAAATCCCAGTTTGAAAAACTAGCTGTGACTCCTAGTGCCTGCCAGCTGGGTTCCTCACATCTCTGCAACCTGCAGGCTGACAAACCCAATCACAATGCCTCAGTAGCAGAGTATGAGAGTATGGAGAACACTGCTACACCTCACACTACACATGAATGTAACCTTCATAGCCTCAGTAGCAGAGTATGGAGAACACTGCTACACCTCACTCTGAACATGAATTTAACCCATTGACTCCGTCTGTTTTGACTGTTCCTTCTTTCCTCCCTTCCTTCCTTCTGTCTGTCCTTCCTCCCTCCCTCCTTCTCTCTTTCTTTCCTTCCTTTCTCTTTCCTCCCTTTGTTCCTTCTGTTTGTCCTTCCTCCCTTCCTCCTTCTCTCTTTCTTTCCTTCCTTTCTCTTTCCTCCATTCCTTCTTCCTTCCACCCTTCCTTCCTTCTTCCTCCTTTCCTTCCTTGACTCGAGGACAACAGGAGGGTTAATAATGGTATATAATGGTATATGATATGCAGCAGTAAGGTCAGTCTTATGACAAGGCATTTTAAAAGGCGGCTTGGAGGCAGGGAAGGAAGTCTCTTGATATCAATGTGTGTTTCAGCCATCATGGGTTTGAGAAATCCAATCACGTTAAGGTAGTTTCATGCTGTTGTTGATTTAGTTGATATTCATATGTGTGTAAGTCCTCAGAGACATCAGCTAGAAAGGAAGTGATCTGAGAAATAGTCAGTGCCAGAAAATGTCTCAGGTACATTAAGTTAATGGATCAGCTCTCAGTTCCTCCATCAAATTATGAAATCAAACACGCAGACACAGGCAGACAAATAATGCTTGTTATAGTTCTTTTGTAGTGAGTGGGCAGCGATATAGTTTCAAACAAATGAAGAAATACACTTTTACAGAGTGATCCATCCAACAGGCAGGTGTATTCTAGCTGTATGTATAGGGTTAGGCTTAATGTTGTATAAAAATGAAAATGTAAGCAGCATTAGTTGTCTGATGTGTTGATTCTTGACTCTTGGTTTCTCTTGCATCTTTTGCTTCCTAGATGAAATGATTTGCTGTGAGAGTATGATGGCTCCCCACACAGCGTTTGGCTCGGCTCTGCTGCTGTCTGCCGAGTCCATTACACTTCCAATGAGCCTGCGAAGAACTCTACTGTGTTTGTTTGCTGATACCTTCTTGAAAATGTACTGTATGTCACACCCACTTGACCTGCTGAAAACGCAGAATTCTTCAAAAAGTCAAACTTGCCAGAGTCATGTCTGAACAACTCTGTTTGTTTGTCTTGTTTGTCACCAAGTTGTCATTGGAGCAACAGCCAAAGGAGACAGCCAAAAGAAAGCTGAAGGACAGCCAAAGAAGGCTGAGGGACCGACAGCCACGCCATGCACCAGCACTCATGTTGGAAACCAAGGGCCTTTGATGTCCAAGAGGTCTGATTGGTTGGTTAGTTGGTTGGTTGGATGGATGGATGGATGGATGGATGGATGGAGCCTACTGACATGATGATTCACCAGCAGGTAAAAGGTTTCACTGTACTGTCTAGCAGGTGGATTAGCACAAACCATTGTACAGATGTTCATGGTGCCCAGATGATGATCCTAATATTGTTGATCCCTAGACTTTTCTTCACCACTATGATGATGACATTTGTATTTTGGAGTGAAATATCTTAACTATTGAATGAAGGGGAGTTTTTCCTTGCCACTGTCACCAAGTGTTCCTCATGTGGGAATGTTGGGTCTCTTTAATTTAAATTAAAGAGTACAGTCTAGACCTGCTCTATGTGTAAAGTGCCTTCATATGACTTTTGTTGTGATTTGGCACTGTATAAATTAAGATTGATTGATTGATATTTGTAAAAGATATCCCTCTCAGGGTGAACTGTGGTCATTTGACCTTTTATCTATTGTCACTTTAAACATTGTCACTGTGAGCTAGCTGCTAGCATGGTGATGTTAGCTTTGAGTTGTCAAAAAGACTAGGAAAGCGCTATATAAGTACAGTCCAATTCCCATTTCCCATTTAGCTCAAAGCACCGACCTCATGGAGCTGTTAGCATGGCTCTACATGCTTAGTCATGTTTTTGTATTGATGTATTTGCTATGCTTTATTCAACTTACATCCCAAATATATAGAACCGTCAGTGCAGGTGGTCACCCAACAGACCCCTGATACACACACAGGTAACATAAAAATCAAAGCGTAACTATAGTATCAGTATTTCAACAATGTAGCTCTGCTGATAGGTAGTGTAGTACAGTCAGTAGAGCTTCTTCAGAGAGTGTTAGCATCAGCCATGTGCTAAACACTGAAGTGCCCAACTGCATACTTTAGACAAGTTAAAGACTTAGCCAAATCAATATTGGGCCTGTGTGACTGATTCAGCTCTAACCAGATGAATTCCCACCCAGGCTTCACCCCCGCCATCTTCCACCCCTCACTGCCACAGCAAGAAGCCAGTGTCAATAGCTGTCGGCTTGACTCGTACCATTCCCCAAACGTTCCCTTTGATCTGAGTGGAAAGCGGAATGCTGATCAGGATGACAAAAGAGAAGGGACTCCCAGTGGGAACGCTGCTAACTTTGATGAAACTTTCATGGTTGTTATTTGCGTTTGAGTGGAGCTTACAGCAGCAGAGAACACAGCAGCGTGGCTGACTGCTAGCTGTCAGAACAACAAAAACCAAACCATCCCTGAATGCTGGTTTCCTTTCCACTTGCTCCCCAGCTTACCCAGATGGCACTTTGTTTGTCTCACCCATGTCAACCAGTGTATGGAGGCAATGTGGAGGTTATTACAGCACAGCTGTCTAATTAACAACACACACTCATGTACACTACTACCCCCCTCTGTGACTTTAAACCCTTTGGTACATCTGCTTATAAAGCCTAGTTTCATGTACAGTAGCTTCTTATCCTTTAATGTCTTCTCAGCTGAAGGCTTAGGCTGCTCTAGTGTTGTGTTTTTAGCTCAAAATGGACTCACATTCACTAATAACAAAACAAAGTGCATCTCCTGGTGACATTCTTTTTTCCTTCCCAAAAGTCATCCTGTCTTATCTCTGCTTCGTTATCAACATGACTTCTACTCTTTTCATCTCCCGGTATCCCTCCTTTCCTTGATTCCTCTCTTTCTTATCTTAGCAATCCACCTTCCCTCTATGCCTAATCATTTGCGCTGTACTGATTTCTTCAATTCCGCCTCCCATCTTACCCTATCTTACCAGCATCCCACTCTCCCTTTTTCCAATGAATCTTGAAAATGACACAACAATTCAACACCTGCTTTAAACAGCAGTTGTCCAGGTGTATAGTAAGCAATATGTGCATTTCTCTTTCTTTCTTTTCTGTCTTTCTATACACAAATAATTTGGCTTTTTCTAACAGATTAGAGTGTAAATCCATGTTATCTTTTCCAGAGAGAGACTGTCCAAAAGTGTGTGCTGCTACCTCTCTTTGTAAGATTCATTGTCCTCCATTCATTCAGTCTAAACCATCTCCATGATGGCAGCTTTTTTGCTCTATTTTTGAGAGTAGCCATTTGAAAAAAGGTGGCAACACTTTCACTGTCAGACTGCTTTTACACAACCTGCACAAGTCGGGAGTGTTGCACTGTTATTCTGCCTTGCTGTTCCAAACATGTAATGGGGGGCATGCTGTTGTTTCGCCATCACCCTTACATACTGTTCGTATTCTACACCTTCACAGTATGTTCTGGGTCAATTTTGACCCAGTCTAATAATCCCCTCTTAAAAAGTGTCTATACCAAATGTTGAAGCACAGATGTGTTTAGAAAGCATCAATAGTTGATCTGACTGATCAATAAATGTGATTAAACCTTGATTCATGTTTCAGAGAGCAGAGAGAGTGTATTTTTTAGCTTTTACACCACTAAACATCTACTATCACACAATATCATGTCCTATTTGACCTAAGACATGAAAATATAACATAGACATAATGATGGAAATGTATTTTATAACTTTATGGAAGTGTGGGGTTTATTGTAGAACCATTAGAGCCATCAGTCTTCACTGCTACATCATAAAAAGAAATGCTCATAACTACTATCTTATTAAAACTATTAACTATTCATTTAATTAAAACACATGGACATAGATACGGGTCACATTTGACCCAGAACAGCTGAAATGGACATAGATGTGTAGCACTTATACAACAGTATACCATTTTAACATATTTTCATTTTTGTGCATTTTGGGCCACTTTAGGAAAATAGTAAAAGATATATGGGGTGTTTTTACAAGCTGTCAAATTTGACCCGAACAGGATGTAAAGGTTAAGCCAGCAGTGGAGGTAGTCACATAGCCGGATTGTGTGTAAAAAGTAGAACCAGCATGTCAGGACCAAGATGCAGATAATGTTGTGTTTACATGTCACACCTCTGATTCAGCATGCGATGTAAAATCAAGGACCAAACACACTGAAAGCCATAATCAACATGACTCATTAGATACGTGTCATGTGATGCTTCTATAGCACACTGCAGGCATCAGACCAACACTGATCTGTTATTCTTTGTATTTACTGCTGCATTAGTTAGATGTAATGAATGAATGAAAGAAAAGGAGAAATACAGAGGAGGGAAATGAAACTGAAATCATTTATTAAGTGTTTGATGGTTATTGATTTGTGCTTTTAAACATAACTAATATTAAACCAAATAATAATGTTTTATGTCTCTCATTCACTCCACAACTGCTCCCTCTCCTTACTAGACCACTGCCACACTCTCTCTCTCTCTTTCTGTCTTTCACTCGCTGGTGTTCTCAGCCACCTCACGCTATCTCTCTCTTTTTGCCTGCAGAACAAAACCAGCTTTGGTGGCTTGGTTCTCATTTGATGCTCTGAAATTGAAACAAGTAGGGGCGTCCAGACAGTTTGCTGTGTCTCCAAACACTTTTCAGTACTTGTTCATGCATTTAAAACAATAGGTGTACTTTAAAATGTGCATCAGATGCTTTCACACACGGGGGCCTTCACACATTATGTTGGCTTTGTTTTGGTTCAGTGTAAAAAAAAGCAAAGCTGGCATAATGATGGGTCTTCACGGCAATATTGTGGGATCTCTGTATAAAAGGAGCTATTGTCAGACAACAGTGTGCTCACACTGGTTTGTTTCCAGCAGAATCGTAGCCTTTATTCTCTAAAAGATTCACCCATCCTCCCACCCTTCATCTTCTCTCATTCCTTACTAATCCTCCATCCCTCCCTCTCTACTAGTCTCCTGCTTTCGTTTGCCCCAATGTGTGTCAGTATGTGTGTGCGTGCGTGTGTGTGTGTGTGTGTGTGTGTGTGTGTGTGTATTTACATCTCTGGCATCCCGCCAGTTCCCAGAGTTGCACCTCGGCTGGCGAGGGTCTCTGCGGTTAGCCGATCAAACATCCCACAGGTCAAGAGGGAGGAATGATATTGGTGTAACACATCACCATCATGCTGGGCTACCCCCCCCCCCCCCCCTCCCTCTGGGCAACCGCTGCTCTCATTCAGTGAACGAGAGAGTGTCTGTGTGTGTGTGTGTGTGTGTGTGGATGCCAAATAGAAAATTCATGCTGATTTGATTGTGCCTCCACCCCTTTGATGTTAACCATGATAACAAGTGCCAATTACAGAGACTCCCCGTTTGGACAGAACCAGTATGTCAGCCACATTTGCACTGACGTCAGATTATGACAAGAGGCTGGATAATGACATGTCTGCCCCCCCCCCCCCCCCCCCCCCCCTGCAGTATTTACTGATGACTCCGCTCCCATCAACCCTAATGCAGCATTTTAATTGTTCCCCCGCTAGCTCTGACTCCTTTCTCTGCACAAATCCAAAACCATGTGTGACAGAGTAAAGGGCTAAAAGCCAGTTCTAAATTGAAGAAGCAGCTATATTATGTAAGAGGGACAGTTTAGTAATTGGGTTAACTTAAGTCGTCAAGTCCTCTCCACTGCGTCACAGTTTCTCATTGAGCCAACAAGGCCCGAGTCCAGAAAGCAAACCGCTCAGCAAGCACCATTAGACCATATTAAGGAAGATTAAGGCCAGTGTTTTGACGGGTGTAGCTGAGGGGACGCCCGCGTGCCCCGGTATTCATTTGTGATGACCGATTTCATGTTTTTGGTTTGGCAAGAGAAATAAATCAAATGTTTCCATTCTGTTTCACTCCTACTTTCAATCGTGCCTATCTCTCTTCCTCCCACTCGTTTTAAAGCCTCGCTGTGATTGGTTCTCTTCCGCCCCTCACAGATGCTGCCCAGAGATAGCTGTCCAGCCAGAGACAAGTTAGCTGGTCGTGAATATGCTCAAAGACATGAAAGACCTGAAAACCACTAATCTGCTAGCTCTGAATCTCATCTCTGCTCTCTGTCGTCTTTTCAGTTTTTTTTTGTTTTTTTTTATTATTCTCTCTCTGCTTGCTTCATGTCAGTGAAGTGAAAGGGATGGCATGATGTTTAGTGAATTATTCAGATCCAGGGAGCTAAAGCTGAGGCTGCTGCAGCTCACCAGGCCCGGCCCTTTGACTGGATCCCCCCCCCCCTCCCCCTCAGGGATATGCTGAAACCAGCATGACCCTCCTCCTCCCTGCCATACACTGACACATGCATTTACACAGTGATGTAGGAACACATCCATGGTAGAGGAGCTACAGCACACTCACAGTAAAAGTCAAAATATGAGTGTAATTGCTGATGTGTCATTAAATGCATTTTGGTTATAAATCTAGCAGACAGTACAATATATAAAGTAACTTATCTGAGGTATATGACCATACTCATATGCATTTCTGTTACATTATGCATTTGAATTGAAATATTGGCCTGATTGTGCCAGATGAAAGCTTATAAAGTGATTAAAAATAGATGAATATGAAATGATATGAATGTATCCCCTAATTTTATGATAATATATCCATTATATTTTGACCTTAAGTTCAAAATGAAATTAAACATGACATTAAACTTGAGTTTTTCGAGAGGGTCGCTAAATTAGAAAAGAGCTTATCCTGTGGTGCATCCACAATGAAACTGATGGTAATCCAGCCAATCACATCTACTCTTCTAGTGGCACTGGAGGAAAGGTCTTGAATTGATCAAAATCAATGAAAAAACCAGTGGAGAGCATGAAAAAACATTGACACAATTTACTCATTGACACTGATGTTGCTTGATGCAAAGTTCTGGAAAGGGTTAATCTTCTGGGAACTATGAATGTTCTGTAAATTTAATTGCAATTGATACAATTTGATATTTCTTAAAAGATGAGTTCATCCTCTTTTTTTAGCCCATTAACAAACTGAAACATTGGCTTCATGGTAATACAAACATGAAATAGGAAAGAGTTCATCCTCTGGTGCATTTCATGGCGTTATAGAGATTACATTCTGACATTTCTTACTGTAGGTGGAAGTGGAAATTTAACTGGGGCATTTTGCTACAGAACACATTGCAGGGTTACCTTATTTAACTCATACATACTGTTCATATTCTCCACCCTCACAGAGTGTTGTCGGTCAATTTTGACCCGGTCTAATAATCCCCTCTTAAAAAGTGTCTATACCAAATGTTGAAGCACAGATGTGTTTAGAAAGCATCAATAGTTGATCTGACTGATCAATAAATGTGATTAAACCTTGATTCATGTTTCAGAGAGCAGAGAGAGTGTATTTTTTAGCTTTTACACCACTAAACATCTACTATCACACAATATCATGTCCTATTTGACCTAAGACATGAAAATATAACATAGACATAATGATGGAAATGTATTTTATAACTTTATGGAAGTGTGGGGTTTATTGTAGAACCATTAGAGCCATCAGTCTTCACTGCTACATCATAAAAAGAAATCATTATTAAAACTATTAACTATTCATTTCACTAAAACACATGGACATAGATACAGAGATCATTTGACACAGATCAGCCTCAATGGACATAAATGTGTAGCATCTATACAAACATTTTAACATATTTTTGTGCATTTTGGGTCACTTTAGGAAAAGTCATCAAATTTCAGATTAAAGGACATTTGGAGTGTTTTTGCAGAGCTCTGTTAAATGTCAGAAATGTGTCAAATTTGGCCCAAACAGTATTTAAGGGTTAAAATGAGTCATCCACAGCTTAAAGGAGGGGCAATTAGAATGAATTCACTTCTTTTTTTTCTTTTCTCCTTTTTTTATTAAATATAAGGCATTAACATTATCATTGGGAAATTTTGGTGTGTTATCTTGTGAAAGAAACTATTTAGAAGCAATCTTCTTTGTAAGTGTGCCCACTTGTCATTGAATAAGAGCAGCTAGGTGTGGGTGTGAAAGGAAAACCTGTAATAATGTTGTATTGATGAGAGCTAGAGCGGCTGCTGACTGACATGCTGTTTACCTTGTGTTTTCTCTAACGCACCGACACCCTGCTCTTCCCTTCAACGTACCCGCAGGCAGGACTTAGTTTACACACACACACACACACACACACACACACACACCAACGCTGAGTATCTGAATGGGTCCAGAAGCCTCTCTTCAGACAGAAAGAAGGAGCTGATTGAAAAGATTCACAAACGCTCTTGAATAAGCTTGAATAGCATATCTAATTATATTGATGGTAAAAAAGCAAAAGCAGAGTTATAAGCTTGGTAAATGCACAAAAACTCAGAGTCAATAAGTGTGCTGGAGTGAGTTTCTCCTCTCGTACTCCTCCCCATACAAGCAGTCAAGCTGCAGGCACTTTTCTTCTACGACATTACAAATGAGCTCCAGTGCTCGGCCCAAAAGCTCCCTTTTAATCTTTTGCCCTAAGAGGGATGACAACATTTATAAGTAGACAGAGTTGGACAGGGCAAAAAAAAAGAAAAAAAGAAAAAGAAAAACATCTCTTATTGACGCTGCTGAGTTTCACTCAGGCCCTGCAGCTATAATACACACACATGCGCATAAAAGGAGACAGAAATTTATCTCTCCGTGGAACCGAGGCCATGTAGCTCCAGGAGATGAGGAGTGGATTCCCCTCTCCGCTGTCAATTTTTCTCCCTCGTTTTCTTTATTTGTCTTCCAGGCCGGGTACTCTTTCATTTCCTGTTGGCTCTTTCTCTTTATAAAACATGAAAGATGTTTTCTTTAGCCCCTCGCCGATAATGTGGTGATGGTATCTGTGGTGAATGAGTGGGGCCACAAGGCGGAGGTTGAGGGGCTGCTGAATGTGTGTGTGTGTGTGTGTGTGTGTGTGTGTGGGAGGGGGGGGTACTCTGAGCTGGGAGGCCTGCTTTCGCTCTGTTGGGGAAGGTTGAATCTGAAGTCACAAATCTCCTCAGGCACCAATGTGAAGGCTTTCAGAATTCTCTCTGTGCTTGGTTCTATCTGCTGGTGTGTATCTTCCACTGGGAGAGAGGGATGGCACAGAGGGGAAATCACTTCTTTTAATCAGAATTATAAATCTGTAACAGCCTGTTCGCTATCTTCACTCAGATCACACACCATACCTTCTTCAACAAGGCCCTAAAGACAAGTTAAATTAGAGAGGAAGCCTATCAGATACACAGGACCCCCCCCCCCCAAAAAAAAAAAAAAACAGAGATTGTGTATCCTGCACCCTGAGACACAACCCCAAACGTCCTCAAACAACTCAACATCCATTTGACGCTCACTGCTATTTTTATCAAGCATATTATTACTTTCAATGGAGTTGTCCTCGTACACATAATATACTGTACAGATGATCATTACTGCGCTGGTTGTCTATATATGGGAAGAAGAAAATAAGGGTATAAGACCCCAAACAACAGACTCATGATATAGGACAAACAGATATTTTGATCTGGTTCAGTGAAAATAATGTCAACAGAATCTATCACCATTTCAGTTTAATGCCCCATGAAGATAAGGTAAGGTAAGGTACTCTTTACTTGTAATGGTAAAATGATAAAAAAAAATAATACAATAAACAATCTCTAAAATAATGTATGTGATTAAGGGTCTTGATCGTGCTTGTATAACTGGAGCTCAATATGCAAATCAGAAGACAGAGTAGGTTAACTTAAAGTCCTGAAATAAAGAAGTCTTTCTAAACAAGTAACCGCAGTTCTTTGGGGCTTTTTCTTTGTTTTGTTTGTTTTTAGATGACTGTATTTTATATTTTGTCTACACTCACTGGTCTGGGGTCAATTTCATTTGGAAAAGAGGCGATGCAGTTTATTTCTGAGCTCCAATCAGGCTGTGACAATGTTTGAATGTGAATGTGATTGTGGTGTAGTTTACTTGAGTTGCCAGGCTACAGTAACTGTCAGTCACATCCAACCAAACACACACACCCACACACAGTCCTCACTCAGCTTTTCAGTGTTTCTCATCATAAATACAAAACCCCAAACTTCAAATTTGACGGTTCCTTATATAGTCTTGTGTATTTGAGCTAATAAACACCTTTTATTTGCTATTTAGAAAATTCCAGTGTTTTTAAGAATGATGCCAAACTGTACAGATGTCATTCACATCTGGCTGAGGTCTTATCACAGTGTGAGCTGGACCAGACCCAGGTGTGTCTGGCTGATCTGATCAATTTGTGTGTGTGTGTGTGTGTGTGTGTGTGTGTGTGTGTGTGTGTGTGTGTGTGTGTGTGTGTGTGTGTGTGTGTGTGTGTGTGTACATTTACATTTACAGCTGCATTAACTAGGTGGTAATGGGTTGTCTCCTGACAGTTTAAATGAACACATCAGATCAGATGATTTAATGCAGCTGAAACACAAATGAACAAATGGATGTATTTACATGAAATATTATCATAGAATCATCATGTTACATTTTGTGTTTGACATTTCTGCACCAGCAAACATATTTTATGTAAAATTCTAAATGTCGACTTGCTGCTCCAATGAATTACACGCAACACTTTCATGACATTAATTTCATTTAGAAACCCTCTTAAGCACTAGATTGACCGCTTGAGCTTTTTATTACGGCTAAAAATATAAAAACTTGCAGCTCCCAGACCAATCAATCAACCTGATTGAGCTCCAGCTTCAGGAAATACTGTCACTGTTTAAATAATGCTCACATTTATTCAACAACCTCAAATTGGCTTATTTATAGTATTTCATTAAAGAGGTTTATTTAATGAAGTTCATTTCTTTGTGCATACAGAATGATAATTAAATATGGAGTTCATTACAGATTAGGCCTATAGGCTGTTTCTGTCAAAGATAACTGGGGAACATTAACTGGCTTTAAGTTTGCACTTTAAGTCACTTCAGCAAGCAGGTTTCAGCACAAGGCCTTCATCATCAGGGCTTTAAAGACTGTGTAAAGTGAATTCAGACATTTTCTTCTAAACACATTAAATAGGTCATAAATGTATTTCTAAAAAAGGTGTAAAAAGCATTTCAACCATTTAGATTTGAATTGTGGAGCTAGGCTTCACAAACTGTGTTTCAAGATTTCTGTGTTCAGGATTTAGTGGGGGGGTCTGAAAATTATTAGCATAAACCCGCCCCTGCTGCTGTAGAGATATAAATACATTCAGCACACACTACTACTGCTACAGTCTACAGTTAGCCAGTTAGCTGAGTTAGCCGCCGAGTTAGCAGCTGAGTTAGCAGCAGAAAGCTCTCAGATGTAGCGTCCATGTTTCTGGTAGAAGTGGTGACTTTGATTGACAGGTGACACTTGGTAGGGGGCGGGGTTTCAGCGGACTCGGCGGGCACTCCCACAGCGTTTGGGAGCAGAGAAAGAGGCTGAGTTTTACACAACTTTGAAGCCTAATTTCATATATTTGGCGATTTTTTTAATCATTCAAATTTGGCAGGATGGTTAACAACACACTTTTCTGTGGTATGTCAAACTCAGAACACATATTTATATAACAGACACTCTAACGCACCGACACGCTGCTCTTCCCTTCAACGTACCCGCAGGCAGGACTTAGTTTACACACACACACACACACACACACACACACACACACACACACACACACACAAAATATAGATAGACATTTGGTAAATTAATTAATTCAGACAGGTGGCTGCTTGTCTCTAATGCACCTCAAAATACAACAACTAACACACATCTACACACAAGCAAATCACTGTCACTCACTGTTACTTTGGCTTCATTCCACACTGAGAGAGTCAAGTCTCCACTGTTTGACCAAGCACTTTTTGGCTGTGCAATTAACTGTGAGCGCCCTTATCTACAGCTGCAGTAAGACTTTACACCAGACAAAAAAAAAAGTTTTAATTTAGAGAGAGAAAACAACTCAAATGTCAACTGGTGGGCGGGTGTTAATGAAGAATAGCTGTTCCAGCAGATGTCAAGCAGGTCGTCTGTACGCACACGGACATCAGTAAACATGATACAGAATGAAGCTAAGTGATTTAAATGCTGTCCATAAATGAGGAGCAGATAAGAGAAAGTCCTTTGAGACGGTGAGGAGAGTGTTCAGGTGAGAGCACAGAGAGAGAAACAGTGTTGGACAAGCTATTTGTAAAGTTAGTGACTCTACTGTATATCAGTGGGGTCAATCTCATGTTAGTTCAAGGGTCACATACAGCACAATATGATCTCAGGTGAGCCGAACCAGTAAAACCATTGCATGATAACCTTTAAATAATATAATATAACATAACTGTACAAAACTGATGAACATTGTTTTTTCAGAATATTTTTCCCAGCTCCTGATTGACAATATTTTGCATAATTTTCAATATATGAATGTTTTAAATGTGATCACAGTATGTATTGATTGTATTCTGCTCAGGGTGAGAAAAAACAACCTCTGAAGCAATAGAAAAATTGGAATTACTTTTTTGAAACTTTTATATTTTGGTCTGGATTGGAATCCCTTGGTGGGCCAGTTCTGGGCCGGTGGCTGTATGTTTGACACCTCTGCTCTACCTTAAATGAATCCACTGCATTGAAGATGTCCATTAGAGAAATGTGGCTAGCTAAGTTACAACTCATCAGCAGCCTGATGTGCTGTCAATACATTCAATCAATGAACGAATAGCTGTTGTATTATAATGTATTATCATGATAATAATATCCAAAGCAAAGTCATATAAATGAAGATAATTTGTATGCTTCAATACCCATTTATAACATATAATAACATATCATAACTGAGAATCATATTCCACCTCCTGTACCAACAATAAAACCTCCTGTAGCCAACTGTGACACGTTCTAACCTATATAGGCTTCGTTTCATTTAATATACATTTAAAATAAGTGTAACACCAGTAAACAGTATGACTGCTCTTCCTGAAATAAGTTCAGCTTGTCAAAACTTATTTCTCATCTTTTTTAACTCACTGCATAAAACAGGAGCAAACTGCTGCTGATCTTCCACAGTTTGTATTCTCCTCTCACTCTAAACACACTGCTTCCCTGCAATAATCAGAGCCTGACATACTGTATTTGGATCCAATCAGGTATTGGACAAGACCTGCGGAAGTGAAAGGAGACCTGGCTTGAGTAGACTAGACTAGTAGTAGAACTTGGACCTGGTCCGACTGGGGTCACAGGTTGATTTTGAGTTAAGTTTTGACTTGATGTCACCATGATACAGAAGTGCTTTCGTTGCCAACATGTACACAAGCTGTCCGTGCGTTCTTACAGCACATTCATGTTGTATGGCGGTGATGTCACGTTCTCATCCTCAGCTGTTTTATTTTAGACTGCAAGAAAAAGCTCAGATGTGCTTGAGCTTTTGAAATTCTTGGGAAAATGTAGCTTGTGTGGACGCTACTGCAATAACTAATCAATAAAAGAACTTCACTACTCAATGAAATCGAGCCTTTTTTAAACTTTCCTTTCAAGCAAATGCCCAAAAAGGGGGTTCTTAAAAACCAAACATATTTGCTCAGTGCTCCATTTTCTGCTCCACTGTGAGATAGGAGAGTATAGAGTGTAATTATGAAGATGTCATTTCATTCATCATCACTGAAGAAAACACACTCACAGTCACACCAGTTTTCCATCTAAATATAACTCAAATTATAACCACATTTCCAGAAACTTTACCAAAGTGTTTCCATCTACTGCTGTAAGGACAATATTTGAGTGAAGTTGTTGAGAACCAGCAGGTGGCGCTAATTTTCAAGTCAGGGGTCATTAAGCAATTGCAATAGCAGAGGCTGAGACAAGATGACATCATTAAAAGAGCACAGTATGAAGCCCAAACAGTGAAAAACAAAGTAGAAAATATGATAGATGTATGACAGAATGAAGCACTTGAGCCCACGTTTAACCTTTGTGTCGTCCTCCCGGGTCAAATTGACCCCGTCTGTTTTGACTGTTCCTTCTGTCCTTCTTTCCTTCTATCCTTCCTTCTTTCCTTTCCTTCCTCCCTTCCTTCTGTCCTTCTTTCCTCCCTCCCTCCTTCCTTCCTTCCCTTCTTCCTCCCTCCCTCCTTTCCTTCCTTCCTTCTTCCTCCCTCCTTCCTTCCCTTCTTCCTCCTTGACATGTGTTATATACACACAGAGGACAGTGTGTTAGTAAGGTGAACAGCTCCAACGCTCCTTGTCATTGATTCTACACCATTCTTCTAAAACATAGACCTACATTTAGTGTTTTGATGGAGGTGGTGGAGAGCGCTGTTTAACATGATAGTCCAAAATCTCATCATGCTCATCAAAGCATTCAGTCTCCTCTCATGCTCTATGGATGGGGGAATTATCATCCTGGAAGAGACCGCTCCCATTAGAAGAGAAATGTTTCATCGTAGGATAAATGTGATCACTCACAACAAATTTGTATTTATTTGCAGTAACCCTTTCCTCTATGGGGACGGGTGGACCCTAACCATGCCAGCAAAATCCCCCCACAGAACCACCAGATCCCCTCACTGTAGGTCCAGCATTCAGACCTATACCGGTTCTTCCTTCAACTTGTCTTTTTTCATTCTGCTTTTATAAATATAAATCTATAAACTGTTGTTTTTCATGTTCTTTTTTTTTCATCAAATGTTCAATGTTTCCACTCAGGTCTTTTTTTAATCCACCAATTCCCAATGTGAATAAAAACAGTTGGATAGAAACTTATAAATATAAACCCCCTTCCTCAACAGATGGCTGGCAACAATACAAAGACTTCACTCATTTTCTCCAGGATTGATTCATTTCTCTTCTACTGACATCAGATTAATTGAAAAGATGGTGTAATCACAAAAAAAAATTGTACTAAATTTATCTCATGAAAATGAATATCTTCCCTTCTTTTCCCCAGATTGACCTTATCCAGAGTAGACTGTAATGCTGGTAAAATAAATGAGTTTTCTTGTTCTGTCAGCTAAAATAGATCCTGAGATCAGTGTGTAGAATCTCTCTGAGTGACAAAACATGCAAAACGATGCACAATATAACCAGGCACCAACTTACAGGGCTGTCCTTCAAAATAAAATCAACATTAGACAATATGAAACACCAGTTTAAAGTTATTGAAGTGAACAGGAAATGAATCTATTTTTAAGAAGTGATTTCAAAGTGTTATGCAGTTGCTTCCATTTATAAGCAGAATCAGATGTGTATGATTCTAACGCGGTAAACAACTTTAATTAAGCATAATCTCTCTTATTTGTCTCCTCTTAAACATCGACAAGCCGTACAAACACAAGCTTACAACTGAAGTCATATTGTGTTTATTACTGCAGCGCACATGCAGGTTTTACTTGGATATTACATCAAACATACAAATGAATTTGGCTCCGTGATTTCTTTAATGAGTTTAATTGAATTGTTGTTGCGGCTCTGGCTGTGAAAACAAGTGCTGAAACTGCTACTTAATAACTCCCTTTACAATCATGCCTGTACAGCTGAAGAAATGTAAAAGCTCCAAAAATGTAATTGTTCTCCTCTCCTTGAGGCCCAATTAAGAGTTTTCTCACAACCCTTAGAGTCCAGTCCAACGATAGAGTAAAAAAAAAATATATATTTAGAAGATTAATTACCTCTAAACTGCAGGAAGAACAACAAACCATGGACCAACCATCTAGAAATAACATAATTGTTAATGTATTTTGAATAGCTTGATGTGATGCGCAATGCACCGTTTTCTATGATGTTCTGCTGTCGTGCGATGAAATATTAATGCACATTATGTTTTCTCCAGCTGAATGCTTTGTGCTCAAACATTTGCATTAGAGAAGTTATTGCATTTCAGCCGCTTCAAAAGCAGACTGTGATTACTTCCTGCTGCTGCTGGGGGACAAACAACAAAATGTCTTTGCCTGGACCACAGAATGTGTTTTGTGTTTGGCAGCATTCACGTCTCTCTCTGCTTGTCTTTCAAATCCAGAACTGCCTCTCTACACCGTCATGTCCCCCAGGGTCAGCTGGGGTTTTGATCTGTTGCTGACCTGTTTCTCTTCGTCCTGCAGGTGCCTGATTAGAGGAACCGGGAACACCTGGGTCCAGTTGTCCTATGTTACTGCTGTAGTAACTTGCTCTGGTTCGGTTATGTTGTTTTAGTGTCTTTGCTGCACCTTACAGCATACATACACCTTTAACACTCATGCACTCATTACACCACTGACCCATACCAGTCACCATGTCCATGTGGGCCCCATAAGGGTTACATTTGGGCTGCAATATGGTTCCAAAGTGGGTTTGTCCACAGTCTCCATAGTGGTCCCACCTGTGTTTGCCCATATGGGCTTCCAGTGGGTTCTGACTGGGTTTCAGGTGGGGCCCAGTTGGGTTAGTTACACATGTGGGGCCCATATTTCTGAAACAATATGGGCCCATACAATTTACCCTGTTCATGCCCATGCCTGCTTAGCCCACTTACATCCCTTATGGTGCTCATACAGTCAGCCCACATGGGCTTCACATGTGGGGTCCATGTTACTGAAACCATATGGGACCCACAACATTTACCCAGTTCAAGCCCATGTCCACTCAATACTCACGTAGCCCACATTTAATTACTGTAAATGTCTTTAATTCAAATCAAGTTGGCTTCATTTGATGAGTAAATGTATCTTGTGTTAGCTTTGCAACATTTTGTATTAGCCACTTGAGCCAGGTCATCAAGTTCCACACACACACATATTATCTCTACACTGTGTGTGTATGTGTCAGTGTGTGCGACACTCTGGAGAGGCTCAAACAGCCTGTCATAATGAGTGAGGATCACACTGGCCGTCCTGGTGAAAGCAGTAATAAAGAATAGCGTTTGGCTCGAGTGCTTTCTCTCTTTTGTAGCACACACATGCACACACACACACATACTCACACACACACACACACAACCAAACATATCAATGAGGGAACAGCTGGCCTTCTGGCGACACTGTAGCATGTTGGGAAATGCTGTCCGGGGTCTGTGTGCACTCTGAATCTGCAGAGCACAAACAGATGTTCAAAATGCTGTTGGCATCTCCTGCTGTTTCCCTAATGCCCCCCCCCCAACCCCCGAATGTATCTCCCTCTATTTTTATCTATCTCTTTCTATCTCTCCCTCTGTCGCTCTCTCTTTATTAACTTTCTTCCTCTTCCTTTCTCTCTCTTTGACACAGTGAAAAAGAGGAACTCATTGCTTATCTCGCCAATGCGAGAGCGTCTAGCACCCCCCCTACTTTCCTCAACCCCCCCCCCCCCCCCCCCCCCCCCTCGGGGCTTGTTATGGTGTGGCGCACGCCAATGACAGATAACGACTGGGCTAATGAATTTATAAACTAATCTATATTTGTACACAGTTCACAAGGGGCCAAGCAGGCTGAGGAGGAGGGGGAAAGGGGGGGGGGGGTTGCAAACAGCCAACATTAATGAAAGCAAGAGAGAAGGCAAGGGGAAAGCTAAGCAGGCTGACTAAGAGAGGCGAGACAGAGACTGGGCCAAATGATGTAGGCATTATTTTGGGGGTATGGTGGGGTGTGGCGCCTGCCTGGAGTTGCAGACATGTTGAGATTGGTAGTAAAACCTGACCAACCCTGTACTGAGGAGCTGTTCACGCACCTACAGGAGCTTTGTCTGGCTTCTGTCCAGCTGTCTAACTCCTTCCAAGAGAAAGGTGTTGTCCTAACTCTCTCCTTCCTCTTGGAACACTCTCAAAATTAGTGCATCCAGACCAGCACCATGTGCTACAGATTTTGGGCCTGCTTTAACCCTCCTGTTGTCCTCGAGTCAAGGAAGGAAGGGAGGAAGAAGGAATGAAAGGAGGGAGGAAAGGAGGAAGAAGGAAGGAAGGAAGGTAGGAGGGAGAAAGGAAAGGAGGAAGGAAGGAAGGAAGGACAGAGGAAAGAAGGAAGGGAGGAAGGAAAAGAAGGAAGGGAGGAAGGAAAGAGGGAAGGAAAGAGGGACAGAGGAAGGTAGGACATAAAGAAGGAAGAAAGGGAGATGGAGGAAGGAAAGAAAGAAAGGAGGAAAGAGAGACAAAGGAAAGAAAGAGAGAAGGAGGAAAGAAGGAAGGACAGACGGAAGGGGGGGGGGGGGAGAAGGTACAGTCAAAACAGACGGGGTCAATTTGACCCGGGAGTACGACATGAATGTTAAAGAGCTTACTTGAGGCCTTGAGCAGTAGCTTAGGCCTTAGAACTATGGATGTATTAAAAGAGCTGTTCTATTTCATGTAGCCTTCGCCCTCTAACCCAGGGCACCACGGTTTTGCTCCGTCCTCTGCACAGTGTACTAACCCACCTGGAGTGTTTCAGAAGTGTAGCATAACCTACTCTGGGCAAGCATCTGCCTTTTAAATTAAGTTGCACTGTTAATACACTAATTACGGCAGCTCAATCAAATCAAAATGAGAGCCTTCAGGCTACCATAATTACTGCACTAGCAGCACAATTAAACAGCCCGATTTTGTTAACTTAAATTTAGTTGATTTGATCATTTTCTTTGATTTTTGTGCCGCTAGTGGGTCAGTCGGCTACATAGTTAAATGTCTCTTTATTTGTCTGTTTTTTTCTGTAAGTTGTTTTATTTTGAAAGTTGACCAGAGGTGTTATGCTGATTCTGTGTCTGACTTCCTGTCTGCAATCTGCTCTGTTGATCTGCTCCATCAAAAATAGACCTGCTTCAGATTCATAGCGCAGCGGAGCAGAGAGCCACTTCTGGGAAATGTACCACGGCATTCCCAGTGGGATCACGATCATTGATTAGAGGCAGCAATCAGCTCATGTGCAGTTGTAAGGATTTTATTTCGTCCCATCGTGCCCACACCACTGCCCCTCTCAGCTCCGCATCTATGATATATAAGACCAGCGGGGTAGGCTCCCTCTTTTCCTTAGCATTTGATGCACCAGTGAATGAAGTGGGGAAAAAAAAGATACGTCTTCAACTCAACGGCTTACCAGAACGTTCCACCTTTGCCCTCCAAACTCCGGCTGTGAGACAAGCCTCACTCCTAAACATGCTGGAATAGCTCTTTACCCTCCAAGGCCACGTGCTTTTGTGCTTGTCACACAGTTACAGCAGCAGTGGATGTCTTTGTGGTAACCATGCTGCTGTACAAGTACTGGATATACTCCTTTGGTTCTGGCCTAGCATGTGGTTTAAATCTTCTGTTAACTATATGTGTGGTTATGTTATGTATAAGGTGACGGGTGCCAGGTTGAAAGAGGTTCATCAGTTGTATGCAAGGCCTTGTCACTTACATACTCATTGTGTGAAGCATACTAACGTCAACGTAGTGACTTGGCCTTGAGCAGTCCACAGAGCACATTAGTTGATGCATGTAGCACACGATGAACATGTGACACTAACAGAAGGTGTAGTTAGGGTACAGTAGCTGGGTAGCTGGGATGTGCTACTGATCCAATGTTGCTTTTTTGGGAAACTCTTCATAAAGTCTGATTAGTTGATGAACAACAGCGGTGGTGTGTAAAGCTCACAGAGAACAGTGGGTGCAGCTGTTTCAAGCAGCAGGAAGTTTTTAACAGATGGCCTCTTACAAACTGCGGGTGTGACGTTTAAAAGATGTGGCTATATGCAAGACAGAGTCTAATGAAAAGTTGCATTATGGGTGTAGTGTAGTGTAACATTTTGGAGCTTGTGCCAACTAAGGACAAAAAAAAGTATCATGATAAATAACTTAATTTATTTATATAGCACTTTCCAAAACAATGTTACAAAGTGCTTTCCATAATATAAAACATAAAGAGCAACAGTTACCATTAAATCCTGACAAGAAAAACAAGCAACAATTAATGAAAAGAAGAGGCAATTAAGATGCTGCAGTATGACCGTAAAACATTAAAACCAGAACAATAAACTAAACCATTAAATAGATGAAATAAATTATAAAGAAGGGGGGATACAGAAGGAGTAGGGATGATGAATACATGCAATACAACTAGAAGAAGGTCTTTGTATGAAAGTCTTCAGAAGTGATTTAGAAGATGGAACAGGTTACTGGTTACAGAAAACATGTGAAAAGGCTGATAACTATGCAGTACTGAATTGTGGAGATAGAGCCTTAAACTGTTTCTCACTCTCTTATTTTTCCTGATTTTCTGAGCCTGCAAAAAAGGGCTACTCCGTGACATAGTGGCATACCCTTGGTCCCTCCCCTACTATATAAGACCTAGAGTCCTCTCTCCTCAGTGGTTAACCTGCCTAGTGGTCAGTTATTGTTACTACATCTAACACTACTACCAATACAGTCTACAGTTAGCCAGTTAGCTGAGTTAGCAGGTAAGCTAGCGGCAGAAAGAGCTGTAGCTTCCATGTTTCAGGTGGTGATTGACAGGTGACACTTGGTAGGGGGCGGGGTTTCAGCGAACTCGGTGGACACGCCCACAGTGTTTGGGAGCAGAGAAAGAGGCTGATTTTTACACAACTTTCAAGCCTAATTTCATATATTTGGTGATTTTTTTAATCATTCAAATTTGGCAGGGTGGTTAACAACACACTTTTCTGTGGTATGTCAAACTCAGAACACATATTTATTCTTACTTTACACAGAAATTAACTACTGTACCAGCATACTGTTACATACTTATTGTGTGATCTGATGTCACCTTGAATGTACAACTCCTGAGTCAAAACCTAAAAAATATGAAGGCCCTGCTGGTGGCATAGAGAATATGATACCCAGTCCAAGCACAGTTGTTGTACTTCAAATATTTGTCTAACCCCTCTATTGTTATGGTTATAGGACAGTGATATGTTATTTTGCACTACAGGAGCACTGACAACCACCTAATCCATTTCACTTTTATATACAATTCAAACTGTAACAAAACAACAAGATTAAATTGGATTTCTGATGTTTTAACACAACAAAAAAGTTAACTTAATTGTTGTTTTCAAAAGAAACACATTTTATATTTAAGTCTAATCTGTGCCTGTGGACCTGTTTCATTTCTTTACACAGAGTTTATATTTCCCATTGTCATTCTTTCTATTATGTTCCTCCCAGCGCATGAGCACGCCCAAAGTTAGTTTGAAATCCTTACATGCTTCTAGTGCAATTCTCCACTTGGATGCACAACATTAGATTGCTGATTTATGTTTTGCATTTTCTCATTGGACTTTTAATTTTAAGTGGGTTTGATGGACAGGATCTCAGGCTCCTACACACACACACACCATCACTGAAGCGTTTGATGGACTGACTAAGCTAAATCTACAGCTGTTATATTTTAAATTATAATGAGCTGTGGAGCCTCCAACTTCACTTGAAGAGAATAAATATCCACCAAAGTATAGTCAAGTTTTCCTTAGTGACCCTAGTTTGGATGGAGCTCAACATGATATTGTTTCTTTATGTTGTTTCAGGTGCATGGATCTTTTTTTTTTTAAGTTTTGTGCTTTTTTTGCCTTAATTTATATAGTAGCTGGCATAGAGGCCAACAGGAAACATGGAGAGAAAGAGGGGAATGACCTGCAGCAAAGGTCCAGTGTTTATTCCATCCTAGATGTGCCGATATATTTTTTAGATATTGACTGAATTTGACATATATTTAATCCACTTTCCTGATTCAAGTTTAATATATACATATTAAATCCCCAGCGTCATTTACTGTTTCAGAGCACTGATGTCATCAAGTTTCGTCTTCAACTGTAAAATATCACAGTCTCCATTACAAATTTTTTCCATAAGTGTTTGATAACCACATTTTTAAAAAAGGGTGTTTATGTACATATTCTGTAAGGTTATCAGCCGATTTATTGATATCAGAATATTTTTACTCCCTCGTCCTCACAGTGTGCACTCAATTATTTTGTTATGTGTGTGTCAAATGTCCACAACATATATTTTGCCCCTGTCATGTATGTTAATGGTGTGGACGAAATATTAGGAACAATGTTATGTCTTAATCACCAGCACCTACTTGAATTATAAATATGAAGTAGAATTATCACCTTTCTGACAATGTCAACAAATACTGCAAATGTATACGCTTTCTTATGACACAGTTGTTGTACTGGATTGCACAGGTGTTCCAGATAAAGTGATCAGTGAGTGTACATCTCTCACTGTGATGTTAAAACTGACCATTTAACAGGAGGATCCGTACCCCAATCATAGGCTCCATCCATCACAATACAGGAGATGAAGATTAATAGCAACAATGCCTACTCACAAAGACAGCATGAGCCATCCCCGAGTCCTGTTGCACTACTTCCGATAGGTCTTCAGGCTACACTGTGCTTTTTTAGATGAATAAATCTCATAAGTGGCAGCTGGTGCAAGCAGGCCTTTCATGTGGGGCACTGCCAATTATCCAATGCAGCTATTCCTCGTTCGTAGGCCTCCACAAATAGGCTCTGTTTAGTTTCAGGCAATGTCAAACTAACATGCACAGTCAAAATGAAAGAAAGAAAATATTTAAAAAGAAGAAAATATAAATTAAATGAGTGGTCATTAGTGAGAGATAATAAGTGAATGGTTGATTGAATATGTACTAAATCAACACAACTTTTAAAGTGGTATATTAAAGGTGCCTCTGAATTCATGTGTGTTCATGTAGAGAGAAAAGCAGTTGAGAATGGTTCCCTCAACAAAGGTTCTTCCTCAGTCTGACCTTTACAAGGCTAAAAACAACTCCTTAAGGGGAAAACAAATCTTCCATTTCCTGTAATAATGAACTTAACATACCAGTGTGCCTTTTTAAAAGGTTGTTTATCATCTGACTGAAGGAGGAATGCCCTCCCTGATGCCATTTTGGACCAGAACAACTAAGCAGAAGACACTTGTGAAATATTTACTGCTTGTGCCCAGTCTACCTCAGGCCCTGCCCTGAGCCTTTATCATCCAGTTTCTATGTCTAGGAAAATTTTTCATGACCTGTTCAAAAGTACTGCCCTTGCCCTTGACCAAGGGAGTAGCCCCAGAGCTGCAGTCAGTCCCCAGGCACAGGAGACTGGCTGTCCACTCCACAGTTATAGTTAGGATGGGTCAAATGATAAGGACGAGTTTCCCCACAGGGATAAATAAACTACCAGTGAACTTATACTACGGGCTCTGCTCAGGCCCTTTCTGCTTCTAGACCTCTGTCTACTGTAGGCTGGGGGGGCGCTGAGGGCGTCATGATGAGTACAAGAATGTTTTTGACTCATTTCTTATGCCTCCAAAGACATTGTCCTTGTTTTGCCTTGATTAAGTTTTGCTGTTTGAACCTGTCGCTAAATGTGGTCAAAAAATACAAGCCCTAAAAAACAACAACATTTAAATGTGAAAATTATTCTCTGACCTTGGAAACAGTTTGTCAAAACAAAATCTTACTCAAGAAACACTTACTAGGAGACCTGCATAAATAAACCAACTTAATATTTAACTATGAGGGGCCATACAAGCCATAATTCATTCTGGCCCCCTCACACACATACATTCTCCTTACACATACATATATGTTCACTCTCATACATTTTCACTCACACATTCATACACTTTGCTCTCATGTACATGCAATCATGTATACATTTAAAACTATAAGTAATATATGTATGTAAAAGGTAAATGTATGTATGTTGAAAGAAAATATATGTATGTAAGAGAAGAATGTATGCATACGTGCGTGTATAGTGGAAACGAAAGGCAGCATTTATCGTCTACATACTCCGGTACAGTAGGTGGCAGTATCTCCTAATAAGCAATGGTTGCAGCCCACCCCAGGGTCACGAATACCCCTTTTCCACCGAGCTGGTGCTGGTTTAGAGCCAGAGCCTGACTAGACTAAGCACCGGTTATTTGCTTTTCCACTGCCAAAGCTCCAGCCCGGAGCCTCAGAACGGGTGCCAGAGCAAGCACCAACTCTTTGCTGGTCTAAAGCAAGAACCGATTACGTCAGCAGACTGGGTGCGGCGCTAACGTTTATTAGCCGGCTAGCGGGGCTAACGTTCATTTGCTGACTAGCGTGGCATTTACAGAGGGTTAAATATTTGTTGATTATAAGTACTATTTTTATCATTTTTTTGCCAGAGCTGTCATCTTCTTCTTCTTCTTCTTCTTCGTTTCCGGCAGGCTAGATGCCTTGCGCCATGTTGCTGCCTCTCACTTGTGAATCATGGAAGTGCTTCAAAGGGGCGCGCTGGCTACGTTATACAGTGACGTAATTGCGTGGCTCCTTGCCGGTGGAAAAGCAACAGGTTCGTAAGAGGTGCTGGGATTAGCACCAACTGAGCACTGGATCTAGCACTAGCTCCAGCTCGGTGGAAAAGGGGGAGTAGTTTACACAGTATGAGTCGGAGCGGGAAATGCTGAGTCTGGTGGAGACAGAGAAGCAGTGATGGGTTACTAACGGCGTTACTTTTTTCAGTAACGGGTAATGTAACTAATTACTATTTCCATCATTACAATGCTGTTACGTTACTTAATTAAATGAGGCACGTTACAAACTGAAGCTAATCTACTCAGTGAACCTGTTCTCATCCAACTTTGCTCTCAGCCACAAAAGCTGCAAAGCCGGGAGAAGGGAGGGGCGGGACAACCGTGATGATGATTGGTTAAGGCAGAATAAGATTTCATGGTAAGCCAATCAGAGGCAGTGTTTACACACACACACACACACACACACGCACACAGCAGCCTCACACACACAAACTAGCAGAAGCTGCAGCAATGGCGAGTTCGGAGGAAAAGGTTGCGTTTTTAAACAGGAAGTACAGACACTACTTTAATGTCCTTGAGGTAAAAGGCGGGAACATACATGTGAAATGTACATTATGTATCAGAGCGTCCGTTACAAGCAACTCTAACCTAATGAAGCATCTCTCAACGGCACACGCCACTACAAAACTTGGGGCCAAAAACACAGAACAGACATATTTATACTTTTTTTAAAAATTATTATTATTTTTTAAAGTAACACAATAGTTACTTTCCCTGGTAACTAGTTACTTTTATAATGGAGTAATTCAGTTACTAACTCAGTTACTTTTTGGGAGAAGTAACTGTAACTATAACTAATTACTATTTAAAAGTAACGTGCCCAACATTGCAGAGAAGTGACCGAGGAACACCCAGAGAGAAGGTTAGAAGAACAAAACATATAAAAGAAGGACCCGCTGACACATGGGTGTGGTTTAATAACGGCGGAGGGACAGACGACCCAGCGGAGGAACAGACGACCCGGCGGAGGACCGGAGAGCGAAGGCGGACACTGCTGTACAAGACAGGTGAGTAACATCAGCTCTGCTTCACATAAACTGTAACGTTACCTGCTGACATTCAGCTCACTGTCTAGTTTTTACTCAGAGCGTCGATTAACTTCCGCCTGACACTTCCGGCAAGGATTGGCAAGGATTGGATATATGGCCGCACTCTTGTCGGCCATCTTTACCATGGACATACGTAATATGTCTATGATCTTTACTGCAGCAAGGTACTCGCGTATCCTCAAAAAAACGTAATTTCTGGTATTCTACGTCACTTAAGTCATGCCAGGGGCTTTTGTCACGTCGGGCTTCTGCTCCGGGGCTGCAGCTGGATGCTACTCGAGCAGCATGTTATCCAGGCATTGCAGAGGAAAAGAAAACACACAGTAAATCAACACTTGAAAATAGAAATGTATGTCTGTATAAAACAATAGCTCAATACAAAAATATATTGTCCTTGTTTTGCCTTGATTAAGTTTTGCTGTTTGAACCTGTTGCTAAATGTGGTAAAAAATACAAGCCTTAAAAAACAACATTTAAATGTTAAAATTATTCCCTGACCTTGGAAACAGTTTGTCAAAACAAAGTATTATTCAAGAAACACTTAGTAGGGGACCTGCATAAATAAACCAACTTAATATTTATCATTAACATTTCATTAATGTTCATAAGTCAGATTTTATTATGATCAGATGCAGTTTTCACATGAAATGTAGAGTCAGTGTCAGTTCAGAGGTAATGCTGTTACACTGATGTAATCTGGATTTATGAAATAATACAAGCAAGCAAAGCAACATACTTACTCAGCTGTAAGTCTGTGAGCCTTCAGTGTCTGCTCACCTGTAACTCTCCTGGTTTCAGGCTCATTGAACTGGTTGACCTCTGACCTCACTTTATTCATCAAATATCTTTAATTTATATTCATAAATCTACATGAACTAATGAATACATTTTACAATGACAGATAAATGTTGCTTTATAAGAAATGATCTCTCTTATAAATCATGTCAGTATCAATGAAAAACATCTGAACTTAGATTTTGGTGTTTAATGGGAACATTTACCCTAACAGCTGAAAACACTGAGTTAGAACATTAGAAAGTCATCAAATGCAATAAGTTACATTACTTTGATGAAATCATTGAAATAGTTACATTACTTATCACCTTTTAAATAAAGTAACGAGTAATCTGTAATCTATTACATTTCCAAAGTAACCTTCCAAACCCTGCATATACAGTATGTCCCCGGGGCCCCAGGATATCACCCCTAAGCCTCCCAGGCCTGGATATAAGAGCGGGGCCTGTTGGTTCAGATGTTTTATAAGGATGCCCTCTGAGTGGCTCCCTTTAGAGGGTTTCCAGGCACATCACCAGGAGGAGAAGGCCAGGTCAAACCCAGAACATGTTTTAAGGATTAATGCCACATCTGGTCTAGGAATGTTCTGGAATCCCCCAGGAAGAGCTGGAAGACCTGGCTGGGTAAAATGATGTTTGGACTATCCTGTCAACCTGTTGACACAGATACACACACCTGATTATGAGGCAAAAACTATCTTTAAATCATCGTATCGTCTATAGTAGTCATAGCAATACACGGACAAAGTTTGAAGTAAAACTTGCACTAAAGCTCTAATAGCACTCCTGCTGCATAGTAACACCTCTCTGCTGTCCATCAGTATGCATAGTATGTTCCAAACACACACACACACACACACACCTGAATCTTATATCACACATAATCCTGTCGTGCTTGTGCATGATATAGACCAAGTGAAGAGCCCTCCTGTTCAGAGAGAGAGAGTAGAAAATTCAGACTGCTCTGCAGACAGACAGGCAGATTGAGCTCCACAGCTGGCGAAGAAGGAACTCTCTCCCACTGGGTGACATCGACGGATATTCGGGTATTCTCCGCCTCACCTGGCCAGGCCCCCAGCTGGCGGGGGCCACAGAAGGTGCCGCTGCCTGCAGATGTTGTTTACTTGAGGAAAGGACTGTGTCCACCAAGCAGCTTATTTGATTTCAGCCAGCAGCGTTTGGCAGATGCTCCGGTCGTGGCTCCGGCTGCCGCTACAACACACACACACACACACACACACACACACACACACACACACACACAAAACGACACACAGACCCGTTCTCCCGGTCGAGAGTTAAAATATTTGGAGCTTTTGTTAAACATGCTTGCTGAGCGATAATGCCCTCAGCTGTAGGCGAGTGGCTGTGTTTACATTCACAGAGGATTACATTCTTAAATAACCTGCTTTTGGGTCAACACATGTAAAATTCAATAATACAAAATCTGCTCTGTATGATGCCTGTATTAAAGCGTTGACTGTACCGCGGTATCATAATTGATCCTTTCACTGCTTGTTTTCACCATCTGTGTAAACTTGCAGCATGCTGGGAACATTCAGATGTAAACAAAAGCATGACACAGTTCCTGTTTCCTATTGAAACCATGCCTGCTTTCTCCTGCAGGTTTTCACTCACAGAGCAGTGCGGAGGTGCATTACTCCACCTCACTGATGTTAACAGAGCCACAGAAGATCAGCGGTAAAGAATTGTAACTTTTGATTTTGTCTGGGCCCTGGAAAAGTAGCCATAAAAGATGAGAGAGTGAGTATAAAAGGATGTTGCCCTGCGTGCTTCTTTCCATTTAAACCCTCTACAGCAGGGGAGTCCAACTCATTCTCATTCAAGGGCCACATACAAACCAATTAGATCTCATGTGGGCCGGATCATTAAAACGATGGAGGGAGGGAAGGAAGGAAGGAAGGACAGACAGAAGGAAGAAAGGGAGGAAGGACAGATGGAAAGAAGAAAGGATGGATGAATGGAAGGAAGAAAGGATGGAAGAATGGAAGGAAGGACAGATGGAAGGAAGAAAGGTAGGAAGGGCAGAAGGAAGAAAGGGAGGAAGGATAGATGGAAGGAAGAAAGGATGGAAGAATGGAAGGGAGGAAGGACAGATGAAAGGAAGGAAAAGGACAAGAAGTAGGCCAGAGTGGACCCCTCGGCGGGCCGGTTCTGGCCTTCGGGCCGCATGTTTGACACCCCTGCTCTACACTCATTAGTTTGATGGTGAGTGTTGTTCTGAATGAGCACACTTGAAGGTAAGGAGACATTGTGCTGCAGAGACCGCTCTCTTTATAAGACACTTATAGTTTTACACTTCGTTGTCCACACATACAGTGACAGAGATATATCTCTAAAGAGCCTCTGCACATCTGGACAGTAACTGTGTGAAGTTGACGTGCTTGTGACAGTATCAGTTTCAGACACTTACAATAATTGTCAGTGCTCCCATACTGATGTTGAGAAGAACTATTTTAGACATCGTCCTCCTACTTTATAAACACTTTGAAGCATATAGCTGACACCCTTATGCTTCCTGTGCCAGGGAGCAGGAAAGTGTCAGAGATGTTGAAAATCCAAGTACAAACTGCCCACTACAACTATTAATTACACAAACAAAAACACACACACATCCTTTTTGTCCATCATGCGTCATTTTCAGGTTATTTCAGAAACAGCACGTCATTGGTCGCACTTTAAAAAATCATGAGCAAAAAAACAAAAAAGGTGAACTTTGACGGTGAGATGGCAGTGAGTGGTGCAGAGTTCTGTTGCAATGTTTAGCATCTTGCATGATGGCTTGATCACTGGCACAAAGCCATTCTGCTGCTGATAATGTCGCCTTAGTAACAGTAGAAGGGATACTGTGACATCTTGGGAAAATATAATTGCTTCTACTAACCCCAAAGATATTTTAAAGGACAAAACTGACAATGTTTTGTGTTTGATTTCAATAAAATGAAACCCAAATGTTACTTTATCCAAAGGCAATGGAAGCATCTCAGCTGATATTTCTTATTTTTCATACTTTTAGCTTTGGGTGACATATTCCTTCATCCCAGTACAACTGTGGTGCAGACTAGAGATCTAAAAGTTCAGAATAAAGTGGTGTTTACTCTGCTGAGTGCAAAGAGGAATATACTGCATAGTGTAATGGAGGAATAAGTCACCCATTGCAAGTGTATGGCTCTTTTATGTGTTTATGTGTTTTTAATAGTTTTTGGATGACAGTGGAGTCAAAAGGTGATGCAGACTTCCATAAAACAGCCCATAAACCTAAGCTCGAATCTTCAGAGGAACACACATTGAATGCATTGACTGTGAGTGTGTGTAGTGTGTCATTTTCTGACCCCAGGGGGTTTTGTGTTGTTCTAACACCTGCATCACCAACTTGTCATTTACCTAAATAAGTGGTGATGTGGATGTGACACTGCCTACTAATGCAGCTGGAAGCTTGATGAGCTATGAACAGTCTTTATTGGATTTTAAACAGATTCATTAAGTGGACCAGTCTACCCGTTGTGTGAGCCGTGCCATTCCTGGTGAGGGGGAGCTAAAAAAAATAATAATTAAATTAAGCCACCAGGTTTCAGATGGCACATTAGCATAACTGTAGCACTAGCCTAAGTGATCCTGTCATTAATTTGGTGGGAGCGCTTTGCATAAATATGAATTAAGGGTGGGGCTCTGGCAAAAATGTCAGCGGGCATCAGAGCAGAGCAGAGGTGGGAGCATGGGGGGAGAGGGGGGGTGTGAGCTGGTGCGTTGGGAGAGCGGATCAAGGCAGTCTTCACGCAAGGTTGAGTTAATACCACAGGGCTGCTGTGCAGGCCAGGGATTTTATCTGTGAACATGTAGTTAGTGTAAAAGCCCTGGCTCATGTCTACGTCCCTGTCACTGACTGGACTGTAAGGTTGGATGATTTCTGTACAAATCAGCATACATACACCTTACCTAAAAGCTTTGTTTCTACTCACTGCATCATTATTTCAGCATGACTGGCCATGTTTACCAATGACAAGCTACACAAACATATGGCCAAAAGTATGTGGACATCATAGCCGAACATTTGTTTTTTGTTTTTGTTTTTTTGGTGGGGGGGGGGGGGGGTTAAAACCTTTTTTAAACCTTGACCTTTTTACCCTAACCCTAACCTTAACCCTTACACCAATTGACACTGGGTTGCATCACATCATTGACCCATATATATATATGTATGTAGATATATATATATAGGCTACATATAGATATACATATATATATCTCAGGATATTGTACTGTTATTTCAGTTTTTATGCTTACATGTTCCATATTCCAAAATTCAATTGTATTTAAACCTAAATAAATCTGGGGCCATGTATTACAATAATAGAGACTGGGAGGAACAGCAGCTTATCTTTCCCCTAGAGGTTAATCAGGCTCTGGCTGAAGCATGAAAAGAAGCTCTAAGTATGCAGACTATGATCATACTATGGGCCTTATTAAAGTGTGTTTGTATGTCTGATGTCCTGTTACATACCTGCTATATGTCATTGTTTTAATTATGTAAATGTGTTTTCATCAGTGAGCTAAGAGCACTCATTGTGTCATTACTCATTCACAAGTCATTCAGTAGAATCAGGACTATTGTAGTGTATTACTGCACACTACTGTATGTTGTCTAGAGGAAGTTAGTGCAGTGTTAAACACCACCTACACACACTTTACGTTCATATCATGAAGATTTCACTTCTACATTGAAGGGCTTGTAAAGAAAAAGAAAGAGAAAGTTTTCAAGAATATTGAAGCATGAAATCATTGATATGTATCTATTCTGTTTCCCTTTGTGTGCCTGGTGGTCTGCACTATCTGGAGGTCATGGGTTTTCACCATTTCATTTACACACTTACAAAATGTGATATTCCTTTTCTATCTCTTTATAGGAGCAAGTAAATCTGCAGCCTTAACCTTCCTCTTATTTGTTTTCTCTATGTTAGAAAGAGAGTGATGCTGCGGAGTAGAGAGAGAGAGAGAGAAAGAGAGGAAAAAGGAGTGGACGAGATGGATTAGAGAGGAGGTGAGTGGGGAGAGAGGAGAGAAAGTGAGAGAGAGAGAGAGAGAGATTAGTTATTTCACTCTAATGGTGAAGGAGAGGGACTTCATTAGCCAGGCCTTGACTGATGTGCTCATCAGACGCAGCAATTGATGCATGATAAAAAGGAGAGGGAGCGAGGGAGGAATATGAAGGAGGGAACAGAAAAGAAAGAGAATGAGAGAGACTAAGAAAGATGAAGGGAGAGAGAGTGTGGGGAAAGGTGGGTGGGATGGAGAGAAAAAGAGGATAGAAGTAAGAGACAGGGAGCAGAGGGAATGACAGCGAGGGAGGAAGAAATAGAGAGGGAGTGACAGTGTAGCAGAGAGGGGAGAAGAAAGGCTGGCTTCATGGTGCACAGAAGCTCAGAGTGAAGCCTCTTGTCATAGAGCACACTGACACTAACTACAGCAGTCACACTCAACACTGTTCAAAAGAAAAGATGTGGATTCAATCTGGGGACACAAAAATTTCCTCAAATTGAATAAACAGTTCAGGAGAAGGCTGTTCTTCAATATCCATCTTACAGTCAACTAATCCAACTATGAATGTATCCTGCCTGTCAAAGCATGTTATTATTATCATTATTATTATTATCATTATTATTCATCTATGTAAAACCAAACTATTTAAAAGTCATCAATGAGCCACATTGTTACACTGAGTCACATGACCCGAGCCCAGCCAATACCTGCATCTCTCAGATCATATATTTATTATATATAGTATTTAGAGATTGGTTTATTGTAGGGGAGCGTTACTTAAAGTGCCCTTAAAGCAAGGGGACAACAGTAATGCCTCCAACTAAGATATCTACATATAGTTTAGGATGTTGTGCTTCTCTGGGAACAATTACTTTGGATCTTAAACAAACTGAGAAATATAGCTTTAGAACAAAAAGTGGTTTCGTGGGTAAGTTGTGCCATTAGAGAGAATACAGTGGGGTAAGTTGTGCCATTAGAGAGAATACAGTGGGGTAAATTGTGCCATTAGAGAGAATACAGTGGGGTAAGTTGTGCCATTAGAGAGAATACAGTGGGGTAAGTTGTGCCATTGATAATTGAAGTAAAACAGATCATTTTAATCTCACAAATGATAATGCTATATAAAAGCAAGATAAATACAAATTACTTATAAAAACATTTATTTAAAGTTTTAACAACATCAAAGGCCACTTTTCAAAAAACAAGGCCTACCGTCACATGAACACATAACTGACTCTTACTCTTCACAGGTTATTTCTTTGTGCAAACTCAAAAGCCAGTTCACAGCATTTCATGGCACCTATGCCATGGAACATAGCTGCTGGTGTCTTAATATGGTCAGCAAGCTCTTTGTCCATGGTCTCATTGAAGACTTGTTTGGCAGCTGCTGTTCTTTCATAGCCTGGCGTTGTTACTTCTCCTATTTTGTTCTTATCCATATATCTTGTTATGGTCATCCTGCAGATCTTCATCTCCTTTCCAACCTGACGTATGGTCTTCCCTTGTTGCACCTCTTTCACTGCTCCCTGTCTGTCTTCCGTTTGTATTTGCATGGCATGATGGTCTAACATTAAGAATATCACATAGTTTTAGTGATCAAATGTAAGAATACAATGCACAATAACAATAAAATACAATTAAGTAATCATAAGTTGGGCCCTTTGGCACAAATTACCCCAGACCCACCATTTTGAAAAAAATGCATCCCCCAGCTGTTTTGAGCTAGCATCATGCTAACTGTATAGACTCATGCTTTAGCTTACTAAAGCACTAAAATATGTGTGAACTGTTTTCAAAGTTGTCTATAATTGTTCAAACACAGCAATAAAAAAAACCTTGATCATAGAAATGTTACTTTGGAGAGCAAAAAATTGTTTTTTGAACTTAAATGTGCCAACCTCTCAAGCCATGTGTCTCCCCTCTTGGCAGGATGAGTGAAATGGATGCCTCTTCAAAAATATGTGGTCACATGACCAACTTCTTCTATGGTTGTCTAGATAACAGGGGTGGCACCACTTGCCCCTTGGCACAAATTACCCCACTATACTATACTATATTATATAGTATTATACTATACTATACTATATAGTATTTTATTTTTTATTACAAGAACACTGTTCTGTCAATTTTGAATTTCCCCCTAGGAAGGTCAATAAAGAGATGTTAACATACAATGTCCTGCTAAATGACTCATTTCACTGGATAACTTAAATTACAACAAGAAATATTAATACATAGTTAAGCGCTTTATAGTGTATAATAATAATAATGGTTCAGAATAAACAATGACAGATTTCTACAGAGAGGTTAATTAGTCCTGTTAATAAAAGCATTTGAACCTGTAGCTTAAGTGTTTGTCCCATCTCTAACAGACAGGCTCGCTAAATAATTCAAGTCATATAAAATCATTTTTAGCAAAAACCAACAATTTATTTTACTGTTAGGGTGCTGAGATCAAATTTAGGGGTCACCTCTACCTTTACCTTACCTTACCTTACTGCCAAAGGAGTTAATTATTATATTATAACCCTATTTTTATATTATTATTAAAAATAATAATAATCCATCCCAAAGCTTCAGGCAAAAAAAAAGTTTCAGGTTCCTGCTATATTAATTAGTAGTAGTTATATATATATATATATATGTATATATATATATATTTTTTTTTTTTTTTTTTTTAAATTAATCTGCGTATATTTTTGAGCTATTTTTTTAAAAGATTCATATTTTCAGTATGATCCAGTGGGCTTGGGTCTGAGTGCCACAGACTGAGCAGGAAAGTCATCATTTTTAACATGAGCAGTAGCACTGTACTGTAGATGTGCATATAGGTCTGTTGTTATGCTTTAATCCCTCTCTGCATAGAGAACGTGTCTGTGGTTATAGCTGAAATGAATGTCACTTACAAAGCACTTTAATTAAGACATGTTTCCACTGCTGGAAGTGTATTAAAATGTCTACAGAAACTTCTAATCCACTTCTCTGCTGTCTTTCTGTGTGTGTGTTTATAGCTTGCTCCACACTTACACCAAAAAATGAGGCAAAAAACACTCTCTCCTCCTGTTTGAGTACAAATGACAGTGGCCAGCTGTTTGAGGAAATGACCGAGCCTTTTTAATGAAATGATATATTTGTGAGCTGCTTTTAAAAATGTATGACTTCATTAGGAAGCACTGATCAATGACAGGTGATGCTACACCAGGCCTGTACTGCAGCAAGCTTCACTCACTGCTTCCTTTCAGTCTCATTTTCAGCAGTATGGATTGAGGGATATTACACTGTTTTGACCATACTATTTGTCTGTATGTCTGGATCATTGTTCTGTTACAGTACAAGAAGTCTAACTAGATGTGATGCATTTGTTCATCCTGTTGCTTTCACTGTTGACTATCAGCAGGTTTTTACAGTAAATGCTCACAATAGACTACTGTCATCACACTTTTACAATACATGGCAGGTCATTATTCTGAATGTTACAGTGAATTTAAATGTACTTACTATGATAAGGGTTCAGCACCATACAGTAATGAAGCCATAAAATATTGTAGTTTTACACTAGACTTTACACAATCAGGGTTTTTGGGGCCGATCACCGATCAGTGAGTTTAAATAAACTGATCACTGATCCGATCACGTCTTCTTTGTCCACTGTCCAACTGGGCATGTGGGATGCTTCTCCACGAGGTTCTTTAGTGTTTTATCTGTCTGCCCACAACACCCACGTTTGTTTGAATCCGACAGCTCATGATTCAAGATTCAAACAACTTTATTGTCTCAAAACTAACTGTAGGATTCTAACAAACATGTTGGTGGTGTGGAACTTCTTCAGAGTAAATGAGACAGATAAAACACAAGCCATCTGTAATCTATGCAACGGGAGCATCTGCAAAAAGTTTCAACATGACGACATTGATCAGATCAGTGAATTAAGACATTACAGCCGATCTCACTAATTGCATAAAATGCTAAATATCAGCCCATCAGATCAGCGTGAAGCCTATTTTACAGTAACACTGTTACTATAATTTTCACAGTACAAGGTTGTGATATTACTGTGAATTGTTGTGAATTAGCAGTAATATTCAGATGATAATTACAGTATCAGATTGTAATTGACATTAAAATACTGTGTTTGCTGTAGAAACAATACATTGCTGTGATTTTCATGAAAATGACTGTAAAATAATTGCAGTATACTTGTGCAATAATCATTTTTACAGTGTGGTCCTGTGTTTTTTTGTCTACACATTCATGTCTTCATCACTCTGGTACAGGATGATTATTTTCTCTCCTCAGTTATGGACATCACTTTGTTCCAGAACTCTGCAGCTTTCTTACTGTAACTGTTTTGTAAAGTATTTCTGAAGCATATCAAGTCAAGCTCGAGTGTTGAGGTGAGCTGAGGATTTTGCTTCTGGGGAGCTTTGAGAAGTTTCTGTAGATATTTGTATACATTTTTAACATACATTGTAAGTGACATACACTAACCACAGTCACTTATTCTATGAAAAGAGGAAACTCAACAATAACACCTGTAAGACCTGTTCTATGCATATCTACAGTGTTAGTGCTCATTTTACAAATGTCTGGGTTATGTTAGTGTGTGTCCTACTGAAAATGGTTCAGAAATAGGTTTGTTTTTTTAAAGCTCAGTAATTTCCTAAAACTGTAGTTTTTAGTAAATGTCAGTCAAACAGGAGGAAATAGTGCATTTGTTGGGGACTATTTTCACTGACTGATTAATCCACATTTGTTGCTCTAGTGAGTATTTCTGGCAGCAGAACACTCTCTCTCTCTCTCTCTCTCTCTCTCTCTCTCTCTCTCTCTCTCTCTCTGTGTGTGTGTGTGTGTGTGTGTGTGTGTGTGTGTGTGTGTGTGTGTGTGTGTGTGTGTGTGTGTGTGTGTGTGTGTGTGTGTGTGTGTGTGTGTGTGTGTGTGTGTGTGTGTGTTTGCTCAGGAAGGAATGTGTCACCCAATACACTGGCTCACTGATGTGTTTTTAATTGTTTTTGGACAACAATGGAGGTCTACAGCACAGGTAAATAAGACAATACACGCACACACACACACACACACACACACTACTTATTAGTGGATCCATTCATTGTTGATTTGGGTCTGTATATGAGATTTGTTGACAATGAGAAAAATATAGTATATCACCAGACTTACTCCTTAAAGATACATGAACACTCCAGATGTAAACATCTGCATACAAACATATGACAGCAGGAAACCCTGCAGGTAAATGATGAACAATACATTTATATTGCTGGTAAGTGTAAATGATCATCTTTACTCCATCCTCTTATTCCAACACCTCATCCTCATAATAGTTGACTTATTAGACTAAACATCCTTTACTATGGATTCTGATTGGAAACATTTATGTAAGATGGATTTAGAAACTCTGGTCTGCAAATAAAAACAAGGCCTTGGCTGTGTTTACTCAAATCTATGTCCCCCACTGATGTGCTTTTTGTGCCAAATGATGCATGATAACATTTAAAGGAATGACATGTTTACATCTCCTTCCAAACTCTGTGCTGCGCAATCCTCTAAGCGTTTTTCACACAAAGCGCTGTGCTGAAAGCAACAGAGCCTCTGCTCCTTGTCAGCCTAGTGGAGCATATCACTTTGAGAAGTTTACTCCTGCAGCCACTTAGCCAACTCTGTAGATAAGACCCTGCCGTTATCGCAGGCTCAAACCTCTGCTTCAAATTAAGCTAGTGGCCGTAAACAATATGCAAATCAGATCTGACCTGGTGCCAGCCAGCCACTCTGACTCTCTGAGCATATTCATGAAGTCTCCTTCAAGGCAATGTGCATTACGATTATGAGTTCAAATCAGTCGGTGGCGCACCCTCGCCCCACCCAGCCCCACCACAATTCATTGCTATGGACAGCCACGTTCCTGCTGTGATTCATGTTTATACCCCTTTTAGATATTGCAACAGCTTAGTTAAGATAGAGAGAGAGAGAATGAAAGAGTTGGTCTTAAACATGAGGATGGTTACGTGGCCAATCTTGTTAGAATAAAGATGAACTTTTATGTATTCTGTTTGGGAAATTACTCCGAAAAGTGAAATCTGTGACCACTATTGATTCTCTTTTCCTCCTACACACATTCATGTATTGTTTTCTTCCCAAACTGCTCTGTTTGTTCTCATACAGTGAATATTGTGTGTGTGTGTGTGTGTGTGTGTGTGTGTGTGTGTGTGTGTGTTACTGTACCTTTCAGACTGTGCCTCTTTATTGTCTCAGTCCAACACCTGATGAAGATCATGAGATGTGGTTGAAAGGTCTAGAAAAAGCTAGTAAGTGGACTTTTTTGTCAAAGCAGAATTCTTATATGACATATCTCACTGTATGTGGATCAGTATGGACACTTCCTATTCACTGTGCTGCACACACACACCTCAGATATGTAAAAATAAATACTCTGTCCATCACTGTTTCCATCTGTCCACCACCTTGGTCCACACTGAATCATCTCAACAATTAACAGACATTCATCATCCCCAGAGGATGAATCCTACTGACTGAATGTTCTTCCAGCATCATATTGACATTCATATTTGTGGTTTTGAGAACTGTTAGATGAATTTCAATTCAATGTTTTGATGTCCTCATCAAGAGTGACTGTAATAACTGGTGATCCTCACACCATCATAACATACCAAAACCAACTGCACCCACTGACATTTCTATTAGTGTTATACTCTATATCAAGAGGAGTATGTAGCCTTTACTTTAGCATGTTGCCATGGTGATTGGCAGAAACACTTCAGCACATAACTTTGTGTAAGTAATATTGTATTAGTACTGACTTTACCTGTAGCTACTCTAAAGCTCAAATGAACAGTGAATTATAAACACTAACATATAAAACACAAGGAATGAAAAGTTTTCCTGCTAATTCTCTGAAAAGTTGATCAACACTAAATGATGTTCCACTCTCAGCCCAGTGAGTGGTTTGGACTAGCAGATGGTCTCTAGATGTATATCCAGTCCTGCCTGCAGATACATTGTTATCAACATACTCATTGTTGCATCAACAAGATAAAACAATCATCATGACTGGGTCTAATAAAAAATATCCTGATCAAATGTCACTCTCAGCCCCAGTCGTTGTATTATGATTCCAAATTCAACAGTTAAAACTCTGGGTGTCACCTTTGACCCTTCTCTCACATTTGAAACACACAGCAGACATTTCTATTCCTGCATTCATGTCAGCCAGACTATTTCTCTATGCATCCTGCCTCCCTGCTGTCTGTTCATTCTTTATAAACTTCATGAAATCTACTCAAAACACATTTGATTAGTCATCAGACTCTCAGCATTTCATCTTTATTTTCAATGAGTCATTATTTCTGTTTGTGTTTTCATATGAATGTGTGTATGTATGTATATAGTATTGTGTGGACTATTGTAATGCCTTTTATATTTTCTCTTGTAAAGCACTTTGTGATGTTGATCCGTGATAAGTGCTTTATAAATACATTGTATTATTATTATTATCATTATTCTTATTATTAGTCGCAGTATTGCAATTATTATAACAGCAATTTATTATCATTCCAAAGATGAATAAGCAATCTATTGGATTCATCCATATATTTCAATTCTAGGAGATATCTCTCTCCTAGAATTTAAAATGACTGCCTTTATCTACTTTTTGTTGACAGTTCTTTTGAACATGTATTTTTTTTGTTTGATATAGTTTACCTTGTTATCTTCTCTTTCTATATTGAGACACTTTGTGATTTCATACTTAGTGACTTTTATAAGGACACTCTCCCTGGCTATCATATCATTTAGCTGCTCCTAGTATATGTTTAAAAGCAAATAGCAGCTCTTATACACACATTCAGCCACTCCACATGATTATATTTCTGTCCTCAGGGTGTTTTCTCCTTCCAAAGAGTCTTCTTCTGTT
Organism: Scomber japonicus; assembly: GCF_027409825.1. Classification (NCBI taxonomy): domain Eukaryota; kingdom Metazoa; phylum Chordata; class Actinopteri; order Scombriformes; family Scombridae; genus Scomber; species Scomber japonicus. The sequence continues at coordinate 4,032,120 of NC_070585.1, forward strand.
CCTCAACAAGACGTTTGCCTGGGCTCAGCTGATGGCTCCCTATAAAGTGACTGTCACTGACAACAATAAAAGGGTGCTTGGAAGATGATTGGCCGTGTGTATGTTGGTACGTGGTGGGTGTCAGCAATGCATTATGTCCAAGTGTGGGAGGGTGTGGATTTGTATCAGTGTGTGTGTGTGTGTGTGTGTGTGTGTGTGTGTGTGTGTGTGTGTGTGTGTGTGTGTGTGTGTGTGTGTGTGTATGTGTGTCAAAACATAATTTGTGATTTTCCACACACACACAGTCTGAGGAACAGCATGTGGGGAATTGGCTAAGAACTGCTTACAAGTGGCTGTGTTAGCTGCAAGATGGCTGGAGGATGGTAGATGGTGGGGTGACAGTTGGCGCGCATGAGTGTGTGTGTGTGTGCAGGGCTGGTTGGGTTGAGTGTTGTAATTAGAGAAACAGCCTCCAGAGTGTGTTCACTAACAATGTCTGTGGTGTGGACCATGATAAGGAACAGACAGAGAGAGATAATCACATGGAGGTGATTTGCTTGGGCAAAGAAAGCAGTGTGCAGCCTCACTACAGGGTATTCAGTACAGGGTGAGACTGATGAGGCAGATATTGATCTTTTATTAACCCCTCCAACCCTCATTTTCTCCTTACATTTTCTCTCAAGTTTAAGTAAAACGATGTAATATATTGTCTATCTTCTTCTTCCAACACTTCTTAGCAGCCGCTCTGTTTGATGTATTTCAGTATGTAAAATATTAACATTTATAAGACTGCACTGTTACATCAAATGAATATATTTTGCATGTCTTGAGCATATCTTTGGTCATTTTGGGGTCTACGTTTCAATTTGAACCCCCTACAGTATGTGTAGAATCTACATGTATTTTTCAAATGATCCCCACTGAAAATGTATTCACATATTGATATCCTCTGCAAATCCTCACTAACAGTAGTGAAGGTCAGAATGTTCAGGTCCTACATGTCGAGGCTTTAAAGATAACATGTTATGGTTGGACACACTCATGTAAAACTACCCTGGAGCCTCTAGAGATAGAACACAAACAACCTTTGTGGGTATTCAACTGAAGGCAGAATGATTACCACCCCTGTGATATTTTAGCTGTGTATGAGAGGAAGCACTATATGCTACATTATTTTTGCATAGTGCACCTGACTTTTAAATATATGCTCATTTCAGGTTTGAAGATTTGGTGAAATATGTAGTTGGACCATTCATTTTAGTGTTGTTTGGTCGGTACCAAAAAATCATGATCTGTTGACTTTAAATCACATTTTCAGTGCTTGCTTTATCAGAAACATGGCTCAATGATGATATAGTATCTTTCTATTCAGCACCTCAATATAATGCTGCGCATTCATGCGGGAAAGGAAAAGACTTTTAGTTGTTGTTGACAGCAATGTTCATTTTAAAGAGAGGAAAGATAGATAGAATTGAGGTTGAAAGTTTGTGAAGATTCTCAGTCATCCAGGTCATGTTATCTAAGGAAGGCTGACTAGAGAGTAACTGGACTTGGATGAAAATACATTTTGCCTCTTATCCAAAGGGTTTCTTCAGTTCTCAAAAGAACAAACAAAGACCAGATTAACTGTAAATATCCAATTTTATATTTTGTAACCAAAATAAAAAGTATAGGGAAAAAACTAAATATTCACAGACAGCATTGACTCAGTTGCCTCACATTAAATTACTAAGCATAGTAGATGAAAAATGATCATGTAAAACACCATATTTAACTTGATAAACCATTGCTGTAATTCTAGTTTTCATTACTTTTCATAGTGGGTGGCTGTGGTTCAGGAGGTAGAGCGGGTGGTTCACCAATCAGAAGATCGGTGGCTTGATTCCCGGCTCCTCCAGTCCTCATGTTGATCTGTCCTTGGGCAAGCTGAACCCTGAATTGCTCCCAATTGCTGCACCAAGAGTGTGTGAATGTGTGTGAATGCTTAGTTTCCTCCTGATGAGCAGCTCCTGTCATCAGTGTATGAATGTGTGTGAATGGATGAATGTGACATGTAGTGTAAAAGTGCTTTGAGTCATCAAAAAGACTAGAGAAGTGTTATATAAGTACAGTCTATTTACCATTACAGCTTAATTCATTTTATGAAGTGTAATACTACACTTACTTCAATAAGATTAACTTAATCCTAAGGACATTTTTGAGAATGATTAGTCATTTTTCCTTTCTAAAGAATTTCTCCCTGTGTGATTGTTTGTCAGATACCAAACCCAACATTTACTGTTGATGCTTTTAATTGGTTAAATATTTTCTTCTGGCAGACTGAGTCCACAAATATCTGTGTCAGCTTTCAAAGATCCACATCTGTCAAATGTACCACAGTAAGACCCATACTCACACAGACTGCACCCCTTTGTCCCCTGCAGCATTTCATAACAGGGTCAAGGGTACAAACTTTGATGGAGCCATTGTTCGTCTGTTGTCTTCCACTAAAGCAGAAAAGCCAAAGCTGTGGCTGCTTTAAGGTCTTCTGCCAAAGCTTTCTCTCCAAGGACATGACCGGACCGTACGCCTGCAGGCCTCAACTCATATAGAGTTCAAATAGATTATTCATGAAAGGAAAAAAATAGAAGTAAGAGGTGAAGACAGTGGAGATCTGGCACAGTCCCATACGTTATAAACCCAGATATCACAGGTCTGACTTGATGCTGCTTTTAATTTCTATTCATTTTCCTCTCAAATTAGCAAGAAATCAAAGATAGCAGGATATAATAATGTTGCCTATTGAACATTGGCATATGGTCAATGAGGGAAACATTATAATTACTAATACTGTACCAACATGTTTGTAAAGATTCAGTGTCTGTCTGCATATTTTCAAGTAAAAAGAAAATAAATAAAAATATGTGTGCAAATAACTTACAGAGGAACAGCTCAGAATATGTTTCCAGGTGTAAAAGGAGTATAAAGCTCTGCTGTAGGCTAGTAGTTCCAGGCTAGGTTATTAATTTGAGCTGCTTCTTGCATAGTACTTGAATCGGTATGGTTGAGTGAATTGGGTTACGTTGCATTGTGGATAATATAGGAGCCAGATTTTAACAAGGAAAACGTGTGGGATTAAAAAGACAATATTTCTGGTTTGCTTATTTATACAGGATAGTGGAGAATTCCCACAACTGCAGCTTGTGCTTGTTATAAGGCAGATGTGGACTGACGCATGCAGATGTGAAGGAACATCATGGAAGAATTTAATGGTTTTGATTAAAGTTTTTGTTTGTCAGGGAATATATGTAAATAAAATCTTCAAATACTTCTCTTATGGAGCTTGTCCTTGAATTGTGTTTAAGCCAGTCTGGTCATTGCAGCAAATGAGTTAATTATCTGATACGATAGATTTATGATAAATACTAGTCCAGGCACTGTGAAACAAACTCAAGTCAAATGACTTGGAATAAACTCAACCCTCAGCAGGCACTGATGGTAAAAAGCGAGGGTGCATTAATTTAACTGAGGGTCCAATGCACCCTAATGTAACCTCGTGGAACTGAGCCCACAGAGACTGCAACCCAATAAATCACTGTGGAAATGGAGCCAATTGCTCTGTGTCCACAGTGATTCCGTTGGGTTGGTTACGATGCATCTAAAAGGAAAGCTATGGAAAAGCAAACACTGTCTCTTTGCTGTCCATGTTGCCAAACTTAACTGACCCAACCTTTCCAAAACTGTCTTTGGCCACTAAGATGATCTCTTATACAGACCAGGTGAGAGGACGCTGACAACTGTATTTATCTCACATTAATCTATCCATAGATATATAGATATGCACCTGTGTCATTAGAATATTACAATGATGCAGTCTGTTGAAATCTTAACAATGTAAACCTTAGCATAGACGCAGTGAGTACAGAATAGAGTAAGTTAGCAGCAGTGTTGTATCATGTAATTTTATGTAACCCTGCACTGACTTTATATAATTATAAACTATGAACTCAGCCAGCAGAGAAACAGTGGACGGTTTAAATATGTTCCACTGAATTTGAACTAACTGACAAGGTTACTGACTGATTGCTAACTGGTAGCCATGGTCATTCCTGCTAAGGGTCCCTGAAACAAAATCCAGCTGTATTATATGACCCCTAGTACAAGACAGGGCCCACTAACTTATGGTCACATAGTACATTTCTGGTCAGGGCCTTTTAGGAACCTTGAGCATCTAGGGTTCTATAGGTCTCTGTCCTAGTGTGCCTGCTTGGTAGTCTAGCCTAGCTGGGTTAGGTAGTCTGTTGACTTGGCAAGTTATTTCAGCTTTATCTATATTAGAATTTCCTGACTTGAATCCAGTCAGCCTGTTTGGGCTAAGGCTTCAAATATCCATCAAACAGCAGCTTATGGACCATCAGACAGCAGTAGAAAGCATGACACTGTTTGCTCTGTTTAAAGAGTAGCTTTTAGTTCTGTCACAGTAGCTCACAGAATTGCTGCAAGTACTTTACTAACTTTTCAGGCCAAACTATTTCAAAAGTATTTATGATAAGTGAATTTTGCTACTCACTGGTATGATTAGAGAAGACATTCAGGTTGGCATCATTTGTAGATATCTAGGATTTGAATTTACAGTACCATAGATGAGGCTGGTCAGTTGGTTTCAGCTGCACTCTGCTCCATGGTAACACTGTTATTAAGTCATATCAGAGAGCTGTCTGCTCTTATCATTATTCACCACTGAGCTGTTGGACTGAGGTAGTTGCTGAGGCCTTGCTGAAGGGAACTTTACTGTGCTTGCTGAGCGTTAAGTGCCATTTTGAATTTAAATCTCCACACACACACACACACACACACACACACACACACACTACAAGCTGTATTGGTTTCTAGTGTTGATTGTTTGTTGTGAAGGACAACACATCAGTCACTGTGATGACACCATACATCATTACGCCTCTTTCATGCGGCCATAGTGGCTCCAATCAATTGGCGGAGATAAGAGCGCTGTGGAACATAGCGACGGATTTACAGCACCATTATGTCAGGAATATTGCGAGGCATCTGTAGAACCACACAGAGCCATGCCATCTCTCACTTAACAACTCTCACTGTTCTTCACCAGCCACAGTTTTGTTCTTTCTTCTTTCCTGTAATTGTTACTTTTCCCAGCACCCTCGCATTCGGTCTCCATTTCTTTCTGGATTTTTTCACGATTTACTTTGACCAACTCTTCTCTTCTTCTTTTTTATTTTTTATTTTTTGCTTTCTCTATGGCTCTATTTTTCAGAGTGCAGTAGTAAACTATGTTGATCAATGAGAATGAGCCATAAATCTAAATGGAAATGCAGCCATTGCCTTTTAGTCTGTAAATGGATGTATTTCCCCAGGTCTCTAAAAGCACAGTCAGGTGAATTATAGGATCCACCAGGCTGTGTTGCTCTGGGTGAGCTGCCTTGCATACTGAGCAGGCTGATGAAATGCCACATCTACTGGACATATAGCATCACTTGCATTGGTAAGTGGACACTCATACAAAGTGAGTGGCGGACATGCCACATAAACATTTGCCAGTTGCATAAATCTAAAACTTGCAGGTAAAACTAGTAATGAAGTTAAAGTGTAACAAACACTGAAGGTAGATATTGTTTGTTGGATGCCCCAAAATTAAGTTTATACTGTACAGAATTAAATGGAAAGCAGTGGCTGCCTGGAAGACACATTCAAGACACATTCAAGTCCTGCTAGAGACCTGCTACTAGACTGCTGCACCTACAATACTAGAAAAGTTTTGAAGGAACAAAAAACATTGACAGGATTTGAGTTTCATTCTTTAAGCAATTAGAGGACATTTCCATTGGTTAAGTCTTAAATAATAAGTGGTCAACACAAACAAAATAAGGCTGGCCAGTAAATCAGAGTTAAACAAAGGATATATTTTGCAGTGTACTTTATGCCTTATGGAGCTCTTTAGAAAAGGCAGATTCTGACTTGGCAATGACAGCTAGCTGGTAGCATACTGACAGGTTCTGTCAGAAAGAACTGCAAGTATCATAGGCTAGCAAAAACCTTGGCAGCAACACATTGATTGACATACATACAGACAACACATAGCTCAGAATGCATTTAAATCCACCCTGAAGGACCACCATGACCACCTGTTCTTACACCTCCTCAGTCATAGTTTCACCTTTGGTTTCCACACAGGCATCAAAGTCATCCCCAAATCATCATTCACTCTGCCATAACCTCCAGTCCACCCTGCAGCCCAATACAATGGATAGGCCCCTGGCCAGAGAAGTGGCCGATAGCCTCATGATAGGTCCATTCACTAGTCCACCTTCAGCATCGCTGCCAGGAAGTACACTGGCAGGAAGAGACTCATTATAGATCTGTCTTCTCCCCATGGCACCACTATACCCAACATGAACTGCCTCATCTACACTCTGGATTTATCTCCATGCATTATGCAACTATAACACATGCCATCAACCTGTGTGGCTAGAGTCAGTATAACTACTATCTTCAAAGTTTTGCTTGTTCATGCACATTTCTGGATGTTCTTTGGTATTTCTTGGAAAGGTCATTACTATTTTGCTGTCTCACTTTTGGGTGCATAAGTTAAGAGCAGCCAATAGCCTAATAAGTGCTCTCCACATTTATCTTCCTTCCTCTGGCATAAATGGGCACTATTCATAGCTCTATAGCCTTAGTGTATGTCAGCCAAAGTAATGTGTTTAAACTATTGTAAACATAATAAGAGGAGGAGAGAAAAGGGAAACAAAGCAGCCAGTGGCCTAATATGTCTAATACTATCTTACTTCCTTTAACATAATTAACATTAAATGGGTGGTATTTATAACTTTTGTAGTCACAGTGTGTATTGTTTACTCACCAGAAAGAACAGCATCACTCCTCCACCCCTTGTTATAATCTTTATACCTGTCCAAGCTAATTCCACCGAGCCATGTTCTGTTATGCAGAAGGAATTGTTGAGTTGCAATGACAGTAACTTAACACTGAGTGAAAAAGTACTACATGGTAAACAAATAATGAATAGTACAGCTGACAGAAGAGAAAGTAAGAGTAAACATGTCTCTACAAGGTGTCCATTATCACTCAGTCCTAATGAAATATGGCACAGACAAACTGATTTAATCATCTGCTAGCAGGGCAACACAAAGCTAGGACACATTGGTATGCCTTGGAAAATGGTCAGCTGCAATCATACTCACTTGTTACCAGATGTTTCCAGATGTCTCCTACAGGAGCCAACATATTTCACCAAACAGCCACCTGTCCGACGGTGGTAGCAGACTTGGTAAGTGGCAAAGAATGACAGATAGGCCAGAGTCACACCTTCTGCTGTAGACTCATCCTTACTGATGTTTTCCCTTAAGAAATGAAGGAATACTGTCTCTGGGATTCATACCATACTCATTTATTCACCACCATACCCACAGCATTTTAATATATATTGAATTTGATGCTTTGTACTTTTATGATACTTTTAGTATAAACTCCTGCTGTCATTAGTAGGCTTTATACTATCAGTGAGTTTAAATAAACCCATCACCGATCAGTGAGTTTAAATAAACCCATCACCGATCAGTGAGTTTAAATAAACCCATCACCAATCCGATCACGTTTCTTAAACTGGGCATGCTCCTCCTCGTGTTCCCTATCCAGGTACATTTGTGGTGTTGAAACATTTTGCAGATGCTTCTCCACGAGGTTCTTTAGTGTTTTATCTGTCTGCCCACAACAGCCACGTTTGTTTGAATCCGACAGCTCATGATTCAAGATTCAAACAACTTTATTGTCTCAAAACTAACTGTAGGATTCTAACAAACATGTTGGTGGTGTGGAACTTCTTCAGAGTAAATGAGACAGATAAAACACAAGCCATCTGCAATCTATGCAACGGGAGCATCTGCAAAAAGTTTCAACATGACGACATTGATCAGATCAGTGAATTAAGACATTACAGCCGATCTCACTAATTGCATAAAATGCTAAATATCAGCCCATCAGATATAGCCCATCAGATCAGCGTAAAGCCTAGTCATTAGTAGCATTATAGAAACCACTCACTTTTAATGAACATTACCTTTAAGATTTGCTCTGTTTATCAGAAAAATACTATGCATGTATGTAGTGTGATAACTTATTCTATTGAAACAAACTTAATGTCAGAGTAGTGAAGAGATAAGTGAGAGAATAGACAAAGGCAAGGAAAAGATGAAGATGGAAGGAGAAAGAAAAGGTCTCTAGGAGGCCCCAGTAAGTTTGTCTTTCTTTATGACAGCTGATGGTGCACTAATGACTCACTCTTCATTTAATTTAAATCATACTAATGTTGTGAAAACACCATCTCAGTTATTATCATGTGTGTGGTGAAAGGAGCACCTGTCTTTTTGTGTCACTGCACATGCTTTGACAGCATGGTGACAATTAAAGACACTGCTGCTGTTTCTGAGCTCTCCGAGCGGTGATCAGGCTGAGCAGAAGGTGACAATTTGATTACATCAGCCAAACGCTCAAAAGTCATTAGTACGCAATGGATATCAGATTGTGGCACACCTCCAACATCACATCACTGACCTGAACTGTAGTTAGCTGTGAGGGAGGAGAGGAAGGAGGAGGCATTACAGCAGGGGAGAGTCTAAGGGAGAATTATCTGTGCCACACGTTGTCAGAATAAAGATAATATTCTGCCTTAATGAGTTCTCTGTCATGCCATGTCCATAAAAATCCTTCTGAATGACTAGAAGGTCTTTATATTCACACACTAATATATTTCAAAATAGTCTGGTAAAGAAACCTTTTTTTTTTTTTTAAGTGCTCACTTCTCATAGATATTCAGCTAACCTTTGATTTTGCTTTATTTTAAAGGCTCATAATGCCTAAATCCAATGTGCAAGTAACTGTAGTAACACCACTGATGCTTTACATTGTAAACTGTAAACAGCTGGGACAGAATGTCTGACCATATTAGCCAAAAAGATGTTCAACAGTATTTCAATCTGCAGCTGTGCTTATGGCTCTGTGAAGCTGCATTTTGACAGTGTTGCTTTGAGCTATATGCTAATGTCAGAATGCTAGTGTGGCCAAATGAGAGGGGGGAATTGTCAAACTACGCCAGCCGGGGATTACCACCCAGGAAATACACCAACCAATAGTAGGTCACACAGATTCTCTTCACAGAGAGGACGGGAGACGGACTTCCAAATGTACAAAGATTTATTAATTAAGATTTACAGTAATTAAAACAGATGCTAATACGTACACAGCCTGAGTGCCAAACAACTAAATATTAATTGTGGTAACAAAAAGAAAACAAGAACAGGGCTAGGATTTAGTTTGAGCGGACAGACTAAACAAAACCAAGGGGGGGGGGTGAAGGAAAACAACGCAAACAAATCAAAGAAAACCACTACAAACCAAACGAAGGGGAGTAAGAGGAGAACCACCACCAGGGAAGCCTGCCGCACACTTTGCCAGCTCCTGTCCTGGAGAAGAAACAAAACTATTGTAATACCGCATACAGTATAAAGGGACACTCAGGCAAATGTAGATTGCACAGTCTGAGATTTGTACTAAGACACACACAAACAGAAAAGAATAAAATCTATGACTACACAACTGGCAGAAACCAACCACCAATACACACAAAGAACACGAAATAACAAAACACAACGAAACAAAACACCAAAACTCAGCTGTGGACGGGTACCAGGAGTAGTAACTGTTCGTTTGTTAAACAAAAATAAACGAAAAAAAGAAAAAAAGAATCTAAACAAATAAACCAAAATAGGAAATCAAGAAATTAAAACAAAAGTTGTGGTGAGAGGATGAGCAGGTGAAAATCTAACCTGCCACACTAGCATACTCAACATGCCAATGTTTAAAATCCAGCATCTATTCGTTGTGTTAAAATGTTATTCAGCACTAAATACAAAGTGTAGCTGAGGCTCATGAGAATGTCATTAGTTTAGCAATTTGGAATTTTGATCTGATGATAATGACATTTAACCCTTACTGTTCATATTCTACACCTTCGCAGTATGTTTTGACCCGGTCTAATAATCTCCTCATAAAAAGTGTCTATACCAAATGTTGAAGCACAGATATGTTTAGAAAGCATCAATAGTTGATCTGACTGATCAATAAATGTGATTAAACCTTGATTCATGTTTCAGAGAGCAGAGAGAGTGTATTTTTTAGCTTTTACACCACTAAACATCTACTATCACACAATATCATGTCCTATTTGACCTAAGACATGAAAATATAACATAGACATAATGATGGAAATGTATTTTATGTAAAGTGAAAATGACAAGAACTTTATGGAAGTGTGAGGTTTATTGTATAACTATTAACTATTCATTTAAATAAAACATGTGTCAATAGATATGGCTCAAATCTGACCCAGAACAGCCTCAATGGGCAAACATTTGTAGCACCTATACAACAGTAGAACATTTCAAATATTTTCCTTTTTGGAAAAGTCACTTTAGGAAAAGTCATCAAATTTCAGAGTAAAAGACATTTGAGGTTTTTGTTTTACAGCTGTTAAATCTCAATTTAAAAAAAGAGTGTCACCAACTTGCAGGGACTTTGAAAATCTGCATCACATCTCATTGCAATGAATCAATGAATTCCTTCTTTCATCTGTACTACTGTGCTGCAAAAAACCCCTGTCCTTTTTTTGTAGTGTCATCACCAGTACTTACAAAAATAAAAATAAAATAGGTAGGTAGAGTTTCCAGTCCTGCTCACCAGGGAATGCATCATTACCATTTACAGCTCACCATGAACTTTACTGAATCCAGTCAAGCTCCTCAGAGGATGAACCTTTTAGCTTTCAACCTGGATAGTTTTAAGCATTCATAGTTCTATCATCAGTCATCAGTCTGGATCACAGATATTTATGAGGAGGATGAAACTGAGTTATAACTTGTCTTATGCCATCATGACAGTAACATTTCCACACAGGAGACATTAACACAGAATATAATCTGATCATATTTAAATCAACAGTATTTGTTTCAGACGAGACATATTTGTATTTCTGGAACATTACAGTCACTCAGGACTACCAGCAGACTTTATTATCTTGTTTCTGGTGAATTTAAGGATATTGAATATCAGCTCAAAATAACGGTAGCTTTAATACAACATATCAGCACTGGCTTTGGAAACCAATATCTGATCTGAATCTTTCTCTAAATATACTGTATATAAATATATATATATATATAAATATATATATATTCCCCTCAGTCCTCTGCTTTACTCTCATTTCCTCTTTCCTGCTGTCTTGCTTTCGTCTTCCTCTCATTCCACCACTCTTCAGCAACAGGCTAGACTCAAGGTAAAAAAATTCAGCTGCTTCTCAAATCACTGACTTTACAGGAATAACTATACCTACTATATCAGTAGTATCCAACAAACAGTGTATGAGTAGGTGTGTAAGGGGTCATCTATTTGTCCCAAACAGTTCAGTACAGGATGTTTGGTTCACTACATGACTTTCTCCAGTTCAGTATGCTCCATGAGGCAAACATTACTATCAGAACAGTTTAGTATTTCATTTACTCTGATGTGCAGAACAATGATTCTAGAGGTTTACTTCCACCTAGAATGTTTTGGCAGTTGACCATTGTAGCATCCAGGTAGCATACTCATGGATCTGGCCAAATGACTGTAGTTACCCCTGCTCATGTAGTGTCAAAACCATCATTATTATTTATGTATGTATGTATTTAAAGATATAACAGCTCCTCCTACCCCTCCCCTCTCTGTGACGGTTAGATTAACTATAAGCACATTTGATTTTCAACGTGTTGGGACAGCATGTGGTAAGAACAAGTTCTGAGTGACTATAAATCTTCATAAAACAGCTGTCAGCAGGCGTCCTGACTCCTTGCAGGAAACAGAAAGGTTGTTTTCCTTTTCCAAAGTTTCAGTAATAGTTTACACTGCAGCAACTAAACTGTTCCAGTAATAGTTTACACTGCAGCAACTAAACTGTGTCAGTAATAGTTTACACTGCAGCAACTAAACTGTTCCAGTAATAGTTTACACTGCAGCAACTAAACTGTGTCAGTAATAGTTTACACTGCAGCAACTAAACTGTGTCAATAATACACGGCCAGTGAGCTATTGTTGAACGTTCACATTTTTCAAAATAAAGGATCACAATATTATTTTCTTAGTTGTCCACCAATCGGAAGATCGGTGGTTTGATTCCCGGCTCCACTGATGGCTGCACCAACAGTATTTGAATGTGTATGAATGGTTAGTTTCCTCCTGATGAGCAGGTTGGTACACTGTGTGATAGCTCCTGTCATCAGTGTATGAATGTGTGTGAATGGTTGAATGTGACATATAATGTAAAAGTGCTTTGAGTGATCAAAAAGACTAGAGAAGTGATATATAAGTACAGTTCATTTACCATCACTGGGTAAAATGTACCTATATAAAATAGATTTCTTTCTGTGAGGTTTATATTTAAACATTCTAAGTTGCTAGGCAACAACATTTGTTGGAGTGTGTGATCTGACAACTAGTCATAATTAAATTATTAAAAGAGCAGAAGAGAATGACCTGCAAAAAAAAAAAACCTTCAACAAGTATCTGAAGTACAGGACAGCGGTGTGTGGAAGATACACAGTCAAGGTGCTGAGTGTGTGCTCACACGTTCAGATGAAGATGAATTAGCCTGCTCACAAATATTCATTATTTTTATTTCATTTATTATTCAAACAGTTGTGTTTTTCCATGTTATTGTTCATTGTTTTTAATTGACCTGTTGCCTGATTGAACAGAACATAAAACAGGTGAAAGAGGTGATGATTAAATAAACTTGTTTCATCTTATGAACTTAAGACATTCCTTTGTGAAGAGGCAATGCTTTAAAATAATGACAGAGTACAATTTTTAGCTTTGTAGTAGCCAGGCGCATGGGTACCGTTGGTGGTTTTAGGGATATAGTGATCCATGGTGGTCCTAGTACTCACTAATATCTGATTTGAGATGAAGTCCAATACTGTTTCAGTGAGCCCTTGTACCAGTTGGACTCTAAGTGCTGAGTCACCAGTGCTGAGGTAAAGTTAAGTGGAGCCCTTTTCTTTTCAGAGGATGTTTACATCGCTTTGTCCCCTTAATCTCTACCGACGGAGGTCAATGTTATACTGGCTCCCACCTAGCGCCGCCACAAAAAGCCCCATCTTCAAACCTAATGGGGTGCAGATGGGGCTCCAGCACCCACATAACACAACAGGCAGATAGCTGCGTGGTGAAAATGAGGAAGTAAATTGGGAGGAGACAGAGGGAGATACAAAATGAAAGAGGAACGGGATGGAAAAAGGTGAAGAAGAGAGAAGAGAGGAAAAGAGAAAGGAGTGAGAGCGGGAATAAGAATGAAGAGGATAAATGGAGAGAAATGGAAAAGAGAGGGAGAGGGGCAGACAGTGGAAGTGGTAATTGGTGGATCCAGACAGCCGAGGTCTGAGGAGAGGCTTACAGGCTTGTCAGAGGGTCTCCTTGGGGTGCTGGAGGCCCCTGAGCGGACAGCTCACATTCTGTTGCTGCTTCCCGGATGGCCGGTCCTCAACCTACCAAAAAGGGCTCTCAATTAGAGAGAGGTGTCGACGAAAAAAAAACAGGATGCCAACAATCACTGGGGTTTCTCCACAGGGATGGAGGCAGACGGAAAGAAACTGTTTACTGCAACTACAGTCACTGCTTTTGGTATGTAAATACCCTGCTGTTCTCTATCCCTGACCCCATCCTCTGTGTCTCTCTCTCTCTCTCACACACACAACACACACACAAACACACCAAATCCATCGCTCCACATTCTCCCCCTGCCTCTGCCACCTCCAAAGGGTGTCCAATTTACATTGTCGCATGGAGTGTTAAACATTTCAGAGTACATGCACAAGCAGATACGCTTGTGAGGTGGAAAAGGCTGAGTTTTCACACATTGCCTGTTTTTGAGGCTTTTCCCAGCCAAGCCATGAAATGGGATATTGTGTTGTGCCAAACTCTCTGTGTGTGAGTGTGTTACAGTGGCTGTATCTTGATGCGGGCCACATATTCTTGTGTTTTCACATCCAAATCTGCCTCAGTGTGTTTATGTTAAAATGTATAAATCATATTATATTATATTTTATATTCAAAATTCAGTATTCCAACTATCATCATAACATAATATCATTATTCTGTTGTGTAGTACTTCTCTTCCATCCAGGCTGTATCCACGTGCTCTGCAATGAGTGCGACCTTTGCTTTCTATGTAGAAGCCTACTGTAATACCCATGACTCCCTCACTTACATGATCTGTTGGCATGGAGCGTAATTGGGTGGAAATTAGATTTTAATTTAATAACCTCATTATTGCCAGAGTCAGTATGCTACATTATGAGCTGCTTCTTGCTCTACCAAGCCAAAACACAATATAGCCAAGACCAGAACCTGACTTGCTGACATTTGTTTTATCATATAAAATATTATAATTCCATTTGCGTGTACAGTTTCTTGTGCCAGTCATTTGAGCTGCTTAGACAGGAATTTTATTGCTTTTCATAGGTACTTTTTTTTCCTTCTTTCCCCTCAGGTTCCAATCCAGAGAATCCATTAAAAACAGCCCAGATATTAACTTAAGCAGATATAATGCTGTAAGTAACCAAGGGAGTAGAGGCAAATTATTCAGTGAATAAAAAGCCTTCACTGTTGGACCATGCCAAGTTATTGTGCTACTGTCCACATATTCTGTCTTTTTGGGGAGAAAGTGAAGCATTTAGAGTCAAGGATGCTGGGTTGTAGAAATAATATCTTGTTTTTCTCTCCATGTTTTATGTGTAAAAGTGATATCTACCTCCGGAAGATTATTAAGGCTACAAGTAAAAACACTATTACCAAGAAAGACCTCTCAACTAGAGGTGAGCGAGTATTGTGCATCTGTTCAACCAACTAAATCATCTGTATTCATATTCATACTCAGAAGTGAGCAAGGCCTAACTGGAAGTTGGTATTTGAGGCCTGAAATGAGGCTGTGTGTAGGGCAGAACTGCCAACCTTGGCAAAATATTTTGAGTACCACTTGTGTTATGCAGCTTTTTTTGCATCTCCATTGCTATGCACAGTCATTTCCCCATTCACTGGCTGGAAATCAGTTATAAAAAAACCTACATTTTTGATTGCAATACCTTTAATGAACAAAATATAGACATTGAATTATTTCAATACGTATTTCATTAAAATTAATTTAATATGTATTTAATTAAAATGGTAATCATTTATTTTGTATATTGCAATCAGTGATTTTATTTTCAAGAATGTAATAATTAAATTGGCTTACAGCACATAAGCACACACAAGGCTCATATCTATATTACCTGCAGCTGCCTGGTGGCTTATGTCCACATCATCATTGCACACTTTGCAAAATGCATGATATGGGACTTTAGAGGATCAGAAGCATGGCCACTGTTCTTGATATTTACTCAAAAACTTCTGGGGGACATGGAACCCTTCTTTTTGGCAGGTCTGCTGCCCTGTCCCTCCCTGTCTTTTTCTTCCTCATCTGCCATGATAGTTAGTGGCAGAGTGGTAAAGTTGCTGCAAAAGATTTGTTGGCTACATGTTTAAACTGTATAAATAATCACATTCCTCCTCATATACAGGCCTACTCTATCTGCAATGGATATATATATATATATATATATATATAAAGTCTGGTGTAGTAGGGGAGGAGCTCTGTGTGTGGCTGGCCTATCACAGAATGACGTGGACACAGATTTTCCTTCATCATGTGTACAGATACTGACACATTTTACTGGGATGATACTTATGCTCATAAAAAGACCATACCGGCTCAACCCTACTCATAACTATTTCCATAGACACTATCTCACTTTGGAGAGACTTCAGTTTTATAAGTGACAATCATTTTATTGAACATGCATAATAAGTTGAAAATGGGAAAAGTCTGAGGTGATTAGATCCCCCCCCTGATGTCATAATGTATAGAAGGGGGAAGTGAAGGTTAGATAATAGTATCTGCCCTGATGGAGTCTAGACAATAGAGTTGGTGACGCATAAGGAATTATTGGGATCTGGATCTGATCTCAGACCTGACGCTGACATGATGTAGTGGAGGTGAATGGGGTTCACATTGAAATGACAGCTGACAGTGACAGAGAGGAGAACAGATTTAAAGTTTGGCAGCTAAGACATGACAGGCTAAAGGTGCACTCACACTAGGCAATCGTACCGTGCCCAAGCACGTTTGCCCCCTAAAGCCTGGATTATTTAGCTAGTGTGAGTGCAAGTGTACCGTGCTTGGGTACGGGACACTAGTGCATGCGCACTAGGGATTAATATTTATAAGAAGCCAATTTTCCAGGGAATCCTGGGAAATCAATGATTTTTAAAAGGCAATACTAGCTGAGCCCTGGTCATTTCAAGCAACAGAGACATTATGCATATATGGGTTCCCAATCCGATTATTTTTTGTGTATTATTTTATCATTATTAAAGCAAAGGAACTCAATTTATGTCCATGGACATTATAATGAATAGGATATAGGGTTAATATTAGTTTACATCCAGCGTGCTGCTTGGACTTCATTACATCTGCTGCACCGCTGCTACCACTATTATGAAATGCTAAGTTTCTACAGTCTGTGACTGTGACCCTCATAAAAGTAATATTTTACTAATCTGCATTATATAAACTAATGAAATTCGTTAAAGTAAGTCATTTGGCGACTTCTAAGTCATTAAACTAAGTCTTACTTTTCAGTACGTCTTTTTTACACAAGTATCTGTAGCAGGCTACTGCATGACTCAGGCATGACTCAGAAGAACAAGCTTGCACTTTTTAATCATAATGCGTTGTGTTCACTGATCGGCTGTGTTGTGTTTTACAGGCGCACAGCACGCAAACACACAAAACTGTCTATATATTTTTGCACAACGTATGTGTCGGAGGCAACCGTGCTTGAGTACACTTGGGTTTGAGGTAATGTGAGTGCGGGCCAGCGGGGGACAGGCCCTAGTGTGAGTGGGCCCTTAAACAGAGCAGGAGACAGAGATAGAGAGAGAGAGAGAGAGAGAGAGAGAGAGAGGTCAACACAGCAGTGTCAGGCCATGGCTTCACATAGCCTGTAGCATGGAGCCTGTTTTTACATATCATTACTCCAAATAATAGAAGGTTTTCTCATTTTTCTAACGTTACATGAATGAATCATGAGTCACCTTCACATATCTAAATATGTTGCATTAGTTAATGTATTGTATCGATTCCAATATTTTTACATTAGACTGATGTACAGAGACATAATCAATATGAACTTTTAACTAATTTAAGTGAATAAACTTCATTTGTATTACTTAAATGGGGGAAAAACAGTTGAAAGAAGATAAATGTGTTCTATGCTCAGGTTTTATATGGTAAAACAATCAGCTGAAAAAGTCCTACATAATAGCAGGATTATGGCTTCTATCTGTTACACAATTTGCTCAGCCAGTCTCAAACCTTCCAAGCCTTTCTTTCTTAAATGCACTCTTCCTCTAGCTGCTGCTCTCAACCTTTTGTAGTCCGTATCTGTTTGTGTGTGTGCATCCTAGCAAACATTATCCACCTCTTCAACCTGACTCCAAAACCAACCGTTTCTTCTTTGCTCTCTCCAGAATCCCCTGAGGTTTGTCTAATTATTTCTTAGGCTTTAGTGAAGTAAGGCTATCTGTGCTTGGAGCTACAGAAAACGTAGACATTCATATGAAGCTGAAAGCTGAAAGAAGTGGGGGGGGGAAGAAAGAAAAACACATCTGGACAGGCAGAACAGGATCAAGCTCGCTGACTGTTTTCTCCCTTCAGCTTGATCCCTGCTATTCCCCAGCAGCCAGCGCCGTTTTCTCCAGCCTTATCTTTTCAGCCGCTTGCACTACGCTGCCGAAATCTCCAATTCCAGCTATACCTAGAGGCAAGGCAGCCAGCACTAACATGCTAACGCTATACGCCATTCAACAATGGTCTCCTAGCAACAACCTCCGCTACCTTCTCAATTGAAAAGATCCGTTTCTCTGTGGCTGTCCATGAGTGTGTGGCTGGGCTCAAATTTTGCGCACGTGTGGGTGTGTGCAATTATCCATGTGCATTCACGTGTGTGAGTGTGTAACAGGTGCAGTAATGAAGTGGTTTTGTAAAGCTCTCACAGGTTTATGAGGATAAACTGCATCGGTTTTAAACTCGGAGTCTGAAAGTCAAGTTCAGGCGATGATTTTTCTCTGGTTACATTCTCTTGTCGAGGGTGATTAATTGAAAATTAATGGTGAGCACATGTGGTGTGTTCTTTATGTAGGCGTTGGATGGCTCCAAAGTGATGTCTAGAACATGAAAAGGAAACAGTGTTGGCGCCGGCTGTGTGCAAATTTGGCCGTCTCATCCTAAAAGTTACCATCTGCTTTGAGCAAAACATTTCTAGGTGTCAGTACCACTGGAAACAAAAGAGACCGTCTGTTTAGTCTGTGTGACCAATAATCTATTATTAGTTCAGATTTTTAAATGAAGTAAAAAGAAAACTGATGAATTACTGTAAACTATAAATTATACCACAATTAGCAAGGGGAGACACTTTACCCTGAGATAGGAGAGTAATGTGAAGCTACTGTTTCTCTTAATTTCACAGTAATATCTGTATTTGGATTTACACCAGAGGCAGCCTGGCAGTGTCATTGTCTTTGTTAAAGGATCAGTCTCATGTCTGCACTTTTGTTAAGAAACAAACAAAAAGAACAGCAATGTGTTAATTCATCTGTTGAGTTTTTCCCAATTGGAAAGTCTTTAAAGTCAGTGTAAAGTAAGAATAAATATGTGTTCTGAGTTTGACATACCACAGAAAAGTGTGTTGTTAACCACCCTGCCAAATTTGAATGATTAAAAAAATCACCAAATATATGAAATTAGGCTTCAAAGTTGTGTAAAACTCAGTCTCTTTCTCTGCTCCCAAACGCTGTGGGAGTGCCCACCGAGTTCGCTGAAACCCCGCCCCCTACCAAGTGTCACCTGTCAATCAAAGTCACCACCTCTAAAAGAAACATGGACGCTACATCTGAGAGATTTCTGCTGCTAACTCAGCTGCTAGCTCGATGGCTAACTCTGTGGCTAATTCAGCTAACTGGCTAACTGTAGACAGTAGCAGTAGTAGTGTGTGCTGAATGTATTTATACCTCTACAGCAGCAGGGGTGGGTTTATGATTTTCAGACCCGCCCACTAAATCCTGAACACAGAAATCTTGAAACACAGTTTGTGAAGCCTAGCTCCACAATTCAAATCTAAATGGTTGAAATGCTTTTTACACCTTTTTTAGAAATACATTTATGACCTATTTAATGTGTTTAGAAGAAAATGTCTGAATTCACTTTACACAGTCTTTAAAAACACAAATATATATTTTCTGAAACAGCTGGTCAGTGAAACAGGAGGAAGCATTGCATTTGTTGGGAATTACTCTCAGCAATAGATGAATCCACATTTGGTTTTCTTGTGAGTTGTTCTGACAGCAGGACAGTGTGTGTGGGATTGAGTCACAATAACCGACAGTGTGTGTGTGTGTGTGTGTGTGTGTGTTCATGGTAATGAAAGAACATGTCACTCAGTGCACGAGTGTGGCTCACTCATGTGTTTTCAGTAGATGTTGGATAGCAATGGAACTCTATGGTACAGAGTAAAATGATATATAAGGTTTTGATACAAATATTGTTCTTTCATGGGATTTATTGAAAGTAAGAAAAGTATAATATCACCAGATTAATGCTAGATAATCTGTTAAATTTGAGGTAAAACAATGATGAATGATAATTATGTTGACAAAAAATGTGAAAGAATCCAGAACGCTTTTGAATCAATCTGCATGCACTTTTAACACATTTAACTAACACTGACTTCATCTCATCAGCTTTATGTCTGCTATCAAGTCAAGTTGCACAAGAAGTTCCAGGCACCCGTTTCTGATAATAAGGTAAAACACCTGTGCAACATCTGTCCAGCTGTATTCTGCACTGAACAACACATCCACTGAATCTAAATCTAAATATCAAACTTCAAACTTTTTGGCAAACTATAGCAGCATGCTCTTTTTTTAAAACTGAAACTTTTCAAAAAGTAATAATAACTTTTAAGAAAATGTTATGATGAGTGATTTAATGAAAATAAATGACAAATCGAACAAGTGAGCTAAAAGAAAACCTGAAAAACATCAACAATATAAATAAAATTAGTGAAAAATTACACAACAACAATTAGCCAATAAATCAACACATTAATACAATTTGAAACAAAAACAAATAAAGAAATGAAAAAATATAAAAATTGAAATAATAAAAAGATAGAATTAAGTATAAAAAACAGTAAATAGTGAAATAAAAGAAAAAAACCCTGCTACACTAGCAGTAGATGAAAGCTGTCACCACTGTGTGTTCTCCCTCATCCCTCCATCCCAATGAAGGAGTGCTGTGTGTCGGCGTGGCATATGTTCAGGTGTGGGGCCGAGCTAATTGCTGGTAATTAACACAGTGTTAATAGGCACATCAGGAGCATCTTTGAGCACGAATCACTGGGATGATACGTGAAGCTGAGCCTCAGCAGCTACTATTCATCAAAGCACTGCAAAGTCACTGCAGGCTGTTGGCTCCATTACAGAATACTTTCTAAAGTACTTTTTTCCCCCCCATCCCATCCCTTGACTTTTTGAAGCACTTGTGAGGGAGAGTTGTTTCTGCTTTGTGTAACGGGGAATTAGAAGCTTTAGTGTGAGCGATGGATGTGGAATTGTAATCCTGGTGTCTGGCTTGTCGAGGAGCCAAGGAGCAAGATTTACGACACCTGAGGGTCTAAATGGTTGGCCTTTGAGATAACTGGATGTGTGTTAGAGTGAATTTACAGCCTTGAGAAGCCCATAGATTTCATGTCTAGACTTTAAACTCTGACCCGGATGACCTGCTGTGTTGTGGGGAACACAGGTGAATCCTAGTCACACGCTCAGAATATATTACACATGTGCAACACTGACCAGACAGTGTGGCTCAAACATGAGATTGCTTTTATTTTAATATTAGGGAGTAAAATACACAAATCAGCATTGGAGAAGGTGTCAGCAGTATTCTTCTGGCATAACAAAGCACCATAATATATCAGCAGGGGTGTGTGCACATGTTGCTATTTAATAATGGTCACTCCTGTTACCATTAATAGCTGCTGAGATTTCAAGCTTTTTAAACACTGCCAGTCATTTATATGTTCTTATTTTCTGGGCATTCACCACATGTGTAGAGCCATTGGCTTTGTGTACTTGCTGGGGATATCTATGCTTACAGCCCTCTTTAATCACAATGGGCTCGGTGTATTTGCTGTATTTGTCATTGGCTATGTCCCACATTCATACAAAGATAAAAAAAACGTTATTGTCACCTAACCCAAGGCATTCATAAGGTAAATGCAACAAGGTATTCAAAGAGAGTCAATTTAAAACATGAGTTGACACCTGGCTAATTATACTGTGACACAGCTGCTATTTGGCCAAGTATACAGTACAACTTTCACATTGGCTAACATTATTAGCCACATAAGCTAACAAGCTATTGTTGATGCAGCTACCAGGGACTGCTGCTAAACCTGAAAAATAAACTACAACGAGCCACTGTTCCCAGTAAAATCCTAAAAAATACATATTCAACAGCAACATTCCTGAGATCTCTAAGATACATCGACTTAAACACTCTACATCCTTTGCTAGATGTATAGTTTCACTGAGATAAAGTTGCCTCCACCCACATAGTATTAAAGGCTTGGAGACATAATGACTTCATGACATGATGCCATAAACTTAAATGTAATATTCAGACAGAATTTCCAAAAGACATGACATGAAATACAAACAGTAATATAGTCAATTCTTTTTTAATTTATTTAATATTCATATACAAAAGACATTGCCAATCTTTTATTATTCTACCAAACAATAGGATATATCAAACAGTAAAGACTCATTAAACAGTGCTGTCACACTGGAAGACTGCTTTCAAACACAGATCCAATACTTGAATATCTTCTAAAAATAATCATATAAATAATGTAACATGTCAAATACCCCCCACACATTTTTCAAAATGTGTTTAATGTTAGTCTCAACAGCAATAATCATGACAGACAGTAGTGACAATATCATTAAAAGTGACAGCAGCATTAGTAATAACAGCAATATATGTAGTAGTGACAGCAAACTAGCAGCTCCTGACAGAAGAGGAACTCTTTCTCATGTGAGTTTCTGTGTAAAGCCCATTTAGAAATGATCAGTTACTAATGGTGGAGCATCATAGGGTGTAGGCTGGCAGGTTAATAGAACAAATAATGTACAACAGTGACATACGTTGAGGGTGACATCATTTTGGATTTAGTCTCTGGTCAGCATTTCTCAGCGTATGTAAAACACAGTTGCACAGGTGTCTTTCATTCTAGATATGACTATAATACTCATGGTTGAACCCAAGCTGACTTCAATCTTTAGTGAGGTGAACCTTCTGGCTGTTTAATGACCATTATTGTCACTCTTACACCAGTCTGATAACCTGGAGACATTTTTACATATATTGCATCTGTGGTATCTAGACTTGACATTTTTGTAGTACATACATAATTGACTTAATTGACTGGCTCGGGGACATCACAACTTAATTGCAAACTTTCAGAGTTTCTAAGACACATGGGAGTGTATTCCATGTCTTGTGGAACTTGCAAGGGCCAAATACAGTGGGGAGAACAAGTATTTGATACACTGCCGATTTTGCAGGGTTTCCCACTTACAAAGCATGTAGAAGTCTGTCATTTTTTATCACAGGTACACTTCAACTGTGAGAGACGGAATCTAAAACAAAAATCCAGAAAAATCACATTGTATGATTTTTAAGTAATTAATTTGCATTTTATTGCATGACATAAGTATTTGATACATCAGAAAAACCGAACTTAATATTTGGTACAGAAACCTTTGTTTACAATTACAGAGATCAGATGTTTCTTGTAGTTCTTGACCAGGTTTGCACACTGCAGCAGGGATTTTGGCCCACTCCTCCATAGCGATCTTCTCCAGAACCTTCAGGTTTCGGGGCTGTCGTCGGCCAATATGGACTTTCAGCTCCCTCCAAAGATTTTTTATTGGGTTCAGGTCTGGAGACTGGCTAGGTCACTCCAGGACCTTGAGATGCTTCGTATGGCGCCACTCCTTAGTTGCCCTGGCTGTGTGTTTCGGGTTGTTGTCATGCTGGAAGACCCAGCCACGACCCATTTTCAATGCTCTTACTGAGGGAAAGAGGTTGTTGGCCAAGATATCACGATACATGGCCCCATTCATCCTCCCCTCAATACGATGCAGTCGTCCTGCCAAACATGGTGAGTGGAGTTTAGACCAAAAAGCTCTATTTTTGTCTCATCAGACCACGTGACCTTCTCCCATTCCTCCTCTGGATCTTCCAGATGGTCATTGGCAAACTTCAGACGGGCCTGGACATGCGCTGGCTTGAACAGGGGGACCTTGCGTGCTGCAGGATTTTAATCCATGACGGCGTAGTGTGTTACTAATGGTTTTCTTCTTAAAAATCATACAATGTGATTTTCTGGATTTTTGTTTTAGATTCCGTCTCTCATAGTTGAAGTGTACCTATGATAAAAATTACAGATCTCTACATGCGTTGTATCAAATACTTGTTCTCCCCACTGTAGTTGATTTACCTCTCTGTAGTACAAGCACATCTTTCAAGTTGTTATTAGAGCTGGTCAAAAATGCCAAAAAAGTAGTGCTGATTGTTTTTAGCCTTCAATAAATACCAGACCTGTACTGGTACAGTGCATACTTTATCCAGGAAGCATTAGTAACCATGTAATTGCACTCAAAGTCTGACACTAACAAAAGCCCTCATCCTCTCTGGGCTATTTTATTTTACCAAAATAACTGCCAGCAATCAAAGTGGAAACATTACAGCATGAAATGGTGGTAAAAACTCAGTTGAGTACTGTGTGAAACCACTCAGTTGTTACACAGTGCAGGTGAGTGGTTACTGACTGGCATGTTTTCCCTTTAGGCCTGCCATAGATACTGTAAATGTGCTCACTGACTATGTGTCACTACCCGATGTGTGTTGCACATGATTGACATGATGATCAAGGGTCTGTTCCGTAAACCCTGTTCAGAAAAGCGGGGCTTATTGTCCAACACCTGACTTGAATGAGCCTAACAAATGAGATCAGGCTAAAGCGGTTCCATAAAGGCCGATCCATGTCCACGCAATCAGACTAATTAAAGACAGGCTCGAGTATTCAGACTAATTGCGTGTGTATGCCATTCATAAGCAGCCCATGACGTTAAACACAGATCAAACGGATTCACAATGACACAATCCACCACAACAGAGAAAGCAGCAATGTGCACTGGCTCAGAGCAGACACTTTGGTAGAGGTCGTTAATTAGGCTGGACCTTAATTACTTAAAAGAAAAAGGGGAAAGCCTAGACATGCATCGACTAGACACGTCTTAGTTGACTTTTTAGACATTATTTTAAATGTAGGCCTACTAATCACTAGCCAATACCTTTTAAAACAGCATTTTCTACCAGGAAAACAACAGTTAAAGACATACAGATTTAAATATTACATTTCTTGTCCAAATATTTTTTGCAGTTGCTCAATATTCATGAAGCTATTATTCTGTCAGAGTAATTTAGATTTACTACGCACATGCCTCAATGTTCGATATCATGAGCACATATGTGAGTCCTGTGTGTGTGTGTGTGTGTGTGTTATAGAACAGGGTCCAGGTCCAATCAAACACAACACATTAGAGTTAAGTTTAACAGGAAGAAATGTGAAAAGGAAAGAAGCCAGTGGTTTCTGTTCAGTGCATAACACACATTTTACACATTAGTTATAGGAGCTGTTAGTCTGCTGCTGTGTATCTGCTAACCTGTTACTTGTTTCAGGTTAAAGTATAAAGACATAAATGTTGTGTAAAGTTGTAAAGAAACAGCCAGTGTGGTTGTATTCATTTGTCCTGAAACTACTGGCAGCTGCTCTGTCAATTCACTCGTCCAGTGACTTTCCTCTTCATTCTTCTTTGTGGGATAGCAGCTGCCCTTGTACATGTTGATCTACTGCACATTCATGTCACACACGGCTTGTTAGCCTTTTAGCTTGTTAGCCTGTGGATACTTGACTTTGGAGATACTCTCTGCAGCAGTTTGACTGATATAATAGTTAATGGTGCCAGTTACTGTAATACTTGTTTTACATGTTTTACATTTTGATTGAAATGTGGTCATTTCTTATGTTGGTATATTTATTTATTTACACTAAATATCATACACATACAGTAGCCAACCAGTCAAAAGTTTGGACACTCTTTCCCATTCACATCAACTAACTCAAATGTATTACAAAGTGAGTGCAGTGGGATATGACAAACTGAATAGAGTGATGACTAAAAAAGCTATAGTCAGTAAATGAATTCATTTGGTTGGACATAAAGTGGTACACACTTGCAAATAACTTGCCTTATCTTGACTTACACATGCAATGATACCACATGGCAGTTAACCAAACAACTGTCTTTTTTTTTTTTAAATGACATGTTCAAATGTTATCATTTGGCAAGAAGGGCAGAAGGTACAGTGATGACAGTGTTGGGTGATTTAACCAAACAAATCCTCCACCAGGCTTCCATTCTGCTGGGTAAGACGTAGCTGCCTATAATGACACATCCAAACACAACATTACAGATAAGTAAGTGCAGATAATGTTAGTGACAATAATATCATCAGTTTGGCTTGAAGCTGAGTGTGACTACATAACAACTCACTCCTAATGAGGGCTGGTGTACTTGCTGAGGTAGTTAATATTCCATGAGAATCTCATGTTAATTATGGGATGGAAGTAATTGTGTTTCCTGAAACAGTCAGACCCTCAGGTAACACCGGGGAAACAGATGTTGCTTGTAAGAACTTTTAATTCTGCAAAGCTAATAAGCCCCAATCAAGCCTGTTATTCCTAAAATGAGTTTTTGTGGGTAAACCCTTGTGTAAGCAAGAAATAGATTGTGTGTCTGGGCATTTTGCCTCCAAGGATTTGCCTAAGGCAATTTATTATTGTGGCTATGTAGAATTTTTAAAAAAAACCTGAGTCCCTGAGTAATTTACCCTCATTAATGAAGTTACATCTGCTGAAATAGTTAGTATGAAGCCTGACCCCACTGCATATACATGCCCCTGCATCTGTATCCAGGGGCAACGCTTTAGTACGAATCAAACAGATGCTATTACTGAACTTTACATTTAAATTGTTACAAATATTACTATAAAATATCACTTTGAAGGAGGAAAGATTCACTATTTCAGGGCCCACAGTGACCTGATGTCAGGGCCACAATATTATATTAATCTATCTGTTCACAAAAGCAACACATTTTTCTCCTTTGTTTTTGTCAGAACAGTCACATATGAATAACATTCATATGTTGTGCTCTGTGTGTGTTCATTGGTAATGGTGAGTGCTGATGGAACAGTGTCAGGTTCATATAGGCCAGGGTGAAGTAAGGGTGTGGAGGACCTGGTGGTGTATGTTTTTGCCTTCAATACTGCTACGATGGATTCATACCCAATCTTATACTAGTATTAATGATGATGTATTCAAATGTAACCATGTTCAAAAAGTCAATGAGTTAATGAACATTGTTTGTAGCTTTACACTTTGTCATCATTTCCATCAGATCTACCAGCTTTTAACATCTGTATTGTTGCTGTAACGGCTTCCACTACTGATATTTGCAGTTCATTCAACGTAATTACTCATATACATTGATCTCTGTTGTACACACACCACAATCTCCTCAACCCTGATATTACCATTCTCTCAATTATTTTATTATTTTACTATATTTTAAATTGTGTATTTTTAAATGGTACTTGGTATAAGTGTTAACTCAGAGGCTATTTAGTTGGGTCATGCCTTAATGGACATCCCCAGTGTTTCATAGCAGAGATTACTGGGAGAATTTAAAAATGAATACCAAACAAAAGCTCAGGTCTCAGGAGGTTAAGATACTGCCCAAATTAAAAAACAAACTAAATGTATTATCACTTTGCAGTTGATTGACACCCTCACCTGTACCATAAGATCATCCCTTTGGTATGACCTGCATGCGTATAGAGCAAGCTGAGAAATGATTCCCATTCCTGCTTGACAAACGTAAGCTCCACATCAAGCACAGGGAAAGGTGGTCAGCCAAAGAAAGCTTTCTTAATCCTTCCCAAGCATTCTTTCCAGCAACTCCCCTGAGCTTCCCCCCTGCAACAGGATATGTTATCTAGTCGAGCAGTAACCCTGCAAAAATACAATCATAATGACATCTATACAGAGGACAGAAAGAGACAGGAAACACACGAGGGAGGATCCAACTGAGGAAAAAAGATTATCAACAGTGCAGTCAGATGGACTGGGGCTTTTCCAAGGTGAACTTCAGGTTCACTCCAAAATACTCTCTCCACCATTATGAAAACCATTAGTATCAAATAAATAGTCAACCCTACCTCCTTCTCTCTTTCTCTTTCCATCCTCAGAGAGCAACACAGGCTTTATTGAAAACATTAACTTCACTTTGCCACGATCTAGAAGCAATATCTAACATCTCCTCCAACATGTCAGCAGCAGACTGTGTACAAGTACAAGATTCAGTAGTGCATTACTTTTAGACTGTGGACGGGCGATTTAAAGGTGTCCAACATGGCAGTGTCGTGCCTGAGGTCATGTTTTTCCTCTGATTAAGCGGCGCAGAGATGGACGACTAACTGTGAAAAGGTCAAAGGGGGGCTGCGAGGGGGGTTTTAGATCTTCCTGTCTTAGACGTCAACTCCTATTTGCAGTAGAAATAAGAACAGACAGCGCAGTCACGCAAACACAAGCAGGTTTTTTCTTTTGGAAAATAATACACATTAAATGTGAGTGAACTTTACACACCTTTATTTTGGCACACCATCAGTCTATCATGTACACTTTCATATACATGTGTGAGCATTCTTCATACACAGAATTGTCAACCCTAACCTATTTTTTTATTTGTGAACCCACATACAGATAAAAGTAAAAGTAAGTAAGTAACACTAACATTTAAATAGATATATATCTATAATCTGTATGTTAAAATTGGGATGACAGGAAATTCTGGAACATCATTGATTGTCTTAGTCTTAACTCTACATACTGTTTGGGTCACATTTGACCCATTTTGACTTTTAACAGCTGTAAAAACACTACAAAAAATGTGATGACTTTTCCTAAAGTGACCCAAAATGCACAAAAATATTTTAAATGTTATACTTTTGTATAGATGCTACAAATGTTTGTCATTGAGGCTGATCTGTGTCAAATTATCTCCGTATCTATGTCCATGTGTTTTAGTGAAATGAATAGTTAATAGTTTTAATAATGATTTCTTTTTATGATGTAGCAGTGAAGACTGATGGCTCTAATGGTTCTACAATAAACCCCACACTTCCATAAAGTTATAAAATACATTTCCATCATTATGTCTATGTTATATTTTCATGTCTTAGGTCAAATAGGACATGATATTGTGTGATAGTAGATGTTTAGTGGTGTAAAAGCTAAAACATACACTCTCTGCTCTCTGAAACATGAATCAAGGTTTAATCACATTTATTGATCAGTCAGATCAACTATTGATGCTTTCTAAACACATCTGTGCTTCAACATTTGGTATAGACACTTTTTATGAGGAGATTATTAGACAGGGTCAAAAATTATCCTTACATACTGTGAAGATGTAGAATATGAACAGTATGTAAGAGTTAAAGACCCCAATCAAGAAAAGTATGCTCACTTACAGGACCCATATTAACCCTAATCTATCCATCTATCTATAGCTTCCACTAGGATGACCAATGTTGTATGATATCTGCAATAACATGGCTTGCTACATAAGGGCCTTTTGTTCATAGCCATAAACTGTTGCCTTAACATATTTGAGGGGGGGGAGTGAAGCCCTTTAATTCAGTTCTAATCTCCTTGTGCCCTCCTGTTATTCAGCAGACTTGGGGATATATTTGTCCTGCTTATCAACTGTTTCACGGCTGGACCCCCTCTGGAGCTTAATCCCTTGACCAGCATGTTATCCTACCCCTAGTCATTCAATAACACATAACCCATAACTAACAAGTTTACTGTAGTTCAATGATGAGACTGAGCCAGGGTCATTTTTGCCTTTCTCTCTGGTCCAGCCTCTACTGTCTCCTCCTACCATCCCATTCATCCATGCACTCCATGCTTTCAGACCTATTGCACCTCTATTCATTCATAAACAGCCCTCTTGCTCATCTCACAGGAAACCATTTCCACCCCAGCTCAACCTGCCACAAGAGGACTCAGGACTCCCTGCCAGACCGGGCTTGCACACACTCCTGCAGGGTGCTCTGCCAGGACCTGATCCAACTTCTGTCACATATTCTGTCTGGAGTCTGTATCTGTGCCAACACTTTTAAATAAATTGTGTTTATCTCATATTTGTATGGCAAACTCTCTTTGTGTTGAACTATGGCTAATCCCTCCCTGTAGCAACTTGGATTCTGTTTCCTTGACCATCGGGTCATTCATACCTTAATTATCTTCCTCTGAGAACATCTTTGAATCTTGAGTGTCGGGATAATTTTATGGGGTTGTGACCATTGGCACGGTCTCCATGGCAGGAACTGCCCTGAAGGACAATCAGCCGGAACTTTTACGGCGGCAAAACAAGTCCCTGCTTTGGGGTATGTACTCCATGCCGCCCTGAAAAATTCCTGGGTGGGGCTTGAGGTTGATTTCTGATTGTGCTGATTGGGTGTACTCAAAGCAGAAGAAGAGTAGAAGATGGAGATGGACAAGAAGATATGTATGATTCCTCCTTGTTGTTTTCTTTGTTGAGTTGTTCTGCTTTTGGTGCGTCACCTCGGTGACGTCACAGTCAAAACAGTTGCAGAACGATTACGTGACAGTCGAAACTGTTGCAGAATGAAGCCAACTCCAACCAGGTTTGCCTCAGACATCCCACTGTCACCTGGTTTTCCCCTCTCACCTCTTTTCTGTCCTCCTCTGCCATTTGTCATTCGTTCCTTCTCACTGAATTGGGGTTGTGGATTCACTAATACTGATACACAGTAGATGATGGTTGCTTTTGGGCTGATAAGTCAATTGATCGTCCTGGCAGCTTTTTATTTTTTTCTTAAAGGTTGCTTTTGAACCTACCTTTATTCTCTTCTCTCTGGTTTGCCTTGACCCCAAAAGGATTTGTGTGCGACTTCACTCTCTGTCTTAGTCGTATCCTCCGTCTCTTTTTCATCTCTTCCCAGCCAGCATGTCCATGTGGGCCCCACATGGTTTCAGAAACATGGGCCTCACATGTGAAGCCCATGTGGTCTGGCAAAATGGGCCCAATTTAAGGTCCATTCTGATCCCACTTAGACCCCATATGGGCAAACATATAGGAGTCCCACTTAGACCCCTACATGGGTCTCACCTAGTTGGGCCCCACCTGAAACCCAGTCAGAACCCACTTGAAGCCCATATGGGCAAACACAGGTGGGGTCACCATGGAAACTGCAGACAAACCCACATAGGGCCCATTCTTGCAGCCCAAGTTTAACCCTTATAGAGCCCACATGGACATGCTGGCTGGGTTTTCCCTCATTTCTTTCTTTTTCCTGCTCATCTTGTATCCTTTAATTTCTCCTACATTCTTTCCATCTCCTCTTTCTTTTGGTCTTCTTCATTTACCCTTTCTTTCCTGTGCCTTCCTTTTTTTCCTTTGTGTCCAGTGGAGGGAGGTGTATTGACTGACACACGCTGGCCTGTGCACTGCCTTTGTTGCCCTATTTAAACTATGAACCTGAGGGCTATGTGTGGGAAGTTGTTAACCTCTCACCCAAACAGAGCAGCCCACTAACCTTAATCAAACAAGTGTGTGACTGTACACACAGGTCAAAGCAACACTAACATGAACTTAAACACAAACACACACATGCAAAAAAAAGTACCTGGAAATGTACGCACACCCAGCACACAAACACGTGGCAGTTTCCACCCACCACCACAATGCACAAATCTCTGCGATGCATACACCACAGCCCCCATACACACCAGTCCCCCCCACCCCTCCCCCCATGGCTGCTGCTGTCACATTGCATTTCCCTCTGTGTCATTTTGGCCGGAGCTTCGTATCCAGCGGGGACAAAATGAAGTCTCCTCGGAGAGAGAGAGCGCCCTGTGAGGTGCGAGTGCCAGCGCCAAGCGTCTCCTTCTGCCAAAAGCCAGGAAGGGGAGGGGGGAACAACAACCCGCTGACTCTCCTCCATTTTACATTTCCTCTGTGCTCATTTTCTCAAGAGCTCCTCATCTATTTTGCCAGCCGAGCTCGTTCAGAGAGGCCGCCTTGTTAAATAAGGCATGAGTCATCTACTGCGCTCAGCATTGAAATGATGCCGCTGTTTCAGTGTGACTGTTGAGAGCTGGAAGGCGGTCGTGGCTGTGCAGCGCTGCGCAAAGAGTGGGAAAAACGAAGTGGGTGAAATAAAAGGCAAGACAAAATTGAATAAATGAAAATTGAATAACGAAAAAGCTGAATGAATATCCGTCTTTACTCCTTCCTGTTTCATGTAGTTTTTTAGATTGAGTCTGAATAGACTCTGTCTCTATTTAAAATGGAAATCAATCTACAGTAATGCCCTTTGTGTCAACTGTTCATTGATATTGCTGCTTGGGTACATCAAAATTATTACAGCTCAATCCAGAGAGGTAAAAAAAATAATAATAATCTGACTAAATTATTGAAGAAAAATAATCCACGCACATGCTTTGATGAGTATGAAAATGATCAGAAACATTTGCTTTGGTCCACCAGATCTCGAGCCAATCAGAGAACTATGGAATATGTTGGAGTGACATGCTATTTATACCTTTAGTAGAGTTACACACATTTGCACAGTGAAAGGACAAACTGCTCTGGATGGTGGAAAATGTAGGAACATTGATTTTTGTATTTTGTGTTTTATTGGTGTGTGAAGCACACAGCTTGTTCAAAATGCGAGTGACACTTTGCAACATATCACTTTTCTCAATGTTCATGTTCATTACACAGAAACTCTTATATAAGATTAAACTCAGGCACGTGAGAGATTTTTAAAAAATGCTAAGTGATGGGAAAGGCTACAGATCTAATGTCAGTGACATAGTGCCAACATTACTCATACTCTACATTTACACCACAACTACAGTGATGATCCACATCCCAACCACAACTTAAGACAGAATAAAAGGTTCTTATACATGTGAAGAAAGGTGCATGACAGTGGATGTATTCAAACACAAACACTCACCAGCTGACATTTGAAAAAACTAAAAGCTTCACCTGCAGTGACTGTACAGCTGCCTATATTTCCAACAAGACAAAAATAATGTATAGGACAAATCTGACCATGTCTGATATATAGACAACCACAAACTACAGCAGGTTGTTTGTCTCCTCAGTGTTCCTTTAGATATTAAATGGGTAGAAAAGCTGTGCACTAGCTCATTCCTGTCTCAAAGCTGTGAAGCAGGAACTCAATAAGTTGAAGCTGATTTGATGAATTAGTCTATTTTATTCATTACTCATTTGCCTAACCAGGCACTGAGCGCTGCCGCAGAGAGACCTCAGCATACACACCTCCATTCTAACTGAAGCAGCTGGGATAGAAAAAACAAATGCACTTTTATTCTTTTGGTGTTAAATGAAAAAATGAAAATTACAGTTAATTATCACAAATTTTGCACTTGTTATCCGTACAGTGTTTTAGCATTGTTCAGTTCGTTGCTTTGGTTTTAGTTCAGATGACTTCACTGTTTTGGGGAATGTGGTGCTCTCATCAACCTTATTCCCTACAGGAACAGCAGACAGATAAAGTTAAAGAATCTCTGGTGGTATTTCTGCTGGCCAAAAGAAATCTGTTAATGCAGGTTAAGCATTGTCTTTAACGTCACATGAAATGTTTGAATTGTTTGACTGAGGTAGCAGTGCAGCAGTGAAGAGACATTACACATGTCTTTCACCACAGACTAGGGCTTGAGGAATGAATACAAAAATCTTTCTTTTGAAGTGGCACACAGTGGGGTGGGGGGTGTGGGGGGTAGAGAAGCTGTTGCATTGAGAAAAAAAGTATTTCATTGGTTAACATCTTTTTTTTTTAAATTAATAAATTCACTTTTTATGAATACTGATCCCCTTGCCACACATTCTAAAACTCCCATCACTTACACAGGAGGCACAACCCAGAGTTTGACAGTCCAGCCAAAGCAATGGACAAATCATTTGATAAATTCAGACATTAGAGCATCTTTGCAGTTGCTGCTAAGTTTATCTTTCAAACCAATTTTATATGTTGTTGGAAATCTGAAGTAAAGTGGTGATGAAGAGTCTCCACATGCTGAGCTACTCTGCTGTTAAATATCAATTACTTTCCCAAGAAAAAGGATCGCTCAGTGAAAGAAAAGAAAAGAAAACAATCTATTTATGGAGTTTGAATGCAGTATAAAGGCTAG
The DNA here is from genome assembly GCF_027409825.1 of Scomber japonicus. Classification (NCBI taxonomy): domain Eukaryota; kingdom Metazoa; phylum Chordata; class Actinopteri; order Scombriformes; family Scombridae; genus Scomber; species Scomber japonicus. Next base: position 4,065,764 of record NC_070585.1, read on the forward strand.
TATTTGCATTACTGATGGTCACATTTTATTGATAGAACTATAATTCAACTGATGTGTTTCATCAAACAAAAGAGCTTTAAAGTGTATGGGATGGTGGTGGTTGACTAATGCCTTGTGAAAGCTCCATTACCTATATTTAGGTCTTAATGTTCACAGGTACTTAATGATGATGGATAGCAGCAGACTAGACTATGACTATATTGTACTGTTGCACTGGCCCGCCTCTATCAGACACAATTCTGATGCTGAAACAGTAGCTTCAGGCTAGCTTCTGCCAAAAGAAATAAAGTCAAATGTTGAATTTAATCATAAAGTTTGCTGTCACGCAGGTCTGTTCAGCGGTGAAGCAGGACAGTGACAGTGTGGTTGTTTATAGCTTATGAGATAAATGTGCAGATATTGGTCCAGAAGACTTAGTAGACAGTACATGTGGCAGTGTGGGAGAAAACATATGACTACAGCCAATAGTAGAATATGAAGCTTACCCCTACATTGTTTTATAATGACAGAACATACAATAAATACTTTGAGGCAAAGTTTTATAATCACAAAATACTTATGATTACACAACCATGAGGCTGACATTTGGGACCTATTGGATGATTTGAAAGGTCATTTGGTACAGATGTGTTCCTGTGATGACAGCCTCCAACTACTTTGGTGTTCCCCTGATTTTTTTATCACATCAAGTCAAAATGTCTTATGATCACATACCTGTAATACTAACAACATTTCCATCAGTCTCAATTAAGATGGTACCATGGTAATATATGATTACCATCAGTTACCTGCTGACATTGTTAGTGTATTAGCATGCTGACATTAGCTGTGCCTTCATTTAGCCTTTAGTCTTATTGTGCTTTAACATGATGAAACCTTAACAAACCACAGAACACACAGATGTTTGGATGGACTAAAGACATGAGATCAGAAAACACTAGGTCCTCCTGGAAGATGATGGCAAATATTGCACTTTTAGTTTTGGGGACTTGTTGAAGCATACTTATGGGTGATAAATAAATGAAGTCCAACATGAAGTGTGTTTAGCAAGGTCCAGCTCCATCGTGAGTCTTCAAAAGTGCTACTTTGTTTGCATACATGCTCGAAGTGTGTGGAAGGGCTCACCACTCCTCCAGAAGATATGGAGGATGGACTAGCATGCATTCAGGCACAGCTCTCATGTCATGCTTGCATTAGCTGATTGGCATGAGCTGCCTCTTTGCTGCTTCACCATCACCGGCTCATTCACTGACTGCTTGGCTATAAGCTGACTAATAGCATCACGTTGTATACATACACACAGGACTGACTGTCATAATATTTCCTCTATAACTCTGAAGATATCCTCCATGTATTAACTCTTCCACCACCCCAACCTCCTGCTTATGTAATGGACTTTAGATTTCCAATTTATCTAAGATGTAATGTTGATGCGTGTGTTTATAAAGGGGGAATTTATTCACGCAGCAGGATCCTTGTTGCTCTTTGGATTATGTGAGTTTTATCAAACAGCAAAGCCTTTTCAATCAAAAGTAACTTTAAAACAATTAGTTATAAAGTGTAAAGAAAAAATGTCAATAAAAAGCATATTTATAAGCTTATTTTTAAATCATTAGTTAATCATCATTAATCATGAGTGATGAATACTGTCATTCTTTGTATTAATATTCAAGTCATTTATCTGTTAATGACCTTTTCATTTGATCCTCAAGTCTGTTTCAGACTGAGCGATATGAATTATATATAATAATGATGATTGAAATATCACTGCTGTTGTTGGCTTACAGATACTTGTGATGAATTAATGGCTTGGACATAATAAATAGCCACTGCCATTGGTAGCAGTTGCACATAATGACAGCTGTTCCTGAGCTGTTGATGAACCTTGAAGATGTGACGCGATAAGCAAAATAACACTTCTTCTTGCCTTTTTTTCACTGACATGTCAAATGAGTGATGAAGCAAGCAGAAGTACCGTATCAACACGAAAACAGGTGATTGCAGGAGTTTCTACATCTGTCTAGTGTCTATGAGGAACTGTGGGAGTGGAAATCAGACACTTACATGGGGTGGAGCTAAATTCCATGGATAAAACAAACAACTTGCCACTCTCACTGCTTCAACACTAGTTACTTGTGTATTGTATTCCATACTTCTGTAGCAAGAATGATATCACCACCCACCTGCAAAGAGTTCTATCAAGTTTCCCCACAGCTAACACCCACAATCTTCCAATAATCCAATCACAACCTTCCCAAAAAACCTGTGCAGTGTGAAACCAAACACCGGTAAAGTGTGTGTCTCAGAGCTGCCGGTGTTTTTGGTCAGAGTGGAGCATTGTAAAGTCTGCATCATTGTGGCCAATTCATGGTAAAACTTTGGTGGAGTCGCAGTTAAAAGGTAAAACGGGTAAAACCAGGCACTTCAAAAGACTGCTCGAATTTTGGGGTTTCTTTTTGTGGTTGTGAACTGGATTGAGCTGAAAACAAAACAGACTATTTACCAAGAGGATTCAACTACCTTGTAAGCAGAATTGAGTTACAATGGTATATATGTCTATTTGTTTCTGCAGTGGTGGTGTGTGGTGATATATTCCATTGCTATTTGATATTTGCTTTCTTGTTTTGGTATTTTTTATGGCTTGTTTGATTATACATAAATTATAACAAAAATAACACCACCACTGCAACTGCACATGTATCATGAAGAATGTGTAAATGAATCCACTCCCCTCAGTCATATTAATACTCACTTTACTGGCTGGATATGCAGCTATTTTCCACCCCAAGCATCATAATCAACTACGAAGAGCCGCATGATTACTAGCCAAACAGCTAGTGCAGGAATGATAAAGTAATTACAGCAGGTGACTTTAATATTCATGTGCATGTCAATAATGTTAGCCTTAGCATTGTGTTTATCTCATTATTACACTCAATCGGTCTCTGTCTGAGTGTAAATAGACCTGCTTTCTGCCTTAACCACACTCTTGACCTTGTTCTGACATATGACATGGACACTGACATTAGACACCATTGACCATCACATTCTATTACACAGACTGGAACATTCAAGTGCCACACCGTTCTGTGATTGGACCAATATTGTTCAGCTTGTATATGCTTCCTTGAGGCAATATTATTGGGAAACACTTCATAAATTGTCATTTTTATGCAGATGACACCCAGATACATTTATCAATGAAGCCAGATGAAACCAAGCAGTTCACTGAACTACAAGCATAAACCCGCCCCTGCTGCTGTAGAGGTATAAATACATTCAGCACACACTACTACTACGACTACAGATTTCAAGGACTGACTTTTTTCCTAGTAAAACTAGTCCATGCATTTGTTACTTCTAGGCTGGATTGCCTTAGCTAAGGACTGTCCAGCTGATCTAGAATACAGCTGCATGTGTACTTACAAAACTAGAAGAAAATATCATATTTCAAACATTTTAGCTTCTCTGAGGCACACCAGCTCTAAATAAATAAAGCTTATAGTTAGAGTCAGCCCAGGCTTGGATTGGACTATGGACTATGCTGCTATAGCCCTACATTGTCAGAGGACTTCCCATGATGCTCTGAGCTCTCTGCCTACTCTTCTCCATCTGTATGCGTTCATATACCATTAATGCATGTTATTAACTTGTTTTTTTACCTGTACTTTTGTGCTTTCTCATCTCACCAGAGACCTTTGGCTACAGACGATGGATGTCCAGCATGATGCCCATCATTTTTGCTTTTCTGTGTCTCTCACTCGTCCTTTATCTCTCAACCAAACTGGTCAGGGCATATTTCCACCCACCTACAGTCCAGTTCTGCACAAGGTTTCTTTTTATTAAAGGGGAGTTTTTTCTTTGTTTTTTCTTCACTGTTAGCAAGTGCTTGCTCATGGGGGGATGTTGAGTCTCTGTACGGTCTGAACCTGCTCTGTGTGAAAAGTATCCTGAGATAACTTTTCTTGTGATTTGGTGCTATATAAATAAAACTGACTTTCTCTTTTACAATTATTATTTGTCAGATGTGACTTCTTCAAATGTATAAAACTTGTTCTATAGTTCTCTTACTTTTGTGATCAAAAACATTGATCTGAAGCTCAATCCTGAGGCTGTTCTGTAAATTCTTTCTAATAAACAATACTTATGGCAACTTGTGATCAACCCCTGTCCATTTCAAATTTAAAATGCCAACTTCTGGTTATGCCCAATCCAATTCCAGTTTTGTCCTGCCCATTCTGAGTACTAATACAGATACAGATTATATAGTTGATTGATCAGATACAACAGTGTATGCATGGGCTTGTAAACCTGACAGAAAGATGTCATAGCTTATGATTGACGTTATTTTCATTCTTGTCCAAACCATTCAGTGAGACCTTTAGTCCTGTATTGAATAAACTACATCACTTACATTTCTACAGTAGCTTGTTCAGGCTTTTGCTTGTATTTATATAATGTGTCTGTATGCTCAGTGATTACAGTAACAGAAAGCATCAGTCAGACAGCTGCTGACAGTCTAAGACACTTCTGCAAGCATTTTTTTAGTTTGAAGAGAAAGTGAAAACTACACTCTGGTTATTACTAAATTAGATTTGACCACTTGGTTTAGCTTTAAGCTACTGTCCTGCAGAGGTGGCAAAAGTTCTCACATTCTGTATTTAAGAAGTACAGATGCTTGTGTAGAAAAAGACTCTGGTAAAAGTAGAAATACTGATTCACCTCCTTTACTAAATGGACTGTAAATGGTAAATGGACTGTACTTATATAGCGCCTTTCTAGTCTGTGCGACCACTCAAAGCGCTTTACATGACATGTCATATTACCCTTTCACACACATTCATACACTGATGGCAGGGGCTACCACGCAGGGTGCCAACCTACCATCAGGGGGATCTAACCATTTATACACATCCACACGCCGTTGGCACAGCAACGGGAGCAATTTTGGGGTTAAGTGTCTTGCCCAAGGACACATCGACATGTGGACTGGAGGAGCCGGGAATCGAACCACCAATCTTCCAATTGGAGGACGACCGCTCTACCTCCTGCCCACAGCCGCCCACTCAAGTTACTCAAGTAACAGTAAGAAAGTACAGGCTCAAATGTACTACAGTACAAAAGTAAAAATTATTAGAATATATAGAATTGTTACCGTCAATGATACACAATACCTCTTTTGATAACTTGCTGCAAGCCAAATTTCAGACAGAGTGTATAGAAATATTATAAATATTAAGGCTGTCAGCATTATTGCGTTAATTGCGATGAAGCTGTGTGAAGTGTGCACAGTGCACGTCATGGTTCATATGTCAGGAGTCCTGCTACTGTCATATTCCTGCACTGTCTGCTCACATTCTTGGACTTTCCTTCCAGTAGTGTATTTTGATATGAGCAGCCTTCAGGGCAGCATGTTACCGGGGGCGACACACAGCGCACACATGGCAAGAGAAGAAAAGTCTTTCCTATTGCTTATGTGCACGTCATGTCTTCATTTTAAAATGTCACTGAGGATGAAATAAGGAATGAACCTGTTTTGACAATGTAAGGAGTAGAAAGTCCAGATGTTTGTGTTCAAATGTAGGGAGGACAAGTCAGAAAAAACCCTACTCACATAAAGTACAGATACCAGACAGATACACCTCTGCTGTCCTGTAGTTTGTTCATACACAGTTCCTTAGAAAAGGCTGTTAGAAAATGAGCTGTTTGATTATAAGCTACTGGATGTGCCAGACAGCTTGTGTTGCTTGACCTACTGGACTCAGTTCTACTGTCTCCTCATATTTCAGCAATGAAGTTGGTGATTAAAATGTAAAAAACTGATCGAAATGATGATCAAAATTACAAAAATACAACCCAGCTTGTAAAATTGACAACATTTTCATTAAGTGGAAAAGTGGAGTGGAAGCACCCACACATTAGCCTGATAATAAGACTGACCTGCCATTTGGTTTCACTTCATAATTCAGTCTGACACTGTGTTTATGTTGGCTGATTTCTGTTTGGGAATGGGGAATTATTACACTCTAACCAATCACCAGTGACTGACATATTGATATCCCATCTGTCATTTCAGTCAACACAGAAATGATGAGAGCAGATGTTTATTTAAAGAGTTATTGTTTCTGTAAGTCAACTTTGTACATCTCATCCATGTGTGATGTCATTATTATTTGGAAGTATTCTTGCTCTGGCACAGGAAGATGATTTTTAACCCTGCCTGCTGTGCTGTGATTGTCTCAAACTGGGGATGCACCTGTCAATCAGCAAAACACCAGACATATTTGAATTGCTGAAAAGATTGGAAATGTTTAAAGGGGCTAAATGCGATTTCAATTTCACCGCTAGACGTCGCAGCTCTGGACTACATGTAACCAAAACAAAACTGTCTCAGGGGTACACCCCCTCTTTCCGCTCGCCTTCCCCTCGCTCTCCGTCTGCTCCTCCTCCTCCTCTACCTGCCTTTTCAGTGATCCGTGATGAAACAGCTGACTGAGGATACAACGGACTCGTTGTGATGTCAAGTAACGAAGTAAGTCATACAAGCGAGAGTATTTCTAATGTAGTGTAACAGTTGTTATTACCTTTACGATGCTAACGTTAGCTAACTGCTAGTAGTTGAAAATTAACAAGCTGAACATAGTAGTCAAGCTAACAACTTCACATTGATCATTTCTGTTGGATTTTATGAGGACTGCTGGCAAACACCTGTGACATTTGGGTTTTTGTGCAATTGTGAAAGTATTGACCAAGATGTGTGTTGCTAGTGTAATGTAGCCAGAGTCTGGTTCATCAACTGTCTCTAAGGTAGCTAATGCTAAGTTTGTTCCTTATATTATAATTATTGCTGCTCTCTTCATAACTGATAGTTTGACTTTGGTTTTGTTAAGGGCAGCAGCAGCAGCATCATGTCTGCTGAGGCAGCTGCAGAGTGTCTGCCTCCTCAGAGGAGCCGGTGTGGGCTGCTCAGATGAGAAGAAACAGGTTTGTATCATCTGTGTTTCTATCCATTTGAAGTCAATTGTAAAATATCAACATAGTGTGAAACACAGTTTTTCCAGTGTACATGTTGTTCATCTTTTACAGAGCCTGCTTCAAGACTTGACCCTGGAAAGAGCCTTTTGGACCTGAGGCCAGGGCTGGTTTCTGATGCTCTGATGATGCAGCAGGGCCATCATGATGCTCAACTGCCATGCCATACCTACCTCTGACATCTGCAGCAACATGCACCCCAGATTTACAGGAACATGCATCATTTAGAGATCAAAGGCAACTCAGTCCTGTTCAGTAGACTCCTAACATGTTTAATTAATCATTTATAATAATGTATGTTCAGAAGTTATTGTTTAGCTTATTGTTCATTAATGAGTAAACAAATATTCTTCAAAAAATGATGTGTGGATCTGCTTCATTCACTAATAACAGAATTGTGAAACACCATCATTTTTCTGCTTTGTGGTAAACAGTACATCAATTTACATTTCACTTGTGTATGGTCAGTGATTGAATTACACTCTCTAAGCAGTAGTGGACTAAGCCAGCGGAGCCCTAACTAATACTTTATATACAGTGTTACAAAGAATTGAAGGTTGAAATGGATGAAGCATGAATATAATCTCAAATCATGTCAAGTTTATTGGTGAGCAGTATTGCACAGTCAAGTCCAGAAAACAATAATCATAAATACTACATTTTTTAGATGTATACATCACCTTTCTCTTCTTGCTGTAACCATCTGGACAAAAAAGATCAATTGTAAATCTGTACAATCTACACTTGGCAGTTGGAATGAAAACAAAACTCCACTGTCATACACATTGATGTATTCCAGTTCTGTTTTAACATCTCAAATGTGGTTTACTGCCCCTTCAGTTTATAACAAACATATAAGACAATAGATCAAAAGCAAATCAAATTCAGAAATAATGACAATAATGACACCATGTAAGGTTTATGATCAGTAGTGACAAAGTAGCAGCATGCAAAGTGTAATTCAGTATGGTTTGTCTGCTTTTGTGGCCTGCTGTACTCAAAGCCACTGATGAGGACGTGATGAAGAGTCTGAAGAGTAGCTCCTGGTGTTATTCCTTCCATCACACAGCATCTGCCAGTCTGCCATGGTGGAGTAACTGCAGTATTGGGCATTATGACCTGAGGAATGCAAGACAAGAAATGAAACTAGTGTATAAAATATTTCAGAGTTTTAATCTAAACAAACCCAACATGACCAATAATTCACACATTAAAAAATAGAAAACACCAGTAGTTGTAAGACCAACATGTCTATCATCTTTATTAAAGTAACAGTCACAGTATTTCATCACCAGTCCAATAGCTTGTTTATTATTTTTAGCACAAAAATATCTTACTTTACATGAAATAGCAAGGACTGGTCCAGTAAAGCATGGTTAGCAGTAGCACTATTGTTACTATCAGAGCTGCCAACTTTTCAAAAAACCTTGGAGTGAGATTTTGTCGGGGGTGACCAAAATTTTGTCTTGCACGCAGCCACACACATTGGTGACTCAAATATCAGGGAATTGGAATGAATTTGCCGTTGTACCCATGTTGTGCCCTGCATTCTGGTGGTTTGTAGGGCCCAAAGCCATTGATAGGGCGGCATACTGGAGATGGACAACATTGGTTACATTCTGAAGCAAAGACATAGCTGGAGGTCCACCCCCAGGACATTTTGGATAAAGTAGATGTGATTTCCTGCATTCAAGTGGATTCTTGGGTGGTATTTGGGTGGTATAATAAAAATGTGCAATACCTGAACTAACTCTGATTCATGTTCATCTGATCATGACTTGTAGGGCCTTCTAGACTTGAAATGTTTTAACAATCATCTTGTAATGAATCACTTTAGTTCTACTTTCTAAATATATAATTATCATGCAGTATGCAGCACTGTGAAAGGTTTCCTCATATAGATATTTTATAGATGGATCACTTTGGTATTTATGGAAATAACAACCATAAATACGAAGGTTAGATACAATCACAAATACTAAAAAGTAAATTATAAAGAGTAGAAACATTTCTAATATATAAATATAAAGTATAAAGTAAACAAACAAATTATAACATAAAATAAAATAAATAAAAAATAAATAAAAAAACAGAAATAAAAGTAAATTGCACAAATCCTGTATCACATAAATATACAAGTAGAACAAAATATAAATAGTGTTATAATTTTGTAGTGCGACTCATTTTACTTTTGGCATCATTAGGCCTCCATAGGAGTGCTAGATTATCTGCTCCTCCTATCTCAGCCTCTCAGTGTAGAGACCAGTTAACCTGCTGCTCTCCTCATCTCATACTTCAGACTGAGATCTCCTCAGCAGGTAGAAACTGCTGACGTGACATTATAAAAAAGAAGACATGACATGCAAATGAGCGATAGAAAGCCGATCGTCTTTTGTTTTGCGTGAGAAAATGGATGTATGGCGTGAGTGCGTGTGAAAACAGGCAAAATTGTGTGTCACACGCCGAAAGCGTGAGAGTTGGCAGCTCTGTACTATTATATGTACTGTCCTGACAGCATTACTGTGTCCAACTAACATTACACAAGCAAGCCATACATATTTTCATACTCACTTCTCTCCCTTTGTGCTATAGAATATGTGGACATACACTGTGATAACACACAGCACTAGTCATAAGCATTCCTATTCCTTCCTTTGTTACTATTTTACAATGCTTATCACAAACGTTAGCCACATGGCTACCAGCTCAGAGGTATGACGCTAGCTCGCTTAGCTTAGCTCTAGCTCGTTTGTGGTAACAGCAAAACAAAACCGGGACCAGTCTGAGTAGAACTACATTATATCCAGCACTACAGGAGTTACACACAGTCCGATTCTTCGTCTTCGTCTCTCTCATAGAGGAACAATAAACTTATAACCATCTTATTCACAGTATAACACACACACTTTATATTCTTTATGTTTGAATGTTAGCTCGCTCCATCATGAAGCCGAGCTGCAGCTCAGGCGGCTGTCTGCTGCTCTGTCACCGCTGAGCCTCAAATATAACTAATATTAGAGAGACAACAGCTCGAGCCTGACCGTTAGCTCATCCGACTGTCAACTAAATGAACATGATATGTGACATTATGTCTAACATTAGTCTAACACTAACTAAGCAGATATGTGACTGTAATACACATAAAGTTACTTACCGGTCCAAGAGAAGAAGCTCTAGCTCCTTTTGCCTCTCGCTTCTCCGCCTTGGAAATGAAAGACCGAGGCTGCCCCGGGTCTCTGTTTCCAGTAGCTTTCGAAAGGTGCGCGCTGCTCCTCCCTCACTGCAGCGGTTATATAGGGGGAGTGGGTTAACGGTTCCGGTGGAGGAGAGGAGGTAGTGGCTCACATGCACTAACATGAACGCACGGCCGGCACGGCTTCCAAAACAGAGGCTCCAGAACAACACACACAGAGGGCGTGTGACGTAACTCTCTACTCCAGATGTCAATACACCATTAGTTGTTAACATAGCAAAAATAAAATTCCTGAAAGCTAATAAAGCTGTATTTAGCATATAGCGAACACATTAAATAGGTCATAAATGTATTTCTAAAAAAGGTGTAAAAAGCATTTCAACCATTTAGATTTGAATTGTGGAGCTAGACTTCACAAACTGTGTTTCAAGATTTCTGTGTTCAGGATTTAGTGGGCGGGTCTGAAAAGCACAGATGTGTTAGCATAAACCCCCCGCTGCTGCTGTAGAGGTATAAATACATTCAGCACACACTACTACTACTACAGTCTACAGTTAGCCAGTTAGCTGAGTTAGCCGCCGAGTTAGCAGCAGAAAGCTCTCAAACGTAGCGTCCATGTTTCTGGTAGAGGTGGTGACTTTGATTGACAGGTGACACTTGGTAGGGGGCGGGGTTTCAGCGAACTCGGTGGGCACTCCCACAGCATTTGGGAGCAGAGAAAGAGACTGATTTTTACACAACTTTGAAGCCTAATTTCATATATTTGGCGATTTTTTAAATCATTCAAACAAAGGGTTGTTAACAACACACTTTTCTGTCATATGTCAAACTCAGAACACATATTTATTTTTACTTTACACAGACTTGAATGATTCAGATGACTGGAAGCACTCTACTCACATCGCATAATGAAATGAACCCTGTTGAAGCATAAAGATGTAGACTGCAGGTGTTTCACTGTCTGCTGGGAGACTATAAAGAAGTCAAAGTATATTAAAAACAAATAACAGTAGTGGTGAGGTTAAGTTCACTTCATTAGTATGTTGAAAGTCTTCTCTGATGGTATATGTGATAAACACTACACACATGCAGAACACAATCTGCTTCCATATCCATTACTCATTAGCATTCTCTTTACCTCTCCACCCTGATATTGATTTGACTCCAGAAATTAGCGTCAGTCTTTTTATTTCTACCCACACACTCCCTTTCTCACCTTCCACTGCTATGGCTCTAACTCACTGCTTCTTTCACTCTGTGGTTTTTTTTTTTTCTGTGCTCACCCGCTGTCTCTCTGGGTTAATGCAGGAACATTGGTATTCTTGTGCTGAACACAGGACAGAAGATGGGATGTATAGCAGGTCAAGTCTGCCTCGCTTTCATCCTGGTGCCTTTGAACAGATAAAGAGACTCTAATTGCATTTGCATAATCACACTAAGACAAAGTCACACATGCACATACACACGTGCACACACACACACACTCACACACACAAGAATGGTGAGTATGCACCCTTACAGATGAAGATTGAAACAGAAGTGTTGAGTTACACTCTTCACACACAGAAACATGTAACTACACACAGTCTACAGCAGATTTCCTATAACAAGTGGAGTCACAGTTATAACAGTTAGCCTCCTAATTCTGCACTAATTTTCACTTTCTAATTATTTGTAAATTAATTGGTTCACCTCACATTGTATAAATTTACAGTTTGAACATTTATAGGATAAAATATAGGAAGGACAGGTTTGGATTTCATCTTACTGTAATACGTGTAATAAATATGTGATTTGACCATGTGACTCCACAATGACACATAGAGTGCTTCCACTATGGTGCACCATTACATATTACTGTTAAAAATGATGATATATTATAATGAGACAGCACTGTGGTTACAGTCTGGTTTGTTGAAGCATATAAACCATTTGGTTATGTTGTGGGAAAGATCATGGTTTGGGTTTAGATGGCATGGTGTCTGTGTGGTTAGCACTGTTGCCTCACAGCAAGAAGGTCTTGGGTTTGATACCTGGCTGGGGCGGCAGGGCCTTTCTGTGTGGAGTGTACATATTCTCACTGTACTTGCATGGGTTTCCACCCATTGTGAAAAACATGAAGTTTGGACAGTGCTCTTGACTAAGGCACTGACATAGAACTGGAGTTGGTCCCTGGGTGCTGCACCATGGCTGCTCACTGCTCCTAGTACTAAAATGTGAAACTCCTCCTTGGAAACAGGAAAGTGGTTTCCTATAGTCTTATTCCATCCACCCAACATGCCATCACCAATTGAGGAAATGCATCATCTTACATAGACATCATCTGAACTGCACCACTTCTCCAGGTTATATTACTATAGCTGCACATGACATCTGTCAAACTATAGGTCAATTTTGGGTGACTGACATTATGACTGTTTTTCATGAGGAGGACAATATGGTCACATGACCATATACATTTAGTAAGTCATTAGTCACTGTACTTGTTCCTTCTCTGTGGAGTGATAGAGCTACATAGAGCTTCATATAGCTACACTGTAAAAGATAGAGGACACAATCATCTTCGTACATTAAGTTTAGTTGAACATGAGGCCTGAGCTGTCTGTCTGTCAGCTGAGTTCAACACATAGAATTGGTATCTTTTAAAGAAACAGCCTAACAGAAATGATCATGTAATGTTTTTAGGTCTAATATGTACAGTATTACATACAGAGCACCATTTCCATACCAACCATCACATAACAGCCTGCATGAGCCACATTCCAGTTGTTGCATCATGTGTTTTTATGTATAAGTTGCCATTTAAATGTAAATCATATGCACTGAAATAATGCAAACTATTTCAGAATCCACCTTAAGAAAATACCAAAGCCAAAAACACAAACAAGACATTGGAAAACCTAGTTCAGTCTATAAATGCATAGTTTGTCAGAACTTGTATTTTTGTCCATAAATGCGTCTGTATCATCCTGTTATTTAGGTTTCACAACATGTTTGCTTTCTTCTGGATCACAGCACTTCAGAAACTAAATGAAAGAGTATTCAGGTGAGCCTGTCAATACAAGAAGAAATGTAGTTCTGTTACAGTACACTGCATCAGGGAGACTACTGCATTAGTTATGTTTCAACACTCATTAGTTTTTGTACTTGTACCTGTTTGTATGCTCAGTGGTTGCAATAACAGACAGCATCAGTAAGACAATACGTACGTATGCATTCTGGACCATCATACATTCATGGATTCTTAAAAATCTACTAACTAACTAACAGATCAATTGTATATTTCATGAAGAGATTAGTTATTATATGGTATTATATTTTCAGCAGTCCCAACAAGATATAATAAGATTATATTCATTTATTTTTCATTTATTTATTTAGTTTGACAATTCCATTTCAAAGCCTTGCATAGCCTGGAGGTGAGTTTTTTATTCCCACTAAGCACAAACTGGATGGGATGGCATGTTGCTGCAGAATGTTGTGGTAGCCATGCTGGTTCAGTGTGCCTTGAATTCTTAATAAATCTCCAACAGATTCACCAGCAAAGATTTACATTTGAATGTCAACCCTATATATGAAAACACATGGAGCAACAGTTGGAATGTGGATCACGCAGGCTGTGATGTGATGATTGGGATGAAATGGTGCTCTGTATGGAACACTACACATATTGGACCTGAAAACATTACATGCAACATGTTCATTTGTTATAACAATAAATGTTGAGTTATTACAATTTTAATAAAAAAGATGCAACTAAACTCATAAAGTAATAATTTATTACATTTTGCACTCACTAGTTTTATTAAATTATTGGTGGATCATTCCATTGTCAGGTTTTGTTACATTATGAGTTTCTGGTCATTTCTTTCTTTCTTTCGTTCTTTCCTTCTTATTATAAAGCAAAATCATTCAAACTTTGCTTCTAACCTCTTTCAGTAAATTTCTCTCTCATCCATTTATTATTAGATTTTTTATTAAGGACAGAATGGGGGAGGGCTTTATTCTGTATTAACATTAAGGTAAATCCACATTATCACTGGATGACCACTGTGTGCTGTGATTAGCATGGCTGCTCCAGAAGTTCAAACTTGTTGAACTGCGACTCAACTGTTCTAACCTTTGACAGCGCAGCCAATCACTGTGTCGACCACTGGTTCTACTGAAAGACTGATGAAAAGGAAATGACTTGTGTTGTTGAGTTTACAGAACAAAGCGGCCTTATAACAAGACCAGAGAAAACAAGACGAGGTCAAAACCTAGTATATGTCTGTACAGTATATGATCTATATGTGAAATGATAGCCAGTTTATTTGAAGGACAGTCAGTGGTAGTGTCTATAAAGTATAGTCCTGTCGTAGTCCTAGTAATAGTTGCGGGTAAAGTGTACTGTCTGAGGTAGCTGTCACATGACGTGGATCAGCTACATTTGAGTGAAAATGTAGCTGTGCGCCCTCCCCATGCCTCTTTCCCTCCTTATTTCTGCCTCTTCCCCCATCGATGATCATGAAGGCTGTGGAAGAAAATGAGACTTCTGTCAGCATTTTGGTTGCAAATTCAGGAGACTCATCTCTGCCCATGTTTAACCTCCGTGACTCATGTTGTAAATGCTGCTCTTCATACTTTGTGATGTGAAAACAAAAAACGCAACAATACAAAGTTTGCATCCTGGTGTTGGTTCAGTTATAAAATGCAAGCACACTACCCTGCCAGCAGCTGACAGCGCTGTCAGCTGGAGAGATGCTGGTAGATGTCTGTTTAAACTAGAGTTCAGACACTTAACAGCAGAGCTGAGAGCGTCAGAGCTCAGAGCAGGAAACACAGTCACTCACAGCAACGTTGTGCTGATGTCCTCTGCTTCCATCATCTTGCACCAGTTCATTTTGGAACTGGTGGGAGGGGCGGCTGTGGCTCAGGAGGTAGAGCAGTTGTCCACCAATCCGAAGATTTGCGGATCGATTCCCGGCTCCTCCAGTCCACATGTTGATGTGTCTTTGGGCAAGATACTTAACCCCAAATTGCTCCTGATGGCTGCACCAACAGTGTGTGAATGTTAGTTTCCTCTTGGTTGGTACCCTGTGGTAGCTCCTTGTCATCAGTTGTCCTAGTTGTGCTGCTACTATAGTAATTACGGTAGACTAAAGGCTCTCATTTGGATTTGATTGGGCTGCTGTATTAACAGTGCAACTTCATTTTAAAAAGGAGATTTCTCTGCTCCTCTCCGCTGCTGTAACGCTTCCGGTGTGAGTTGACACCGGGCAGAGGACGGAGCTAAACCGTGGTGCAGCTGTTCCGCGCCGCTGACGGACCCGGTGGAAATCCCCAGTAAGTACAGTCTATTTACCATTTAACAGCCAATGGGGAAACCTAGCCAGCTGACCAATGGTGTAACTGTAATCACTCACACACTCATTCGTGAACACCCAGCTGGTCTGTGGTCAGTCCAGCCGAAAAGGGGGCAGTGTGTTTGTTTGCAGGCAGTGACTTGTGTGAATGCACCAGTGTATTATTGGCCTGTGTAGTTCAGTCTATGAAAACACTCTGATGAACACTGATTTCACTTCACCAACTCCCGTCACTCCTAGAAACATCAACATGTAGCATGCGTAACCATTGGCCAAGGCTCACACTGGCATTACAGTCCAGCTGCCATTCACAATGACACAAGAAATGGTCATATTTCCTGCTCTGTGTTTTGTTCTTGCTGATATCTATTTTAGGATTCCCTGCTCTGTTTTCCTCTCCTGCGCTCAGACTCACTTTAGAGATATGCTGCAGGAATGTTAAGCAAAAAAACATAGCAAACTCCTCATTTAATTATTCAGTCATTCATCAGGAAAGGTCAGTGGAAATTAATTGAGGGACTGTGAATGTGTTGGATTAATTTAAATGTACTTCTTTGTGTTGCCTAACAACTTTGTTCAGTGACCAGTCAAGGTTTTAGCCCGCAAGGCCTTTTAAAGCTGCATTTGATGAGAGGGAAGCGCAGACAAAGGCTCAGCTGTCACGCCATTAATATTAGTTGACCGATATTTGCTCTCATTCCTTAGAAATAGATGCAAGGTTACTGATTGGTGAACATTTACGGTCTCCTCTTCAAAACGTGAGCTACGGCTCTCAAAGAGCTGCGTGGTTTCACATCAAGATTCAAGTTGAAATGCAGAAATGTGTCAGCCATTAGTTGCAAATAACTGAAAAAAAATGTTCACCATAATAGAGAGGAGAGCCACTGGGCAAAATGATTCTTTAGAGCCAGCAGATATTTGAGACTATGTCACAGAGGTTGACTGACATCATTCAAAGAGTTCAATCTACTGCATATATGGAGTCTTGAAGGACTACAGGAAGTCCACCCGCTACCATACTATTATATTTGACAGAGCCAGGCTGTTTCCTCTGCTTCCAGACTTTGTGCTAAACTAGATTAACCAGGGTAGATCCAGAACATGCTGGAGGGATTACATATCTCTCCTGGTCTGGGAACGTCTTGGGATCCCCCAGGAGGAACTAATGAGGGTTGCTGGGGAGAAGGAATTTTGGGTTCCATTTCTCAGCCTAATGCCACTGCGACCCGGTCGTGGATAAGCAGAAGAAAATGGATGGATGGATGGATGGATGGAGGGATAGACTGACCGTGACATGCTCTATACTTACTGTAACACACAGATAGGATCAATTTTCTGATCTTACTCTAAAAAATGTGACTAAAATGTCAAATTGTTCCTTTAAAAGGAAAAAAACAACTGAATCAATGAGAGGATTGATAACCATAACATACAAAACATTGTAGAGAGAGTTGAGTGTGATGTGGTGATGTAGAAATAATAATAAAAACATGGTGAGATACAAAATCTATATGCACCATTATTCACTTTAAACCCTTCTTTAATTCATTACTTTTGCATGTTTCATTATAGAGTATGTTTATTGTATGTATTCTTTTCAACTTTTTCTTTATCTTTGTTCCTTTGAGTTTACGCTAATATCATTTTCACGGTGAAGTACCTCGTAAGGTCTGTTTCTGTTTCCATATGAGTGTCATGAACTAAATGATCATTTGTGATATTCTGTGCTACTGATTGAGACATCAATGCAGATGATGTGATGCAGGTGCATGTGAGATGAATTAATGAGACTGTAGAGCTATAAATAGCCCCAGCTGTGTGTAACGGCCATGTGCAAAGATTACTGCTCTGTTGATGTTGGAGGATAGATGACATTGCCCTTCTTTTTTACTGTTCATACACTATGTGAATAAAGACGGGTGGACCATTTCATGGTCCAGAATCAAATATCTCAGCTACTACTGGATGAATGGGTTACTTTCTCTGCATGGTAAATGATAGATAAACTGTACTTATATAGCACTTTTCTAGTCTTTTTGACTACTCGAAGCACTTTTACACTACATGTCACATTCACCCATTCACACACATTCACACACTGATGACAGGAGCTACTACACAGTGTACCAACCTGCTCATCAGGAGGAAACTAACATTCACACACTGTTGGAGTAGCCATCTGGAGCAATGTTTTGGGGTTAAGTTTGTTGCCCAAACTGGGGGAGCCGGGAATTGAACCTTTAATCTTCGATTGGTGGACAACCGATCTACCTCCCCATGCTACATAAGTTATAAGCTGGAATATGCTTTAAATGCTAATGAACTATTTAAACAGTTCACATTTTCACAATCTAACCAACCAACAGATGAGTTGGTTCAGTCATTTAAAGTATAGCAGTCATCATTGATCTATAAATGCATGTGGGTGATTCTTACAGTATCTTTTGTCCACAGCTGCTTTATACTGTATGAAAAGCTTCTCATTCAGTTCATGAAATCCCTGCAGCACAACTGATATGATGACACGTGCAGGCTGACACACAGTGCACAGTGCTATTACACATAACTGTCCACTGTGTTTATGTTCATTAACACCAGACTGAACAGCCTCATTTCAAACTTTCTTTTGTCAAGCAGAAGTACATCTGCATGTTTCATACTACAACTAGTCCACTCACAATGAGACATACAGTAGAATTTGAACTGAAATAATGTTGGATTAAACTACCATATAAACAGCTTCAGGCAACGCTCTGCTCAATCCAGATAACATTATTTTCTGGATTTGCTGAGCTACAGTAGAGTTGTCATGCTTCACTATGATTGGCTCAGCTGTTTAAGAGCTATGAGATCATTGATGTGATTGGATCCGCCCCCCACCTTCTGATTTATATTTGCCATCATCCTGCCCTTTAGCACTTTATACATGAGCTAAAATAGCAGGTGGCGACACCCACACAGTCTGTGCACATAGAGTTTGTCACCCTGTGCTTGTTTTTCACTTGCAACGTTGAAATAATGTTGTTTATTGATAAGAAAAACCTTTCTGTTAGTCCAAAGCAAGATATCACAATACATTTGAAACCACACAGATGTAGCCTCAGGTTTTGTGAGGGGTTCAGTTCAGGTTTAAAGGGCGTGGGTACTGGCTGGGTTTGGGTCTTCAGTTTTTTCTCAACGCTTCCTTAAAGACTGTATAAAGTGAATTCAGACATTTTCTTCTAAACACATTAAATAGGTCATAAATGTTTTTCTAAAAAATGTGTAAAAAGCATTTCAACCATTTAGATTTGAATTGTGGAGCTAGGCTTCACAAACTGTGTTTCAAGATTTCTGTGTTCAGGATTTAGTGGGCGGGTCTGAAAATCATAAACCCGCCCCTGCTGCTGTAGAGGTATAAATACATTCAGCACACACTACTACTACTACAGTCTACAGTTAGCCAATTAGCTGAGTTAGACACCGAGTTAGCAGCAGAAAGCTCTCAGATGTAGCGTCCATGTTTCTGGTAGAGGTGGTGACTTTGATTGACAGGTGATACTTGGTAGGGGTCGGGGTTTCAGCGAACCCTAATTTCATATATTTGATTTTTTTAATCATTTAAATTTGGCGGGGTGGTTAACAACACACTTTTCTGTGGTATGTCAAACTCAGAACACATATTTATTCTTACTTTACACAGACTTTAAACATACCATTCAAACTTCCTGTGCATCACGCTTGAGTTAAAATGTGCAGCACCCATCTGTAGCACTGTAGCAGATGGTAAGAACTGACAATTGTAGCATTCTGAATTATGTAAAATATGTCATATTCATCTCTCGATAGAAACTGAAGAAAAGGAATATTTGCTGGTAATCTCATGTCATAGTGTAAAGAAAGAAAGCCTGGAGCGACAGCGGTGGGAGGGCTTTCTCCAGAATAGCACGTTCACATACTTAACCTCTGTGTGAATCCAGAGCACGGTTTCATCTCAATAAGAAGCATTCATGCACACATTCAAAGAAAGCTCCCCACTGAGCATGCTATAGCTTGAATGCCTTTAGTTCCGTTTAGCTGCATGGTAATTGCTCTAGTTATCTGCAATTAGTTGAATGTATCTTTGCATCTCACTCATATACCCAGTCATTACAGCCAGTTCAGGTAGCAGTATGTGCAGGATAAACAGCATGTTATTCAAACATGCCGACACCTCAATGACTCCTATCTAACCCCATGAGACCTCTGTGTAACAATATTATATTTTACCATAGCATAAGGAACACTATTAGTGATTTCCAGGTATCCACCCCTTCTTCCTCTCCACCTCTATTTTCTTCCACTGAGCTCAGGTTGAGAGAGAGCTCTGATATTTTAAGCCTGTTAACCTATTAAATGATTGATTACCGCATTTAACTCTGTTTCATTTTTAATCACCGCTCCAATGATGTATTTAATGGGCCTGGACCTTGATGAAGATGCCTGTTAAATAAGGTGGGTGTTGGAAGGGAGGAGGAGGGGGGGAGTCCATAAGCAGCACTTCCTCCACCCTCTCTTCTTCATAATGTCTTAGATATATGACTTCAGTGAAAAAAAGACTTTTTAAAGCTGCACTAATGAATATTTTTATATTACCAATGGATCAAAAGACTGTCTGGGATGTAAAAAGAGTCGCTCACAATAATTAATAGAGATGGCTTCCAATCACCAGTTCCATTTTGGATCTGGTTCCAAGTCAGCAAAGTAGCCAGATTTATTAAAGGCCCTGTGGAGTCTGCTTTCTAGACAAACAAAAGTTATGTTTACATTCAGTGCATACTGTTGCTAATTCATGCTGTTAACTAACGTGACAACAAGCCAAATGAAGCTTTTGGCTTCTGTTTGGTCGATATACTATTTGCAAAACTAAAGTGTTTCCTCAGGTAAAGATCATAGGTGAGAACAAAGAAACATCACTCCAGCATCAACCTGCAGAGCAGTTTAGCAACACTAACAGAGTTAGCTGAAGCTGCTTAATATGAGAGCAGTAGTACCAGGATCAAGTAGATATAAATGTGAAAGGTCAGTAGGTGACAGTTCATGTCATCTTCAGGTCCTTGCTAGAGGTTACCACTAAAAATAGATTACTGATCTAAATTGTGTCTTTGACTTTTTGTTATTTTGTAGATTTGGTGATGTGCAACTGTGCAAAGCTAAACCTAAATACACGTGATTCCCACAGAGAAGCATTTGCCCACTGAGCCTTTTAGCCTATTTTAGCTCAAAGCAAACTCTTCCTCTCATCAGTCAAAGCTCTGATAAACCTGCTGCAGGCATAGTGTTGAGTGTAGGTCACACATGTTATGGCAGCACCCAGCGCCAAAGTGTATAAATATATGATTCAGGTCACAGTTGCATGTGTGTCAAACACTTTAAGTGTAGGCACCATGTATAGTTAGCATAGAGCCAGTAAACATATAATGAAAGCTATAGCAATTAGAGAATTAGTGGAGACCAAGAGGCTTGAGCCAATTCTGAAGTACTTTAAAGTGCTACTGACTTCCATTCAAAAATGAATCAACTTCTCTCTAAAAATACTAAGTCAATTATTGTTTCATATTATAGTCTCAATCTGTAAATTCAGGCCCTCTAATAAGTGTGCTTGTGATCACTTTGGAAATGATTGTTCTGCTAATAAGATTTGAAGACTTTTAGCCACATTGATGTCTGCCATGTGGGCACTGATTGACAGCTGTGATTGACACACTGAGTCAATCTATTTTCGCAATATTTCACAAAGTTTAATGTTACTTAATTATGAGAACTGCCCATGTAACTGCACAGTTTAGCTAAAGTAGGTAATGCTAGACTGAGTAGTTAGAGTCAGAGGTAGGGATGAATGTTTCCAGAGCAAGCAACACTCTTCACTCCTTATTTGGAAGCTCCTGGCTCCAAATGTAAAAGATGGCGCTAACTATAAACTGCAACTCCGGGCTTCAAAACCTCTCCAGTACAAACCAAAGGTTGATGTCATACTGCAGTGTATCAATCTTATTTACTGTCTACAGTGGAGACCAAACCATAGCTGAAAGGAGATTGAATGTTGAACACAAATATGACTGTGTCTGCTCTCCTGATATGCAACACATTCACCACAACAGCTTTATAAGATGATCATGTCAGATATGTTTTCAGCCTGTTTCTCTGCACACAAATGGACAAACTACTCAGAATAGTCAAGAAATAAAACTACACAAAACATGTATCATCTATTATACTTCTTATTGCTTTAAGTTATAATTTAGCAGTGAATGCTTTTGATATTAGTCTCACTGAAATCATTTATTCATATTGCTGTCTTCAGTGTTTGACGGTTGAACTAAACTGAATGTGACTACTGTGCAGCCTTTTAGGTATACAACTCACAAAGAAGGAATATAAGCTGAGGTTGCCATTAAGAAACTCTACCTGACTCTTTCATCCTCACACATAAACACATACAGGCATACACACAGACACACACACACACACACACACACACTTGCGGACACACACAGAGTCCTTGGTGAGGAGGGGAGAGGAGAGCCTAATGGTGCATTGCAGGTGTGGTTTCAACAATCCATTTGTCAGGAGAGGCATTCAATTAGTGTGAGGAGCCACTGGGCCAACATGACCGTCTGTGTGTGTGAATGTGTATTCTCATGGACATTTGGTGAACACAATATGTGCACATTAACTTGATTTCATAGTCGTTTGTGAAAGAAGTGTGTTGGGAGCTTTCATCACGACTATTACATTGCCGTTAAAATGACTGGTACAGTTCAGAAATGAAAATTAGACTGCCCAGTACTGAGCAGAGGATTTTACTTTTCATCTAAAGATTCTTCATGGAGGGACACTATGAACACAGTAAATATGGTATGGTATAAATTGCAACTTTCAATCTGCATATTTGCTTCCTATGGTCCTTTTGGTTTGTAGTTCGGTTGACACGCCTAAACAATATCAACCAGATCAGCTGATTGAGTCTGACACTCTCTCTGACAATCAGCTGATACCTGACAGATGGGGAATGCCCACCTTACACAACACCAATTAATTCAAATACAATGACTTTGAATCCCTTAATAAAAATAAATACATAAATAACACACAAATGATCAAATTATAATTTTGGCTCCAACATCCATGATTACACATTATCCTATTTCAGTCCAATTTGGGTCAACTTTTGATTGAAATCAGGCACATCCAATGTAGAATTTTAGTTGTTGCCTTGTAAAGGGCTTGAAAAAACAAAATCAATCGTTAATACCCACAAATTATTATAAATTGTCATATATATGATTTGAAAACCTTAGCATCAGAAGCTGAAGTTGGAGGAAATGCTGACTTAAGATTATACAGAAGTTTGTATAAAAGCTCAGACATGAAACATGAAATGTAAGTGACAGGTGACTGTCTCTACAATGTGTTATAAGGAGTGTAAATCTAATAAGTGTGGGTGTTTTGGATCAAGTTAGTCATCTCCCTCTCTCCCCTCATTTCCTGTAATCTCATCATTATTTAAAAAATGTAAGGTGTCTTCAGGAACTCCTAGTCATGTTGATTGTGTGTTAAGACGTTAAGAAAATGATTTATTAATGGGAAGATGAATATTTGTCTGTAAAAATGCACTTAGAACATTGTTGTTTCATTTGATTTGTATCCTTCAGATTTTATTTTGATAAAAAAAAAAGATTATTGATACGTTTGTATTAGCATCTGGACTTGGACCAAGGATGTCAATTTTACTATTTTTATTCTTTCATTTTGGGACATTTGCATCAGTTACAGCATGTGAGATGAATGTAAGTCACGATAGGAGAAAAACAGGCTCATATAGCAACTTTAAAAAGTATTAAAGGAATCATTTTAATTGTGGCATTGCTGAACGAAGGCATAAACACACACCTAATGCACCTATGTCTTTATCTCTAGTGGAATGACTTTCACAGTTTCTCTCTTTTCACCAACATGCTCTTCCTTCCAAGTCCAGCTCAGTAAACAACTTTTTTATTGGCATGGTTATTTCCACCATAAACACCCTTCTCAGAAGCCCTTCAAATTGAAATAGTAAACTGGAGAAAACACACATCCACCCAACTTCAGGCTCCGTCTTTTTTTTTTTTTGGCAGAGAAAGAAACAGTGAGCGAGCAGGGAGGAGTAGGATGGAGGAAAAGTCTGGCGTGTCTCTCCCTGTCCGATTCAGCTGAGAAGATTTTAATGAGCATTCGGCGAAGGCCTCCTTAACAAGAGGAGGGGAGGAGGGTGGGGGGGTACAATGAGAGAGGAAGGGAGGAAGGAGAGTGCTATGGAAGCTTTAATAGTTTGGGAGGCATGTCAATTGAGCTCCTGATGATGAGAGAGACTGGTCAAGCAGAGTTGACATGTTGGGGGCGGGTGTGGGTGTGTGTGTGTGTGTGTGTGTGTGTGGGTGTGGGTGTCAGGGGATGTAGATAGTTTTTGACTTCTCTTTGTGCCCTCCACTTCTCTTCTTTCAAAGCTGTTTCTTCTATGCACACACACGCACACGCACACACACACGCAGACACACACGCACACACACACACACACACACGCAGACACACACACATTGAGGGTCTTATTTCATTCTCACAAGTGCAAAGAGCTCACAGACTGTGTGGGTATCTCCACCTTCTATGTTGTTCATGTGTGGCAGTGCAAAGTGCAAAATGACTAGAAGGTATGGTGATTAAAACTCACCAAGTTATAACCGACCACTCTGATGTGTGTGGCTTTATTTTGGTGGACAAGCTCAGGTGCATGTTAGAAAATTAGATAAGAATTGAACTTTAAAAAAATACAAATTCAGGAGACAAATATATGTTCAGAATCATGTTGGTTGCTGGTAAAAAAAAAAAAAAAGTCATTATTAGGAAGTGGCGGAAGACAGAGACAACCAAGATGAAAGACTGGGTTGAAGTAATGCGTAATATTTATATGATGGAAAGGTTGACTTTTTCTGTCAGATTAGAATCTATTAAAATTAAGAATTTCTGGGAAAAAATGGGTTGACTTTGTATCACTACTGATATCAGACTTTGTCAAGTAATAGTATTATATCCTATCAACTAGGGGTGTGACGATACACTCAGCTCACGAGACGAGACGAGACACGATATTGGGTTCACGAGATCAAGACGAGATTTGAACTATATTTTTAAGAAAACTTCAATGAGGAAATAAATGACTGTTCTTTTATTAGAAATTCACAAAATGGAAATTTAAATTAAATGTTTTAACTAATCATCTTGTAATGAATCACTTTAGTTCTACTTTCTAAATATATAATTATCATGCAGCATGCAGCACTGTAAGAGGTTTCTCCATATAGATATTTTATAGATGGATCATTTTGGTATTTATGGAAATAACAACCATACATACAGAAGTTACATACAATCACAAATACTAAAAAGTATATATATAGTATATATTATAAAGAGTAGAAACAATTCTAATATATAAATATAAATTAAATAAAGAATATAATTATCACAAATTATAACATATTGCTAATAAAAAAACACAGACATAACAGTAAATTACACAAATCCTATATCACACATACACACAAGTAGAACAAAATATAAACTGTGTTATAATTTGGTAGTGTGACTCATTGTACTTTTGGCATCATTAGGCTTCCATGGACCAGCTAGATTCCCTGCTCCTCCTACTTCAGGCTTTCAGTATAGAGACCTGAGGTTAACCTGGTCCTCTCCTCATCTCATACTTCTGACTGAGATCTTCTCAGCAGGTAGAAGCTGTAAAAAGTTTAATGATCAACATGTGACATTATAAAAAGAAGACATGATGAGCGAATGAGCGATAGAAAACCAATCGTCTTTTTTTTTTTTGTGTGTGTGCCCCTTAATTATAGCTTCGCGAGACAATATTCACTTCGACAAGAAATATCGTTGCGTTTTCGTTTCACACCCCTATTATCAACCCCTTGGTTCTTGCTGCAGAATTTAAAGTGTCCATTTGTTCACATGATTATAAGTTTTTCAATATCCTCCATCAGGAGAAAAGGGACTCTGTAAGAAGGAAGTGAAAATAAGGAGAACTGAAAAAAGTACCTGGTCTTGTCTTTGTTTAACTCTGTTTAATGTACAACTCCAGGATTATGTTTGTTTGTGGTTTGCATCTCCTGTATGGAGTTCTTGCACTGTGTTTGTATGTCTAGAATACATGTATACAGGATGTAACTATGTGTTTTGATGTCAATAAAAAAAGCTAATTCCAAAAAAAGAAGAAGAAGACTTTAGCAGGGAAGCTGTTGTTCAAAGGTTCATGTGTTGTGTAGCAGGATGCTATCAGGCTCTGTGTGACTGTCTGCTCACTGGTCACAAGCTGAGACCCTGAACACAGTGTGGAGTCAGTGAGGATTAAACAGACAGAACATACTCACGTCTCACCTACTATGTGGATTCCAAGTGACAGTGAGTTTGGGCTTAAAGAGAGGGGTGAAATCACACTGCTGGAAAGGAAAGGAATGGATTTATAACTAAAGACAAAATGAGGCCATTATTGACAAATGACACAATGATTGTTTTTTTCTCCATCTTTTTGTTCTCATAATCATTGAAAGCCAAAATCATAAATGAAAATAAAATGTTATTTAATCACCATGCCCTAGTGTTGACTGGTGCTTCTATGCAATAAGGCCATGAGGGTTGATAGACATGCTAGCAGCTCTTCAGAGAGAAATACAGTCAAAAGTCAAAGTTTTTGATTGTGATGAAGACATGTTATTAAAGGCTGAATGTTAGTCTTTTCTCTGAAGTTTGCCGTCTTTGATTTGAGAGGCTCTGGATTCAGCTGCGTATTGCTGGAGGATGCAAAGAGACTCCTGCCAGCAGTTCTGTGAGGCTGAGCTAAACGCTAATGACAACATAAGATAAGATATTCCTTTACTAGTCCTTTAAATGTGGAATATTTCCCCATCATGGGAGTCCCATACTAAGGAATATCTTTAGTATGCTAACGTGAACAATGACAATGTTTACATGTTGATAAAAAGCAAATATACGATTTAGCATGTTCATCATTTGAGGAAAAGTCAAGATTTAAACAAATTCACTCAAATTAATTTAATGACGACCATAAATAGATCAGTAACAATCCATCCAATAGTTGTTTCAAACTGTTGCACTGACTGGCCAACACTGACACCTCCCCATATAAACCATAGGACAAGTGTTCACACCTGGCAGCTGGAATCAAACTAATTAAATGATAAATGGACTGTAATTATATCACACTTTTACACTACATGTTACATTCACCCATTCACACACATTCATACACTGATGACAGGAGCTACCACACAGTGTACCAACCTGCTCATCAGGAGGAAACTAACATTCACTCACATTCATACACTATTGGCACAGCAACAGGAGCAATTTGGGGTTAAGTATCTTGCCCAAGGACACATCAACATTTAGACTGGAGGAGCCGGGAATCAAACCACCGAGCTTTTGACTGGTGGACGACGGCTCTGCCTCCTGAACCACAGATACCCCAAATTAAATCACAGGTGATGTGTTTAAGGTGCTTTCAGAACAGAGTAGCTTTTTTCCGACAAGTAAGTGTACTCTTCTTTGCAAATTAACAAATCAGATGTTGTACATCCAAATGGAAACGTATTGAAGCAGTAGGCTACTTCATATTAAATGATTAGTACCTATAGTATGAATAAAAGTGCTGCAGGAGTAGTTGTACTGTGATAAATCTACTATTGTATTTACCTTGGATCCTCTGTGTTTACCTCCTCTCCACTCCTGCAGAAAACAGAGCTGTGGAAGTTTGACATAAACCAAACTAGCTCTGAATAAGTACAGCTGTGTGCTGCATGCATGATATCCGCCTGCTCATCATCCCAACACCCTGCGCCATCACCCGCCGGCTTCTTTGTCGTCGCCTTTTCAGAGATGAGCCGCGCTGTCACGCCCCTTTACCGGCTTCTGCCTTTTCACCAACATGTCCTGTTCTCCTCCCCTTCCTCCCTCTTCCTCCTCTTCCTCCTCCTCCCTCCGGTGTTCAGATGCACAGTCGATGTATAACTTGTGTCATGTGGATGACTAAACTTGCAGCCTTGACACCACCCTCTCTGTGGAATGAATAGGGAAATATAGGGCAGTGGAGGAGTGGAGCATTCATCCGAGTGCTTTCACCCCCGTCGTGGTGAGCATGCTCGCAGATAGGCCGCTTTTTCTTCTGCCAAAAGTGCAATCGCAAAAAGAATGCTCATCAAGTTTAGATGAATAACCACCGGTGGATGCGGTAGGGTTCGCAGCAGGGGTAGAATTGGGGTAAAGGAACAGAAAAAAAAGTAGAGGTTGGAAACACAACAAGGTTTGAGCAGGCAAAGCACTAGGGAAGCATATCTAGATGAAGTAAAGAAATTGGTGTTGTAGAGCTGCTAAAGCCGTGGTCCGACTCCCTGCCTGGTGCTCAGCTATGCTCTGAAGGGATCGTTTGTTTCTCAACCTTATCACACCATGGTTTCCCACCCCAGAGAGAACACAAAGACACAGAGCGAAGGTAGGCGCGACACATTCATAAAGAAGCTGGGGAAAAAAATAAACGTTTCCTTGAGGAAACAGATGCTACATCTGAGAGTCCAACTCTGTTCAAGCTTCATTTTCATGCCTTCAATTTATTTATCCCCACTGAACACACATGCAAAAATCTTGCACACAACAACTCAGTGACCCCTCAACCTTAATCATACTGGACAATCCCAACACACACCAGCCCAGCCAATACCCTATTTAACACACATACACAACCTCAGGGGCCTCAAACCCAATCAGCCAGGAATGTGAGCTACATATGTGGTAATGGTGGCACTGTGTCACTGTCAGCTGTGTTATCGCTGGACAAACACACCAAACAGGCCAGCAGACCAGTAGGTTGAGAAAGCACCTCGAACCGGAGAAAGAAAACCAGGCTGCATGTCAACTCATTACAACAGAGGAGGGAGCTGGACCGTTAGCATCTGAACATCAGACTTAGTTTCTATGCTATGGTTGGTGTTATGCACAAGTGGAGGTAATACTCTGCTGGTAATGTTTGTCAGTCTGTCTAACACTTGGAACCCATTTCTACCTAGTATCAGCATGCAGTTATAGCTGCATACATTGTATTTGGATGATGATGTCTGATAATTGATCATGCTGAGAATTCAAATCTTATGTTTCAAAGCAGAAATGCCCCAAAATACTTCAAACTTGTTCATATTTGCTGAAGTAAACTGAGTACTTTTGAGGTTTGGACATCTGAAGACATTATGGTGATGGGTTGATTCCCATTGATGGGTTAAGAATCCCAACAACAGATATTAATAACAATGGTTAATGGTTAATATATTCCAGTATCTTGGTTTTCATTATGCTTCAGTGCTACCAGTTGTCAAGAGATCATATGCTCAAGACTGTTTTTCTTTATTCTCTGTTCATCTGCTTTATCACGACTCTCCTATCATTACAGAGCTTTGCTACTTCCTGCCCTGCAATCACCTCATTCCCCTCACCTGAGCTTCCCCATCCTCTTCCACAGCTGGCCCTCATCATCCTCATCAGCCTCCCACTCAGCCACCTTTTATATTCAGTCCTTTCTCATTGACTCTCCATCAGATTGTAAAGTCACATTGCTCTCATCCTGCCTGCTCACTTCTGCTGAAACTTCCCAGTATGTTGTTGCCTCTGAATTTGTGCTTTTGGGTCTAGCACCTTCTGAGTCATTACACCAGCCACATATTAATCAGTGAAATTAGAGAGCAGCCTGAATAAAGAACCTAGTTACAGAGTGTATAGTCAGTTAAGACCAGTTTGACTTCTGTCTGTGAATAGCATTTAACCTCATAAACTTTTCACACACGCAAATTAGACCATGACATCAACAGCTTTTCCAGCAGGATTTTACCTTCATTGAAACACTGACCTACCATTAGATCAGGTCAGTTTTACACAGGGTAACTGCCACTTTATTAAGTGGTAAGAATCAAAGGGAGCACACAAGTAAAGTGGCAATAAATAGAGGAAAACTGTGTGTGTCAGCTGTAGTAAATACATGTCAAAATAGCAGAAGATACATGAATAATTTTACTCTTTAATCTGTCTGCTCATGTTTGTGTTTTAGTAATTTGAGAACATAATAGCCAGAACTCCAAAAACTAAAACATCTAAAAATGAACCTTTTGTTTTCTGAGAGCTTTTTTATATAACCACTGACCTCGTAATGACCACCCATCGAACAAAACATGAACCAGGTGAAGGCAGTGAGAGTCAGATGAGTGTCCTTCCTTTCTTTCCTTCCTGTGAGTGACTTGGCTGAGAAGTACAGAGCTCAGCAGTGAGTCAGAAAGGAGCGTAGAGAAGCAGAGAAAGGATGGCATGCAACAAAAGAAGAGACGCAGAGTTGAAATGACAAGCCCTGAGGATGTGCCTCAGCTCGCTCCGGCATGGAGAATAGGGGGGGATTGGATTTATGTTGTAGTGGAGGCTTAGAGGCTCAGCTGGGAGCTGAGAGGAGCTGCTTTAAAACTCACAAGGTAATTTTTAATAATAGTTTGGTTTGAATTAGAAATAATTTTGCTAAAAAGGCTCTCTGAAGTTAACTCAGTGTTAGGAGATGGTCAGCTCTCATTTCATAGTGTGTCCTGTAGGTGTTGAGTAGACATTACTGTGGGTCTGTGTCAACTTTGATTGATATTACATGCAGGCATGAGTTCAAAGGCACCAGAGCAAGCACTGAACTTGCTAGAGCTAATGCTCTAAAATAGCAGGGTAAAAACATCCATACCGGTTATCTACTGGGCAGCCTTTCAGGAGAGTCAGTATAAAAAGGGCTTAACAGAAGTACTCCACACAAATCTGTCCTTTGAGTATCAAATACTCACCTCCTGTAGTCTTGAAGAGAAGTGTTGTAACTGGTTTCTTCACAGAGGACAGCAGCTGCATTCAACTCAGCAGCAGTTACAATGGATTCTGATGAAGACACAGTCCAGGAAAACAAGGTGACAACACTGAAACTTCTCTAATCACTCCTGGAGTCTTTTCAGAGAGGCAAAGTATATCCAGGTATAGTTTTCAAACTGTAATAAGCCATAATTAGCTGTTACTACACTTAAATATCAACTCTATGTATATATTCAAATAACACATTTAGTCCACTAAATTCATTGGTGACAATCTGAAAAACACTTGTTTCAGTTGTGGTCTGATGTGTGGCAGTGATTGCTAACCTTTGGCAAATCATTTAGTGGTAATACAAATGTATTCACCTCATGAATCATGACACACTGCTCCCCCCTACATATCAATATTGGCAATTCTGACCCTGCTTTACTTGGTACTGGATCAATACCAAATGTTGTGGTATGGCCCACCCCTAGCTACCACTAACATAGCCTCAATGATACACACAGTGCTCCAGTATTTGATACTCAAAAGACAGACTGATGGAGCATTGTATACTCACCAAAATGACCTCACTATATCAAACTATATCATATTGGATGAAGGGATACATAGTGTATGTGTTTATGAGAGCAGTGTGTCATGATTTATGAAGTGAATACATCATCAGCAGATACATCTGAATTTATTTTCATTACCACTAAATGATTTCCCAAAGGTTTGATCATTGACCAACCAGAACTGAAGCAAGTGGTATTTTGTTTTCTATTTTTTCAGGAGTTCATTTAGATGACATGTTTCAGTGGACTAAATGTATTACTTGAATGTATACTTGTAGTCCATATTTAAGTGTATTAACACATTTTGAAATTGCAACATTAACCCATGTTGAACATCTAACTTGATTTAAAATATGAATATACTGGATATTCTTTGCCTCTCTGAAAAAAAAGACAGCTGGGGAACTCAGGTCTGTCCTCTTTTCTGTTGCAGCTCATTTCTTTGCATTGATGTACATAGATTGTTCTCTCATTTTTTCTCCTTTTTATTTATACATTATTTTCTTTGCACCTATACGATGATTATGATGATGATGATGATGATGACTGATGAAACGGTGGAAGGCTTGGATAAAATCCAGTATGGGGGAAACAACAGACTAACAAACCACAGGCTTTTACAGTGCTAGAGATAGGCAGGCTACAAGTCGGCACTGGATGGATAGACTTCTTCAGGCCCATTTATGCTCAACCTACGTATGAAAATGTTGCCGATGTTACCGTCACTGCTCACATCCTTCCATGCGTCCTTTACGTTGGCATGGATGTTAACCAATACATCCACCAGGGGGCAGCACAGAGTCAAAAGTTTATGACCACAACAAACTCAACAAACAAACATGGCGACTGTGGAGGAGATATTGATAATGTTCCTCTTGCATAAAAGACAAAAACTATATGTTTAAAGTTTCTAACCAACTCACACAACCTTTCCTCAAAAAGTTCCACCATTGTTATTTCTTCTTCGTGTCTCACTAGAGCTACGTATGGAGTAGTGACAGCAACACTACCCCCCATGGTTTGCGGTGGTACTGCTGGGTTTGGTCCGTATCCGTAAGCTTTATGGAAACGTGCAGAAATACGGACGAAATGAACGCAGAACACGGACAGAAGGCTCCCTCTGTATCCGTATCTGTATTTAACGTTGAGCATAAATGGGCCTTTCCTCTGAGTACACCATTTTTTTAACCAATCCACCATTTACAAGTCTGGCATGAGTGGTGGTGCACATTGTTAAAGGGGCAGTTCGCCACAGTGTTGAGTAATTATATTACATGTTGTGTGAAAAGATTGCTGTAATGCAATGCTGTTAGAAGTCAGGCTATAGGAGACTGTATTCAGAGAGCATAACAAGTAAAGTACAAGATGGACTGATAATGTGCTTCAAGCAAACATGTCTTGACTTGTGTGTACTGGTGAAAGAGAGAGTTA
The DNA here is from genome assembly GCF_027409825.1 of Scomber japonicus. Classification (NCBI taxonomy): domain Eukaryota; kingdom Metazoa; phylum Chordata; class Actinopteri; order Scombriformes; family Scombridae; genus Scomber; species Scomber japonicus. The sequence goes on from NC_070585.1 coordinate 4,098,277, forward strand.
CATTAACAATGTGAAACTTGTTTTATTTCCCTGCTTGCTCCATTAGCAGTAACAGTAATATATGTGTAGCTGCTCACAGTGTTCTTTTATGTTGAACATATCTGTCAAATGTGGATGTTTCACCTGAACAATGTTCAACACTGCACTGAAGTCACCTCCTGTCAACACCAGCAGACCTTTCCCACAGCAGCTTGTTGTGTTGGAGCAGGAAAAGCACAGGTGTAGCTAATAACATTAATGATGGCATTGCTGCATTGAGGTGTCACAGAAAGAGAAGCTAGTGAGTGAGTCAGCGTGCATAGTGTGAGGGCACTGACGCCTGCACACTGAAAGAAAATGCAGCTGTGATTCAAGTTGTTAATTACAACTCAGCTTTTTGACTGTACAGACATGTGGACATGTAAAGAAGGGCTGTTTGATGAATTCATTAATCCATTACTGTCAATCACATATCAATGGAAACAGCCTTTATCATATGTGAAGAAACACCAGCAAACTTTATCCAGCATGTGACCCAGGACATACACATGATTAAATGTAAGTGAAGAAACAACACAGGAGCAATGAACAGCAACTGATGACAATTCTAAGAAACATCTGGCTAGAGAATTGTTTTAGGGTTGATTTTAATTTTTTAAAGACCGTGTAAAGGGAATTCAGACATTCTCTTCTAAACACATTAAATAGGTTATAAATGTATTTCTAAAAAAGGTGTAAAAAGAATTTCAACCATTTAGATTTGAATTGTGGAGCTAGGCTTCACAAACTGTGTTTCAACATTTCTGTGTTCAGGATTTAGTGGGCGGGTCTGAAAGTTGGCATAAGAGATTGGCATAAACCGGCCCCTGCTGCTGTAGAGGTATAAATACATTCAGAACACACTATTACTATTATAGTCTACTGTTAGCCAATTAGCTGCCGAGTTAGCCGCCGAGCTAGCTGCTGAGTTAACCGCCAGGGTAGCAGCTGAGTTCACAGCAGAACGCTCTCAAAAGTAGCGTCCATGTTTCTGGTAGAGGTGGTGACTTTGATTGACAGGTGACACTTGGTAGGGGGCGGAGTTTCAGTGAACTCGGAGGGCACTCCCACAGTGTTTGGTAGCAGAGAAAGAGACTGAGTTTTACACAACTTTGAAGCCTAATTTCATATATTTGGCGATTTTTTTAATCATTCAAATTCAAATCATGTTATAACAGTTTCTTGTTATAACATAAAACGTTTCACATTTTAACGTGATAGTTTCTTGTTATAACATGATAACATAAATGTTTCACATTGTGGGAATGAGGAAACGCTGTGTGGAGAACGGATTAATTGAGGAACATGGCTCATTTACAGGATTTGATCAAGTCCAACTTCATGCTTGGGTTGAGATATGACGAGATTGTGCTGTTATTGAATGCGGTGGATGATGATGCGATTTTGTAGAAATCTCAACAGTGGGGTATCCGTGTTTTGGGCTATGGTGATTAGGTCTGGGACGATCCGCGATCAAATCTTATATTGGCGATTGGAGGATTGCCAGGCGATTTGCTGTTTATCAAGGCGATTTCTGTACATTAAGAGATGTTTCTGAAGGAAATGCATGACTGTTAGAGAAGCCCCGTTTACAAGGACCTACAATCCACTTTCTCTCTTCTCTTCTCTCAGCGCAGGGTAGCCAGCCCTGTGCTGACAGTGACAGGGCGCATCTCTTTGATCCGAACCAACACAGCCCGTTTGCTCATGCTTCGGGGTCGTTCAATAGAGTAATTGCAAATAAATATTGTTTTAATGTGTAACTATTGAAATGTTCACACAAGGGCTTTCATAAATTCCTACAGTGTTGCAGGTTAAAAGTTAATGACAGCGACTTGAAGTGAGGAGGAGCAACACGTCTCCGGCATGTCAGCGCAGCGGTGTCACTCACTTTTGCATGCATGTGATGCAAAACATTAAAAACAAGGACACGTGCCCCACCCCCCCTCCCCCCATGCCGATTTAATCGTGGATTGGTAATCTAGAGCAATGACCATCTACAATTTGAAATTCAGAGGCAATCGCACAGCCCTAATGGTGATGCTGGTTCACTGCAAAAGGCCAAGTGCCAGTTCACAACCTGATTAACTGGGGTCCACCTCCGCCTTTTTTTTTCTGGTGTGGCAGCAATATGCTTCGTACTCTACCAACCTGCATCCAGCCTGTCAGATTTAAGACAAGAAAGGATCAGGTCTCTGTTGTCAGGGTAAACTCAGAGCTAAGGCTCACCAAATAAGTATCATCTTTAAAATCACTCATTTCATCAGTCCTATGAGTCAGATTTTTGTTGTTGTTATTGTTGTTTTTATGTGGGATCTTTTTATGTTTAACATGCTGCACTTAATATCCTGTTTTATGTAAAGCACATAGTAACATTTTATTTATTAGTTTTATTTTAACGTATGTCTGCCTTTTGGTTGTGTTCCTGTGTTTTTATTGTGTTTTGTATTGGCTTTGAAAGGCTACACCAATTAACTTGTATTTCTATGTATTATATTATTTCTTCTTCGTTTTATTATTATTATTATTATTATTATTATTAATAATATTATTAATATTATTAATATTATTATTATTATTAATATTATTAATATTATTATTACAAAAGCTGATGCAAAAGACAACTTACATCATTACTACACTATGAGCTACTCATTGAAGATTTTAAGTGTCCTGTGCCCTTTTTCAGGCATACAGGAGCTAAAATTATGTGTCTGTGTCTGAAATTGAATGTATGAAAAAAGCAGGTGTAAAATCAGTTTTATTGGATGTATACAGAGAGGTACAGTGAGAGAGAGACACACATTATAAAATGACTTTAGTAGAGCTCTCTGCTCAGCGACACAACACAAGAGCAAAGAGCAGGAATGCAGCTGTTATTGTCTGTTGTTTCACACAACTTCTCTTCTACTTTTCCTACTTTTAATGGCTCCCAGCAGCTCCACTTCACTGGGATGTGACTGAGGCACTTCCTACTCAATTCTCAATCACTGATCTTTTTTGTTGAGCTGGCGATATCAAGATATTTATGTTTTATTTTTCTCACGTACAGCGTTCCTCTTGCAAGGTGAATACGAGCATGCAGTCCCAAAATGTCTTCTCTTCCACTAGTATTCTTCCACTACTATATAATTTCAACACCTTAAAACACTTTGGTTTGCACTCCGGTCCTCTGCAGACATCCTCAATGCATCAGATCTTACTTTGTGGCCCTTCATTCAAATCAAAAGAACTGTGGCTGTGGGCTCATTTATGTCTGGATACTCAGTACATACCCTGCTAAATCTTGCATTAGGCTTATTGAATATTCTCATAAATATCCACAGCACTGATCCATCAGCACATCACAGTCAAGTCACCGCTCGCTCTCTTTATTAACACAAGTACTATTTGACCTTTTTTTGATTACTGCTAAACTAGCATCAATACAATCACTCACAGACAGATAGACAGATAGATAGATTATACACCATACAGTGTACATCAGAACGAGAGCCCATTGCAATTGCTCAAAAATTCAAGTGCAAATTATTTTTTTAAAAGTGTTGGGGAAATAAATAAAACTATGTATAAAGATACAAAATACATTGTAAATTTACATAAATATAATAAGTTATATACTATAAAAATGTGTAGTTTTTAAAAAATTATATCTAGGAAAGTTTACAGAACCCTGATATTTACAATCCGTGTTGTATTAACATGTAACAATAATCCACAAAATCAGTAAAATATAGACAAACTGACAGGTGCATCAGGGTTCCATGATCGTGTTCAACACACACACACACACACACACACACACACACACACACACACACACACACACACACACACACACACACCCTGGTGGCTGGACTGTGTAAATGCCCTGCGTCGAGGGGAGCAGATTAGATATAATACAGTCCTATGGGCCACAAGGCTTCCCTGTGATATAGTGGATTGGCCTGTCAGTTTGACAGACAGCTTATGGTACTGTGGCTGGATGGGTGCAGAGAAGAGGAAAGGTGGGGAGAGGAGGAGGAGGCAGACGAGGAGAGTGATGGATGCCACCCCTCTCTGGGCTGTAAGGAATGAGTGATCTCCACATATCTATCACCTGACGAGAGTGAAGGAGGGATGGGAGCAGAGAGATAGCGCATGAGGGCACGCACATCCATTCCTGGCCGATTCTCTCCCACCCCGCTGGTGCAAAGCTGAGGGGTAAATCTAGTGTGCCTTATTTTGCTGATTGCCCTTCTGACAAGATAAAGAGCTTGGAAGCCTCGGGGGACATCCTGAGCTGTCCCTGGGCCAATCACAGAGGAGACAGCAGGCGTAAATCTGGTGTAACACACAAGCACACAAGCTAGCTGGCAGTGCTGTTTTGATGGATTTATGTCAAAGCACACACATACACATCAAACCCATGATGAAATACACTGCAAAAGAACAGAAAACTTCCACCTTAAATGATCATGTAAAAATAGCCAGGTTGTTCAGGAAGTGTGGTTCTCTGAAGTCTGTCAACTGTCAATCAGTGAAAGAAGAAAGTCAAATAACTAAACTCTAAAGATGCTCTTGTGAGCTAAAAGATTTCCTGCTGATCCTTTAGATCAGACTATACTCCCTGAATAAAAACTAAATTCTAAGAACTGTGTTGGTCTTAAAGAGTAGCCTCCTAAAGAAATAAAACATCTGAAAACATGTCAGCCGCTTGCTGGCACACTTCCTATTTACTCTGACATGTTGAATCTCCACTATGACACACACGAGTGAGGAGACTGAATTTTATCGAAATCATTTTCTTGTGTGTATATAAACTATGTTCTGGAACTATTTTTTAGGCCAACAACAGCCAGGTGGAGCTTCCTGAAGTCTTGTTGTCACAGAGGTTACAGGGTTTGGTCATAGACTGTATAAAAGAAATGGACGTGACATCCGTGACGTCACCCATTGGTTTGTGGCCTGCTGCTTTGAAGCCAATAGTTTCGAATCTAGGCAGCGCCATCTTGAAATTTTCAGGTGCATGCTGGGAAAAATAAAAACAAGGATTATTCTACTTATATGGGCATGAGGTAGGGTCATGGGCGGAGGAGGGATCTTGAGGACATTGTACAATCAACCTGTCAATCAGGACGTAGCCACGCCCTAATGCATACCCTGCTTTATCGTCTAATATAAAATCAGGGAGGCCAAAATTTCCCAAATGAACATCATACTGCATTGAAGAAGGCTTTAAACTAGCGATTGAGACCATAAACACATTTTGAAAACGTTTACTGAGGTTAGAAATCAAGTGAGAAGTTGGTGAATTCTCCATTGACTTGTATAGAGACGGTCGCCCCCTGGTGGCCTTTTGCTAGAATGCAGTTCTAAGTTACTTCCGCATTGGCCTCATTTCAGAGGACCGGAACTCCCCGCCTGGGTTTGGTTCCGTTGTGCCCATTCAAAGACCAAGACAAAGAAGCTGTGATCACCTACTGCTCTGCTAACCCCACTATAGTTGGAGCAGATGGATACAGTGATGTACAGTTCCATCATTACCTTGCAAAGCAGCTGGATTCATCAGATCATGCGAGAATCCATCTTTTCAGTCTTTGAGCTTGTGGCTGAACCACAGTGCTTCTGTGAGGAACTACAGTCAGTTACACGGGCGGTTAAGGCGTACTGAAACAGTCATTTGAATTGACTTGACAATTATCCTCTTTTTGTCAAGTAATTATTGCTTGTTATACCAAAATATTGAATTTACATTAGATTGTTTAAAAGAGTCAAATTATACCAAGTAATTTCATCAGAGTTTGCAAATATAATTCCAGCTTCATTTCTTAATGCTAATATTATTCAAAGGTATTATGTAACTTAAAAGACATTTCATTAGTCCTCAGTTAGGTCTATAAATCTAACTAGATTTGTTAAAGTTATCCAAATGTACTGTAGACATTGCTTCCATGTTTAAGTGTTTGCATGTATAGAATCATACATTTGAAAAAAAAGAAAAAAAATATTGTATAAAACAGGCAAAAGTCAGAGTTCTGTACTAAAATTTGTATCTATTGAGACGTGAAACTCTGCAGAGCATACACAAACTTGAACCCAAATGGAGGATTCACTGCCGTACTGTAAACTGATTTCACAGAGGATTCAAAACTCAAATGTGGACTCTGTAAAGCCTGAATGAACAGCAGTGGATTCAAACACAAATACATCAAAATACAAACCACACCACTCTTTTCACAGTAGGTTCACAGGAAAAATAATGTAAACCCTGCATAAAGTCCAATGGATTAACATTACATAATAATGCAACCTTGTATTGTATCAATAGGAGCGTATACATATTTCAAACATATCTTCACAGTGGATTAAGAACAGAGATTGAACTGATCTGATTGAACAGCTTTCAAAGCGCATATACACTCTATTGTTAACGGTTACCACAAGCACTGTGTTCTCAAGAGCATATAGAAAAACACTATTTCACTGAAGTAAACCAAAAATGACAATATGAATGAGGCAAATTAGAGATGGTGCTTTGTAATAAAGTTTACTCTCAAGGTTAACCCTGCATACAACATTTTCACAGAGCTGACAACATTGTTCTCAAAGTGGATTTACAAAACAAAAAAAAGCCCAAAAAGAATATCAGCCCTGCCTAAACTGTTTTCCCTGACAAATAAACAAAAATAGATATGTAAACCTTGTATAAGCTGTTGTCAAAGAGGATTCAAAGCAACAAATACAAAATACTTCAGCTGTTCTTAAAGCTGACTTAAAACAGCAAACATAAATGGCTACAAACCCTCTTTAAACTGTTTTCATAATGGATTTACGAGGGAAAACACGGTCAAATTACAATTGTGGGTTCATATGAGAAAAAAGCAGTCCAAATGGTAGAACAGTACCATGAATGCCTCTGAGGACAATTCAGATGTCTTGTAATGGCCATGCAGTCTGACACTGACAGTTGCCTATTTTTTAGAGCGAGTGCTTTGTTACAAAGTTTACCTCCATCTAGTTCCATGAAACTCTTCTGAATTACCTCAAAGGTGTATTGGAGGTCAACAGGGTAGCTGAGCTTCATCAGTCCAAACAGCACTGCTACAGCTATGGTACATTACTGAAATGTTGCAACACCTCGATGCCTTCAAGGATAATTCCAATGTTACTTGAAGCATGTTCTCTAAACACATAAATCCCAGCCATGGTGCCTTCAATGACCTCGCTGATGGTGTCTTCATTTATTGCTACTTGCCCACTTCCGGGTAGGTAAATAAGAACTTTTACCAAGTCCAAAAAACATTGTATTGATTTTTAAATGGTCGGAAGTGAGAAAAAAATCAAAATTATAATAAATAATATTATATAATTTCAGTTATCAACTAGGAGAACAAGAGAATAGTGGAAAGGGAAAAAATAATCACTGATTCATGTAAGTACCACATCTTCCCGCAAAAATGAAGCACCAGCATCTACATCATCAAACTGAAAGGACATTTTCTTGATTAGCATCTTAATTCAGCCCACTACTACTGGTGTAAACTGTCATATTGGTAATTATTTCTCTATGAATTTAACACCAGGGTTCCTCAGATGGTACGAGCCTTGCTGTGAGCTCTAAATCATGTAGGAAGAAGATTGACAGGAAAGAGACAGAAATAAGGAGGATGCAGACAAATATATATATATATATATATATATATGAATAAATAAGTAAAAAGAAAGAAAGTTTAAGACTCAAGCAAAAATACACAAATAGTGGAAGAACAAAGATGAAAATAAATGCATTCATGGTTCCAGTTGTATGCCCCTCTTACCAGTTCTAAAAATCTCAAAATGCTTAATGTTTCTTGATTTTCATGATTGCAGGACTGCTGTATCACTTACATCAGCTATTTGTGCAATGATTACTTTGAATCTTTCCCCTAGCTGTCCTCCTCTCTTTTGGAGAAGCCTCGTCGGGTTGCCAGAGCGGAGGTCCAGCTGAGACAGGAACTTGGATTGAAGTAGAACATTGGTGATTCTCAGCATTTCAAATTCAGCATTGATTTGAACAACAGTAAGCACAAAGGAATCTGGTTTAAACAGTCACCATCAGGCAGAAAGTCACCATCACACATGAAGCAGACCAGGACAGTCAGGAAGGGAGATAAAGCACATGTGAATAATATACAATCAGGCATATTAGCAGTTTGCCAGTGTAGCCAATACTTTCCTTTTATCAACAGCGAATCCAAGATGAAAAACCCAGCATGAGATAAGCCTCACTGACTTCAAACAGAGCAGGCCATCTCCCCATGAAATCCTCCACCAATGGTACATAACGAACAACTTCATGTCTTCTGTGTGCAAGAGTCTTTTCCATCTTGAGTTTCACAACCTCTCAGTTGTTGCTCTTCTTTACATCTAAGAGTAGAGCTTTCTGGCTCTTTGCCTTTTTCTAAAGAGTTCACTGTCACTTCTGGACTACCCAGTTTTTTCAGGTGTGTGCGGTAGTTTATATTGTAAACTAGTCTTCTATCCACCAAACATAAATCCATATTGATAAGACTCTGGCCTACCCGTTCAATGTCCTCATTTGACAGACTTTATATGGCACCATTTCCTGCAGTAAACCACTGAGGTTGGCTGACTTTAAATTGGGATATGGAATAAGCACCATGCAATTTGGAATATAAGCTAAACTTGCCCACTGAAGTTGTAATGTAGCGTCATGAGAGAACTTAGGCACATGAAACACAGCAGGCCTAGAGGACAGTGAGCTTGTAGACTCACTTGTTGACTGTATATCTGTGTCCACAAATTCAACTAACAGGGAAGTCTTTTAGAGAGGAATAATAAAGCTTGGGGGTTTAGAACAGTAGACCTCTCATCATGCTGCATAGTAGTGAGCATTGACATATCAATGACTCCAAGAGTACCATTGTCTTCTACTTCCGTCTAGAAATTATCCATTCTTCACTTCAACCATAAGGTGATCAATGGATGCAGAGAGTCCTTGGGAGTGAACCTCAGAGAGCTGCTATCAGTCAAGATGATCTTAAGGATCACAGGAGTCCCCATCTTCTACACTGTTTACACTGCGACACACACGAGGATCCTTGATCCTTGAAATGATTGTAATGATGATGTCTGACATCCATAAAAGTCAGACATCCATAAATTTTAAATTTCAAATTCAGTCGTAAAAGCCTACTTTTCAATTACTGAGAGCAGCAGGCATGCACATTTATAATAAAGAAAAAGGTTAATAAAATATAATAGGATAGAAAAAAGGAGAAAAGGAACAAATACGAAGATAACCGGCAAAATACTCTGTAATGACCTTTTTGATGACAACTTTTAACTACATTTCAGACTTTTGGGCAAATCACCTTTTCCTAATATAAACCATCATTGCAGGTCAGTATAAAGGTCAGTACTGTATTTCTGGTCATCAGAGGCCAGTGTTTGGTAGGGATATGATGTGATATCAACAGTTTCCTTTAGGTTAGACAGCAAGCTGCTGCTGGTATAAATCTAACCAGGACTTTTCCCTTTAGAACTGGGGACAGATAAGTCCAAGGATTTTCTGAGGTTTCTCTCTGCAGGTCAGAATAATGTCACCAGGCTCATTTTCCCAGCAGGAAAGTGCAGCAAGTCAGTACAAAAGTAGGATTAGCTTTAGTGGTAAGCCTAGAGTTTGAGCACCAGAAATGTCACATCTGATGCACAAGAACTTTGGTTATTTTGACAAAAATCAATTGAAAAAGTTTATGATGAAATTAAGATTTTATGAATTTGAATTTAAAACTAAAGTATTGCATACATTATAGCTCAGTCTCAAGGCTGTATAGGGTTAAGGTTAATGCACTCTGTACCATGCTCTTTGACAATGTAGAATACATTCTCATGCAAAACGCAGATTTGGCCAATTTCACCTAATTCAGGCAATCCACCTGCTGCTCTGTGGGCAAGTATCATTCTCTTCCTATAGGTTATGCCCCTGGCTGTCACACACTGTACAAAGTGTCAGAGACCTTTTGCCTGATGACTTGTGTTTCATTTTCTTTAAGGAAGTCTACTGCTCAGTAGATACAGCTGAGACTTCAAGGTTAAATTTGAGTGCTTTGCTTTGAAGCTAATGAGAGGGGGGGAAAGAAAAGAAAGGCCCCCTTACCTAAGTGCTTCTTCCCTTTGGCACCATGAGATCATGCTACAGAGAGCTCTGAAGTCAAAACAGGTACCACCAATGATTTAATGACAGTGTGTGTGGTGTACTACCAGGATTTTCTTTGTAGCATTAGGCTGAGAGGTCATGACCTGAGAATTATCATTTAGCAAACGTAAGTGGCAACATATACAACCCCTGGCAAAAAGTATGGAATCACCAGTCTTGAAAGAGCACTCATTCAGACATTTTATTCTGTAGAACAAACTCAAAAACATGATACAATAATAAGGTCATTCCAAAGTCCAACTTGTTGGCTTTCAGAAACACTCAAAGAAATGAAGAAAAAACATTGTGGAAGTCAGTAAATGTTACTTTTATTGACCAAGCACAGGGAACAAAATATGGAATTACTCAATTCTGAGGAACAAAATATGTTACACTTCCAGAAGTGACTCTGAGCCTGAAGTTCCCTTAGTAGTTCAGGATGAGGTCCTTGATCTTCCTGGGTACATGGTGTCGGTCCAGGGTGGTCTCAACAAACTTGTGGGGAATTGAACCATATGGGTTGGCGAAGTCGAGCCAAAGCACAACCGGGTCTCCCTTCCCCTCACGTGCCTCCCTGATCAGCTGGGAAACTACTCCAGTGTGTTCTAAGCACCCTGATAAGCCAGGGGTACCACCTTTCTGGACTGATGTACGCATTCTTGAGGAGGAAGTCTGTCAACCTTCTGGATAGGACGCTGAAGAAGATCTTCCCCTCAAGACTGAGAAGCGAGATGGATCTAAACTGCTCAAGTGTGGTGGAATTCTCTTCCTTTGGTATCCAGACGCCCTCCGCCTTTCTCCACTGATCCACTACTGTTCCTCTGCACCAAATCACACACAGGGTCTTCCAGAGGATTCTGAGTATCTTAGGGCAGCACTTGTACACGTCATAGGGTGCTCCACTGGGTCCTGGAGCTGATTTGGCTCTGGCTGCTGTAATCACTTCCTTCCAGGTGTTCTCGCGGAAGTTGAAATCAGAAGTTGGAGATGGTATGTCCAAAAGGGCTCTGATGGGGCCCTAGATCCTGCTCTCTATCAGGGCCCTCAAGCTGTTGCTCAGGAAGTGGTCTACTTCTTCCTTAGAGCATGTCAGATGGCTGCTGCGCTTCTGCCCCAGTAGCTTTCTGGTTAATCCCAATGGATCAGCTATGAAAGCAGTTCGCTTCCTGGCCCTCTCTCTCCTCTGTCTCCTGTGCCATTCAGCTTGGCGCAGGGTCATGAGTTTCTTCCTGATGAGGTTCCAGAGCTCTTCTAGTGGTGGTTTCTCCTCCTCAGTTGCCACCTTGTACTGTCTTGCCAGAGTTTGAAGCTCTTGTTGCATTTGATTGATCTTCTCTACCCTTCGATTCATGGTGAAGATGGATTTAGTAGTGTAAAGACCTTGCACAATGAACGGCCAGCAAACCATGTCACATTTACTTTCGTGGGAAATTGATTGGTTTTGGAAAGGTCGTATTCAGTGTTGAATAATTGTTCTTGCTGATGTAAATATTGCAGTTACAGTGTTTGAAATGCTCCTGTCTAAGGTTACTGATGATATCATATCCAACAGCTCTTGGTGGTTGGTCTGTAGAACTAGACTTTTAGAATAGCTTTTTGACAGAGACCAAGACACACAAGCGTGGATCTTGAAACTTTTCATTTTTCTTAGTAACCTTTTAAGATGGAGTTACTGCTTTTGAAGATTTATTCAGTGTGGAGCTTATGCTTTTACTCAGATGTTCCCTCAGTGTGAAGAATTTAGATAACAGGAAATACCTGATGAAGGCAAAGGCCTTTCATTTTCATCTGAGGCATGTTCCCAAAAGAATTTTTTTTTAAAACAGCAAAAAATCCAAAACATACTTGACATTTACAGGCTATAATATTGCAGTACACCGGTACTGAAAAAGATTAGTGAGAAGTGATATTATTATTGAAACAGAACTAAAAACTTAAAAGCAGCATTGTATAATTCTGGTCCCTTAGCCTTCAAGAAAAGGGAGTGCAGTATCCTTACCTCAATGGGACCATCCACAGTGACAAGGCTCTGCCAGTGTGCGAAGTAAACCTTATCTTCCAGTAACACACTCTAATTTCAATGTCAGTAATGTTGAATGGTAATTTCAAGAAGCATGTCTCCTGTTGCCTGCTTATTGTGTAAATATTATCGCCTACACATTGTCAAGTTCTAAGCTTTCTGCTAATCCTTTGCTCCCAAGTACCTATTGATTACTGCTCAATTATAACCCTCAATACCTCCATGTGTGGAATGTATTGATTACTTTGACATTTTCTACATTGATTAGCCTTTGCGAGGATACTGATTATCTGATGTATTTATTATTCAGATCTTCTATAAATATCTTCTTGATGTGCTCAATTATTTATCTTAACTCAAGTGGTAGTTAAAGTATAGACTTAAGACAGTAGCCTGCTGCTACTGACAGATGTTATAGCCTACAGCTACAAAAAAGCTGGATAATTGAATTCAGCTGGCTGTTTATGTAGCTCATACTTGTGATTGTGTTGTGTTAGGTAAATGGCCATTTGGTGAAGTTTGGTAAGGACCGGTTTGTTTTGTTTTACTGACAACTTTCTTTATTCATAAAAATACAACATATTAGATTATCAGGGAGAGAACAGTGAAGTCCTGGACCCACTCCCATTGTTGTCCCAGTGGTTTACAGAGTCCACCAACCTTTATCAAGATGAAGACAGACATTCAGTAACTGTTCATATTTTCTAATATAACTAAATGTCAAACAACTGGAAAATTGAATCAGATGTCCTAATATAGCAATGGGGGGTCCATTACGAAATGGACCCTCCATTGTTTTCTTGATCCATGATCCTGATACACATGAACTAATCATGTGTTATGAGACTAAATATCAATATTATCTGCTTATAAAAGTCCACTCTTCAGCATTTGTATTGGTGTATACCTAATTAATCATACAATTATGTGTATTGTGAAAGAAGTCCCTGGAAATAATGAATCCACAGGAACTCAGTTAACTTTGCTGTATAGAGCTTTTTAGCATTTTTAGCTCAAGTTATAGGCTAAGGTTTGGCATATTTATAATTTGGAACTTCCAGGTGCTTATTAATCCAAATGAATGATTACTAGTTTGTCTATGTTAGAGGGATTGACTCTTCCCCCCAAATGACAGTAGCGATCCATGTTGTTGTTTAAAGCAGTACAAAGTTAGCTTTAAACAGGTTGTTCATTATGAACAACCCAAATGTAAAAAAAATTACAATTTACAGTTACATAAAATCATGACCTGATAATGAATTTTACAAATATTTCCTCTGGAAGCATTTTTAATGACTGGCACATATTTTATAGCTGTTATCCATCTTGGTGGTGGTGTCTATCATGGTATTTAGATAGTCTACAGACAGATCTATACATTGAAGTTTGTGTTATCAAAGCTATCAAAAATGTAATAATATATTATATATTATATATATATATATATATATATATATATATATATATATATATATATATATATATATATATATATATATATATATATATAATGGTACTATCTCAATATTGTTGGGTCACAGCTGTTAGGCTCTGTGTAAATGGTGGCAGCAGTTCTGCATTTACAGGGCTTTACACCTCTGTCTTCTCAAATAGTGATAATTATTAACCACCTTCACCTTTACTCCTAATTACATGAAATATGAAGATGACTGCAGATATGTTTTCTTGTGATAAAGATCATTAGATTCTCTCTGTGTGCTTTTTATATTCTGGTAACAAAGTATTCTACTTGCTTTAAGGCTCGCTTGCTATTGTGAACAGTAAAGAAGATAATGGACATGCTTGTTGTGATCCACACTACAATGGACGGAAAGTTGATAATATGTTATTAGTCGGTTGTTAGACTGTTGAAACAACTGTCTCAATACAAAAAGTGAATTTGATGTCTAATCTTTAAAATTAGTCAAGATTGTCCCATTCCACCCATTTGAATTACACTTAGAGGTCAGTGCCACAACTTTTAATTATATATTAACAGTATAATTTGCCTTTCTAAATCTTTCTTCTGTGTGAATGTTAAAACATAATCCCATAAATATGACCATGTTGTATCGATATGCAGCATATTGATATTGAGATATTTGATTGAATATATTCTATAATTTGATTCTATAATTTTCCTTTGTCAAACATGAGAGACCTATTAGAGTGTTCCTGTCCCTCTCACAGGGTGCTGCTGGGGCTAGCTGTGGGTTCTACTGGCTCCCCCCACTGCTCCTCTTCTATTCACCGTGGATTAGGAAAGAGAAAGCCCCGTGACATAAGCTAGGCAGGATATAATGCACAATACAGTAGGGTAGGCACAGCCTGTGTCTGTGTGTGTATTTTAGAAGGGCATTGTGTGTGAGATCTTCTACACAATACAATGGAAGCTTGGCACTAAGGCCCCTCAGTGTGATGAATAAAGAGGGAGATGGGGTAAGAGAGAACAAAACTGAAAGAGAGAGAAAGATGTGGAGAAATACAGTGGGAGAATATGAGATAATGAGTGAAAGCCGGACAGGATTTTACACAGAGCACAAAAAATGGCCATGGTTCTCAGAATTGAAACATTCCTATTATTTGGACCTAGAGTCAGTCTTTGATTGAATGTCTCAATGTGGACATTTCAGTTTTTCAGTTTCTTGTTCTTGTCCTGGTGAGAAAACTGAATGATAGTCAGTAAAATATCAGGTGACAAGCAGCTCAACTCTTCAGGAAATAAAATTCAGTCTTGATTCAAAGTAAAAAATCCATACATTTTGTATTATTTATGATCAGCATTTTTTTAACCAGCAAACATTTGGCTACATATTATTTATTTATATAATATATTATTCTTCTGATAATATATTATTCTATATCAGAGGTCACTAATATGCAGACCGCAGTCCGGATCCAGATCTGTAACTGATGAGCCAGCTATTACAGTAAAAGTGGTGCATCCCTTAGAAACTCACAGACCATTGGGCATAGCCAATGTTCTCATGTGACGCTAATCAGCCAATCGAATCCATGCAGTGAGATACCCACGGAGAAAAGAGGAGAGACAGAGAGGAGGCAGATAAGAGCTAAAACTAAACACTTTATTTAAGAAGCACAATCAAAAGCTTTCTGTAATGCACTTTATTTTGAAATATCATCTTTATTTGATGTAAGAAAAGAAAATGTATTTATCTTATTCTCTTTTTATTCTTATTTAATTATTTTATATTTTCACTAGGGACAACGGCAGTGACGGACTGGGATAAAAAAACGGCCCTGGCATTTGCACCCACAAGCGGCCCAACTCGCAGATGCAGACCCAACGCACGGAAAGAGAAGCATTTTTGATAGCCCCAATGATGGTGCAGATAAACTCCTATACTTTCAACAACTGCATAAGAAAATTGTCATATCAATGCACAAATAAACCATTATGAATAGATTGTTAGAGCCAGCCGCTCCATAATAAAAACATTTGTCTTACCGTCATGCAGTTAACAAATTGCGAAGGAGCCTGCTCTTTTCCGCAACAAAAAAATTAATCCAATTTGGCGCATTTTTCACCCTCAAACAGCAGCGCTTTCTTGATCTTGTCTCTCTTTTTCTTCGCTCCCCCTTTCTGTCGCTTAGTGCCTCTATTCATTTTTTCTAACCAGTTAATCGTATAATCACCACCACAAACAATCTACTGAATGACTTGACCACCATTAGTCCAACTTCCAACACACAAATGCGCAGACGCGATTTACTACACTTTTTTACGTGATTTACTACACTGCCATGAAATTCCCAGAAGGCATTGCTTCATTTTAATTTTCTCAAACAATCAAATACAAAATACCAGTAGATTTGTTTTATTTCAAACCATGAACATTTTTTTAAATCATAACAAGAATTGTCCCTTCAAAAGTAAAGCAGGCTGATGTAAAACTTGAAATACACCATGACTATGATGTATACAGGTATGTGTGGTATAAATACCAATCAGGTCAACAGTGTCAAGTACTGCATGCAAAATCATAAGAGATATGAAACCTGGAAGCGCGTTGGGAACTTGTTCAGCATGCAAGAGAGAGTGGGCCGCGTCAGTGCCACTAGGGGCCGCTGTGATCCATTTAGCGTGCTCGGCCGGTCTAGACCTCTGCGCGGCCGTTCTGGCATCTGCCTAATTGCCAGACCACCCAGTCCGTCCCTGCACAGGCCCAAATAGCACGTCGGCCCACCGGGCATTTGCCCGGTATGCCAGATTACCAGTCCGTGCCTGGACAACGGATGCAAATTAGCAACTTTGTTATAATCCAGCATATTTACAGAGATGTCTAACATTTATGTTCATCAATATGCACTGTCCCTATCCAAAAATAAACTATTATTATTATTATTATTATTATTATTATTATTATTATCATCATTGATTTGAATTAAGTTGAGTGTAAATACTAATAAATGAATTGTACTGTATTTATGTGACAGTCTACAATCTAGCCACTAGACACAGATGCTGATGGAAATACAATGCTACTTCAAGCTGGAAAAGAACATTATGATGTTCCAGACCTTCACTTGAGAACATTTTAACAAATTGGACCTCATTGAATTTTAATGTTCAATAGTGTTGCTGATGAATCCTTGAAAATACCAATACATTATAGTTGACTCACTCAGATTGCTTGTTCTGTTGATCAGTAACAGTCCAAAATCATTTGAGCCTGACCCAGTGAATTTTCAGCATTTTGGTTCAAGAAAATGATGTACCATTCATCAAAATAGTAGAAGATGATTAATGGTTGACCATGCACTGTTGTTTATGGTCAGTTAAGGCACTGACCATGAACAACCACCCCAGTTAGCATATTTGATTAATGGCCTTGCTGCAGTATTATCAGCTTTATAAAAAGAGGAATCCTACTCTGCCAGAGTTTCAAGGTCTGTAACCTGATGTTTCTTACTCATATACACCTTGGAACTATTTATTTACTTTGACTATGTATTAAAGAATATGATATTTTCATCAGTTGTACTGGTGATTCATTTTGAAGTATGCAAGCCTTGAAGTTCTTGAAGCGTCACTGACCTGACATCAGGCCTCATGAAGGAACCACTTGTACAAACAGATTCAAGGCATGTACGAGTGATGTAAGATCATCTGTCACATTCACCAATTTTCCATCAGATAGAAATGTTTAATGTTACAAACAGAAGTCAGTAACGTTACTGACCTGTTGTACAAGTCATGAACAGGCTGACCACTTTGTTAGATAGTTGAGTGTTCAGAGAGACAGGAAACAGCTGTAGAGACGGCTATGCCATGCAGATGTTGAAGTTATGTGTCTTAACTTGTATGCAGCACCTGCTTTAAAAAAATTCTTAGAATCTTATGATTGTATTGCTATATTTTGGCAGCACATCTTACAAGCAGTTCAGTAGTTCTTACAGCTGCCAAGACTGTCACCTTCTCTTGACTTCCTTCTGTCTAAGTCAGGCATGCATTTAGTATCTACTGTATAACCTCATGTCAAACTATTCAGTCTTTATTTCTGTCACAGTAGGGACCTCTGATGCTCTGATGACACATCACTGCTACTTCACATTCTTTTGACTTCTGTAATATGTCTACTGACTGTAAGATTTGTTCTGTTTTTATCTGCTGATGTTCGAAAGCAGGTCTTGAAGTTCTGCAGTATGAAATTCACCTTTTTACTCCAGGGTAATATTTTATTCGATGAAGCCTACAAACATAATGGAGATCGCCTTGTTTTGTAACAATTCTGGGGCGGTTATGCAAATGGTGTTGACGAATGGTATTGGAATGGCAAATCTTACAGACATACGCCTCCTCATGAACAGGTGGCATTCATCAGTAAGTGTTTGCAGTTAATGTAGGAAGTCTGGTGAATTCAACTTAGACCACATGCAAGCTTCATGAACAAAGGCATATGGAATACAATGTTCTCACATGAGGCCCAATGTTCTTGAAGAAAATGAATGAGACTTCTACTTATGGAACCACGGACACCCATTTTTCAACTCTTTAGGGCCGTTACCACGGGTTACAAGGCTGTGACCATCGGTGTGTCTCCATAGCAGGAACCGCCCCTGAAAGACAATCTCCTGGAACATTTAAGGGGTCAAAACAAGTCCCAGACTCAGGGTAATTCCTGGGTGGAACTTGAGGCTGACTCGGTGCTGATTGGGTATACTCAAAGTTTCAACAGAAAGCGGCGAAATAAGTACCGTTTTTAAATCCCAGCAGAAGAAGAGTAGTAGTAGAAGATGGAGAAGGAATAGAATACGTACTGTATGATTCCCTGATGATCGAAACTGTTGCAGAATGATTAGGTCTCTTCCAGAGTCTGGTGGGTCATACCAAGTAAGGATCGACCAATAATCGGCATGGCTGATAATATCGCCCGACATTCGGCATTTTTATGATAATCGGCATCGGCCGTTTTTTCCACCGATAACCAATAAAATAAGTTCATTTTAAAACGCGCTCCTTTGAGATATTTTCGACACGATTTTGCAAATAGCTTAAATGATTACGCTTCTAAAAATAAATAGCACCACAGCAAAAAAAGTGAACATGACCTGGAGCTCCTTTATTTAATAAAAAGAAGACATAGCAACATATGGGTACAGCAAGTAGCCTACAGATTAAGAGAGCTGAACCTGTTGAACACTTTTTGTTTTTATATAACAAAACAATTGCTTGAACCATTTCAACCAAGATTTGCATCAGAGTTTGTGTTATTCACAGTGTACAAAAACAAACAAACAGTATACTGTATGCAGTCTAATCCCAAGTGTGTTATTCTAAATTTTGACACCAAAATTTAAATTTTTACAGGAAATTAATATCAGTTCTAAATATCGGTTATCGGTTTCCTTGATTACTAATAATCGGTATCGGTATCGGCCCTTAAAAAACCATAGCGGTCGATCCCTACTACCAAGGTCCTACTCTGCAATGGAGACACAACAGCTGAGAGGACCTAGTGAGAGGACGTTCCTGTAAAGTTCCTGCCTTCTAAATTTTACCCAGAACTTCCTTAATGGGAACACGACTTAAATGGTATTTATTAATCTGCTTTTCCTGCAATTTAAATAGTGCCTGCACCCTGTACAAGTGATTCACTGACAATCACCCAAACTGGAACTGTAAGGTTTCCACTGGTCAGCGCAGATGTGAAAAGGCACTGCCCCTGCATGACCCCAGTATCAGTCAGTGTTGCTATGTACTGTAAATTAGGGCTGGCCAATTATGGCAAAAATCATAATCACAATTATTTTGATCGATATTGAAATCGCGATTATAAAACACGATTATTCATAGATGTGTAAACATAAGCATTTATTGAACCACCAGAACTCAACTTGAAATATATTAAAATCAAGAAAAATATATATAATTATAAATGGAAATAATAATAGCAAAGCTTATTAAACACATTGGTCGTGTGTGAGACACAATCTTCCGGAGTCTGGAGCGAACGAGCAAGAGCGCGTGCTAGAGAGTGACTGCGGGCGCTTGTGTGTGTGTGTGTGGCTATCAATGCAGCGCGTGTGAGAGTGCAGCGTCCTGATAGCTGTGTGATCTCACTGAAGATGTCCCAGTCCTACCTTTCTTCTTGTCAACCAAAGGCCTTTCTGTCATTTTAAATCTCCCACATCTGCAGAAACACACCGTTCCTCCAGCGGGTCTAACATAAGGGGCGGGACACAGAACTTGCTGGAAAAGATGGGGGGCATTGGATTTATGTCACAGGTGCGCTGCACTGGGCGGAACAATAATCGTTTTATGTCGATTATTAATTTTTTATAATCGTGGGAGGCCAAAATCGATATTGCGATTAAAATTCAATTAATCGTCCAGCTCTACTGTAAATCATGTCATTATAGGAAGGAACTATGACAGCTATGAACTCAGACATGCCTTTGAATGTCTCCGTGCCCTGGGCGACTGGAAATGAAGAACGACGGCACACCCATTCCAGATGTGACTTGGTGAGGTGACGCTGATGTATTTCCACACACAGCTCGTTGTTGGTTTAAAAAGGTGTGTTCCTTTGTTGTATTTTAATACTTAAGCAGGTATTGAGGTCGTATTTGGCACACTTACAGTATATTTACTCTCTGGTGCAACACACCCACACATATACAAACACAGCCTGATAAATGTGAGATCTGTTTGTTCCTCTCTACTCATGTTTGATCTTTTTTTGCTCTGTAAAGCACTTTGTGAGTAATCCTGTTTTGTTTAAAGCATTTTGTAAGTTAAATTATTTTACTTTTTTCAAATTAAATTTGTTTATTGGGTTTTTTTTTCTTGTCCTCATGATAAGTTCCTCTTTAAAGGCCATGTCTGAAAGCAAGCTTGTTGAGTTGTATTTCTGTGGAAAGAAATGAATCCAGCTGTTGGTCAAACCCTGCTGTTCCTGTGAAGGAGGCCGGCTGATTGGTCACAAACAGTGATCAAGCACCAATTATCAATCAAGGTGGAGATGACTCGCTGTGTGCTGTTCAGGCAAATTGAACACTTCCTCCAGCTGTTTAATATTAAAGGAACAGTGAGTGAGCTGAGATGATGGATACCAAGCCCATTCATTACATACAAAGCTTTAGTTAGGGTTTGTTAGTTTGTTAGCTTAGCATTAAGACTGGAAGCACTCAATACAAAATGCATTATGAAACAATCACATGAATTGAGTGTGTACAATATATTAATAAACCAAGAATAAGTCAAATAATTGGAGAAATAATACACATTTAACTAATTATTCTCACTTTTATCCAAGTTTTACTTCATGTAACCTTTTATTTCTGATTGTCACCTTCATGACTCCTTTAACCCTTACACACAGTCAGGGTCAAATTTGACCAATATTGACATTTAACAGCTGTAAAAACACAGCAAATATGTTATTTTAGCCTGAAAGCTGATGACTTTTCCTAATGTGGCCCAAAATGTGCAAACATTAAAATATTATTCAATTTTTATTAAATGTTTAATTTTTTAAATTATTATTTAAAATTTTAAATGTTATACTTTTGTATAGATGCTACAAATGTTTGTCCATTGAGGCTGATCTGTGTCAAATGATCTCCGTATCTATGTCCATGTGTTTTAGTGAAATGAATAGTTCATAGTTTTAATAATGATTTCTTTTTATGATGTAGCAGTGAAGACTGATGGCTCTAATGGTTCTACAATAAACCCCACACTTCCATAAAGTTATAAAATACATTTCCATCATTATGTCTATGTTATATTTTCATGTCTTAGGTCAAATAGGACATGATATTGTGTGATAGTAGATGTTTAGTGGTGTAAAAGCTAAAACATACACTCTCTCTGCTCTCTGAAACATGAATCAAGGTTTAATCACATTTATTGATCAGTCAGATCAACTATTGATGCTTTCTAAACACATCTGTGCTTCAACATTTGGTATAGACACTTTTTAAGAGGGGATTATTAGACCGGGTCAAAATTGACCCAAAAAACACTGCGAGGGTGGAGAATATGAACAGTATGTAAGGGTTAAAACTGTTATGAAAATAATCATTTAATTCATATTAAATTTTAATAATTTCTTACATTTTTATTTTCCACATTATACTCATTCCTATATTTACTGATTCCTTTAATCATCTACTGTATAATATCCATATAATAATGTACATTTGGAGTTTACACTGTATTAACTATATTGAACTTTTCTTTCAACCTTTTTCTTTTCATTTTTCACAAAACTCCTGCCATCACTTCTGCATGTACCAACATGGTGCAGCACGGTGAATGCCTTTGAGGAGCATCTGTCCTAAAGTGTGCACTGTTATCCCCATCTGTATGATTCATTATGTTGAGACTACAAAGACATACAAAAGACATTTCAGTTGGAGAGGGATCAGAAAGGCAGTATGATTCAGCCACAGGGAGGCTATGAAGTCTGTCTGGCCAAAGGATGATGACAACTTTAAAGTCTTAAAGCAACTATGCAATCAGACCTTTGGTAGTTTGCCAAGCTACTGTAGACTTGAGTAGAATATGGAGATTTTCTTGTGGGCATCTTTAGTTCAACCTGCTCTCCTGAATCCACCTTCATATGGACAGTGAGTGTTTAGCAGCTCCAGATGTACTGTGGAGCTGATGCTGACCTCTCTGTGTAACAGGAGGAAAAAGAGAATTCCTCTAATGTGATCAGTGAACCACCCACCACAGCTCCACTCTGTGAACAAAGACAAGAAAACAGGTAGCAAATTACACAGTGGATTTCCATTTCGATTTCCATTTGCGCTGGTTTGGTGCCTCATTATAGAATGCAAAATGGGCTGCACCTTTTTTTTTTTTTTCTTCCCGCGACTGGTAGTCCCACTGAGGGCTTAGAGCCGCTTTTGGAGATTTAGGGGGCTTACTTTGAAATCTTTGAGTCATTAATGCAAATCCCAGACCATTTGTTTAGTCTCACGTTACTTCTGTCTATGATTTGATCTCTGATTCCTGAAGGTTAAACTGGAAATGTCTCTTTTTTTTGGTCAAATCCTTACATGTATACATTTGGACTATGATTGGATTATTATCACTGATCTGCATGTGGTGAGAAATGCCACTGCAGCCACTTTATAATAACGCAGGTTCAATGCTTTTTAAGCTGTATTTGCACTACTCAGAGCAACCAGGTAATTCCAGCATTACATCTCACAGTTCACCCCTTTTTGGATTGTTGTATTAACTACATAGGTCCATAGAGAGACCAAGACTTGGCCCCACTTCTGGCTACATTTTGTTGATGTCCCCCTTTTGTAGCAACTGAAGTCAAAACCAGAGTATTTAACATCATATGCACCATGACGTCTATCTAAACACCACCTCAGCCCCTTTTTTTCATTTGGTCACAAATCGGTGGAGTTAGAGCCATCAGCCGAATGTCTTAGTACAGGTGCTAATGGAACCAAACATGTATCTCATAAATGACCCCACTAATAATGCCTGGATTGTTATCAAACTTCTACAGTAGTACAAATAGGCTCTTTAGTCATAAATCCATGCATTGGAAAGTTTGTAAGTACACCAGAAGTTTATTAAAATAACACTTACCTGATGACTTTTACTCTCCTGCTACTGCTAAAGCTGGAAACATCGTCGCAATCACTGAAATGCCTTGTTGTCGCGCGAGATCCCGCACAGATCCAGCACAGATCCCGCACAGATCCCGTTAGCGCCTATACTAAGCCATTCGGCTGATAGCTCTAACTCCACCTATTTGCAACCAATTGAAAAAAAAAAGGGCTGAGAGAGTGGTTAGATAGACAGTGCATATGACGCTAGGTTGAAATTACGCCGAACCATGGCTTTAAATTGCTTCTTTTTGGATTTGTGCTCTTCAGGAATAGAAATGACGAAGAAGCGGATGATGAATCAAATATTTCACAATCATTCACAGTAACTGGATCATCCATAGGTTCTTTCTTCAGTTGGACAAACAAATACAAATAAAGAACCAATGTGATGTGATGTTACACTTACAACTGTTATCCTTTCTTTATTTCAAATAGTCAATCAGTGAAATCAAATTTCACACTACAGCTGCGTGCAGTGCATTGATTCATTCAGCCTCTCCTTGCCCCGCTCTCTCTCTACCACACAAACATATTGAACCCAAACCTCATCTGTCACAGCTGGACTGGCCATCAGGATCAACATGAGACATCCCACCACACTGATGACCCAGCGTACCACCAAATATCTACTCAAACACTGGAAAATGACTCATTTTACTGTCAGAATTCAGTCCGATCACACTTCAGAAGAACTACACGATTAAATTGTTTTATTGTCTTTCAAGTTAGCTGGAGGGCTAAACCGGAAGAAGCCGGCTGGGCCAGCTGAAGTCATTAGTGCGCTACTCTATGGGCCCAATGAAGTGGAAGCTATTCAGAAGAAGAATAACTTTTTGGGCTTCATGAGCCACTGAGCAGCTTTCATAGGAAAGAGGCCCCACCTCCCACACTGTATCCACTTCTCTTTATACATCCATGGCTATTATTGCATTTTTCTATATGATTATCTGTGGTTGGATCTTTTTTTCTTTTCAATGCACTGCTGCCAAATCTTTTTTTTTGTTTTCTTTACATCAACAAGAAACAGAGAGCTTCATATCACATCTGATAGGAGGGGACACACAACATGAAGTAAGCTCTTCTTAAGGGATGGAGTTTTTTTCTCATTAGTACAGTATATCTGTATAATCTAGTTTTGAATTTTAAGGAAGAGGCAGGAAGACAAATAAAGATAAAGAATGATGAGGACATTCTTTACTATACTGTTCATTACAGGATGTATAGCCAATGAGTTCCTTATGTTTAGATTGCAGACTACATCCATTTACATCAGTCAATCAGTCAGCTTTACTCCACTTCTGCTTGTTACTACAAGCACCTTCATTTTATTAGCACTCATTCATTCATTTCACTGTGTAGGCCTACACATGAAATGATTATGGTAATGTATGGTGTCTCTGGATTCTGCTACACAGTCTCTCAATGTCTAAATGATTTACTGTGAGTTATTGTGTGTAGAAACTGATTATATCAGGATTGAGATGTATCATCTCATTTTCAAGGGAAGTAAATGCTCCTAAAACAAATGGAAAACAGAACAATACAAGAAAACAATGATACATGACACAACAGACAACAGACAAACTCCCAAACATAACACAGCAGTGGCATTACTGCCATTACAATCTGTTTTACGATGAGAAAACAAAACATTTCAAATTAAAGCTGCAAGCAGCGATGAACGGGCCCTCGCCACCCCATGCATGTGGGTTTACAGATACAATAGGGCTTCGCGCTGGTCAGTGCTCGGGCCTTAATAAGCAAAATGACGACAGAGAACAGATATTTGCAGGGAACTTATTCCAACTGGGAGATGCCTGAAGCATGTTACAAAAAAAAGATAAACATACCAAAAAAAAGTTATCATAAAGGTATGTCAGACAAGTTAGTTATTAATTATCAGCATCTATTCCATCTGCACAATGTGAAATCTGTTGTTGCATCGAGGGAAAATGAACAAAACACAACACACTGATGTAGAGTCAGTGGTTTGCTCAGATCTTGCATCTACTTTACACATTAAGTACACAGTGTGTTATATATGATCCCTCCCTGCCACAGGTTCTCACAGGTTCAGGCTGTGAGGTTGGTCTTTTAAGTCTAACCCTAAATCAAGCACTTCAGCCCTTTTTCAAAACTTACTGCTCTAGAATGTCAGCAGTACTGTAATCTCTTAAAGTGGCTCATTATGGTCCCTAGTTCTACTAAAAAGTCTTTCAAAGCACTCTTGTGATCTAAGCCTAGGATGGCTTGGGTTCATGAAATGTGAAAATTAAAACTTTGTCATAGAGCTAAACCAAATGCATCATTGGAAAGATATTGGCCTGGAGAGTAACATATGTCAGTATGAAGACTCTCTATGGCTCCTGCTTTAAAATATTGACATTTGAACCTTAAATTTGGTGCTTATAGAAAGCTTAAAGTAGGGTTGTACATTAGGGCTTTAAAACAATATTTCTACTGAATATATGAAATATCTGGTAGAGCCGAACTAGTAATCACACTGTATCTATATGATCTATGTTAGGAAAAAGTATAGTTATTGCTTTATTTCTGCTATTTCCACTAATATCCTAGAAATGGCATTTTTGGAATGGAAGTTTCGGGTCCTAAAGTAGGATTGTAAAATTTAAAATTATGAAATGATATTTCTACTGAATATATCAAATATCTGGTACAGCCAGGCGGGGAGTTCTGGTCCTCTGAAATGAGGCCAACACGGAAGTAACTTAGAACTGCATTGTATCAAAAGGCCACCAGGGGGCGACCGTTTTGGTGTCAAAAGGACTTCCGGCTCTATACAAGTCAATGGAGAATTCACCAATTTCTCACTTGATTTCTAACCTCAGTAAACGTTTTCAAAATGTGTTTATGGTCTCAATCGCTAGTTTAAAGCCTTCTTCAATGCAGTATGATGTTCATTTGGGACATTTTGGCCTCCCTGATTTTATATTTGACGATAAAGCAGGGTATGCATTCGGGCGTGGCTACGTCCTGATGGACAGGTTGATTGTACAATGTCCTCAAGATCCAGCCCTCGCAACCATAGCAACCTCCCTGCTCCGCCCATGACTCCGCCTCATGCCCATATAAGTAGACTCCGTGTTTTTATTTTTCCCAGCATGCATCTGAAAATTTCAAGATGGCACTTCCCACTTCCGAAACTATTGGCTTCCAAACAGCAGTCCACAAACTAATGGGTGACGTCACGGATGTTACGTCCATTTCTTCTATACAGTCTATGGGTACAGCCGAACTAGTAACTACTTTGTATCTAGATGATCTGTGTTAAGAAAAAGTAACAACAATACCGAGTTGAGTCCTTAGCAACCACCATAGCAACATAATGATACGTGAAAAAATAAGTAGTGGCTAATTAAGTCAGAATATGAACTGTTTGATGCTATCTCACCACCTGCTGTGAAGCTGGGTTGGTCTAAACTTTGAGATTAAGCTTAAAGAACTGTGAGACTTGGCTGCACAGGCGCACTGGTCCCTGGTGTTACTGCACGTATTAAATTTGTATGATATCACATGAAAAGTAGTGCACAACTTTTTGTATGATATCTGACGAATGGAGGATGAGAATACGTTGGTTTAGAATATGGATGAAAATCCTCCTCCAGTAAAGCTGACATTAAAGGACCAGACTGGTGCTCTAGTGGCTTAAGTTGGCTAACTCTCTGAAAAGCCTCTGAAACCATTGTTAGGCCATCACAGGACAGCTGAAAACTGCACATTTCATTTGTCTTTACATGATAAAACATGTTTTCATCAGCTATCTTCACTCAGTTGACATGGTTTATTCATGCATGTTTTAAGAAGACAAAGCAAGTTTTTTTGTCTTTTTTTTTTTGCAACAGTAGTGTAAAAGAGCCAGAGGGTAAAACTTAATTGAGGCCACAGAACAAAGAAGGGAAAGACAGTCAGAGAGAAGCAGGATGTGAATAGAAAGGTAGAGAGTAGAGTAGAGCTGGGGAATGAGTGCAGAACAGATCAGGGAACCCCAACAGTGAATAAGCGCCTATCTCTTTGATTCCTGCCCTCCTTTTCTTTCCCAATAATGAGCACTTTTAATGGTTTCTCAGAATGTCAACTCCCAGTTTGCAACCAGCGGAGCCAGGCTGTGTGTGGGTGGCAGACACTGGAGGGGGAGAGGGAGGCAGAGAGGCTGGGAAGGAGAGGAGCACAGGGAGAGAAAAAGCAGAGGAGGAGATGAGTCTATGCA
Organism: Scomber japonicus; assembly: GCF_027409825.1. Taxonomy (NCBI): domain Eukaryota; kingdom Metazoa; phylum Chordata; class Actinopteri; order Scombriformes; family Scombridae; genus Scomber; species Scomber japonicus. Next base: position 4,125,829 of record NC_070585.1, read on the forward strand.
CCGGGCCGCCGCAGTTTTCTAATGGAAGTAATTAAGTTTAATGCAGCTTTGCGCAAACTAATCATCTTTAGCCAAGCTGAGCCAACAGGGTCAAAGGCAAGCACAGGTGTATGTGTGTGGTGTTCTCCTCTGTGTATTTCAAAGCACTGCTGTGTATGTGTGTGTGTGTGCAACTTTCAGGTGCCTTTAAGACCCTTGAAACCTGGTCCCATCACTAATAATAAAAAGTTGAAAATTGGTTTCCAGGGCGTTTAACTTTTATACATACGAATGTCTGCATACAGAGTTATGGACTAAAGACCTGATCACAGTAGAGTGTCATAGCTGAATCCATCTGGTATTCTTTATGAAATATATGCCTCTGGAAGCTGGGTGACATGCTCGCAGGGCTAGCTGGTGAATTACTGTAGCTGGTGAGTATAATTCACCAAATAGCCCAGTTGTACTGTATGAATAGTATTTGTAACCTTGATTTGAAACGGTTTTTGGAAGGCACCAATAGCAGTGTCCAGGCCAATTAATTAACCCCTTTTACTTTTTGTAATGTGTGAAAAAAAACAGCAATTGGAACTTGGCTAAGAAACAGCCTGGCTTACTCTCTTATCAACGCTGTATTCTATTTTCTGCGCTCACTCGCCTTCTCTTTACTATTCTGTGAGCCAGCATGTCCATGTGGGCCCACATGGGTTAAATGTCGGCTACATGGGTACTGAGTGGGCATGGACTTGAACTGGGCAATTTTTGTAGGTCCCACATTGTTTCAGTAACATGGGCCCCACATGTGAAGCCCACGTGGGCTGACTGTATGAGCCCTATAGGGGATGTAGGTGGGCTAAGTGGGCATGGGCATAAACAGGGCAAATTGTATGCGGCCCATATTGAATTATTCAGAAACATGGGCCCTACGTGTGAAGCCCATGTGGGCTGGCTAAATGGGCCCCATTTAAGGTCCATTCTGATCCCACTTCGACCCCATATGGGCATATGGCCTACATGGGTCTCGTGTAATTCACCCAGTTGGGCCCCACGTGACACCCAGTCAGAACCCGCTTGAAGCCCTTATGGACAAACCCAGGTGGGGCCACCATGGAAACTGTGGACAAACCCACTTGGACATGCTGCCTGGGTACTCCACCATTATGTAATGGTCTGCCTGTACTCCCCTGCTGTGCACAGTACTAAATTCAGACTAAACTAACGGCTTATTTGCTGCACACGTCTTGCCAGCTGCTGTATTTCTCTGGACTTCTTCTATGACTCTTCTTTGCTTTTGCTTTCAATCTCTTGCATTCGGCAGTGCATCTCTCAAGAGGATGCCATCTTAATTTTCTGTAGGCTTTATTCCAAGCACGATCCACTGAAGTTCATTCATCCACTGAACTATTGGACTGCCTTGAAGGACTTATTTCTACTGCTATTAAACTTATTACTTCACATAGTGAGTCTTCATGTACCCCCTTCTAATACAACTGCTATACTTTCCTCCACGTCCACCTTTTGTCAGACTCTTCACATCTACCTTTTTAATACCTCCTTAGTTCCAATTTTGATCAGATTTGGAATGATTACACAATCAATGAAATAGAAGAATGAGTCACTCCACTATTCATGGGTCCGTCCATTGTGTGCCACTCATCCACCTCTTGAAGCAAATGTAATGTCAGTGCAGGACTGAGCAATTAGTGTGTTCTAAACCACACAGGCCTTCATCATTCTCATCACCAGCTCATACTGATGTGAAAACGTGAAGCACCTCCCATTTAAGTCTCTTATTCTACCTGCTCACAGTACATTATGTGCATTAACATCACTCGTACCAGTGCATTAATGATGTCATTTTCCCCTCACTTTCACAAGTTCAGAAGTTCACAACGTGTATTTCCATACCTCCATTTACCATCTGCCTATAGCACAATTATTACACACTCTAACGCTTCCTTTCCCAGGAAATATTCCACATCCACCTCCAGTTCCCCTCCACAGTATCTCTTTCTTCACTTTCAGACTGTAGTTTCACAAGTTCACACACACAATGACAACATGTTATCTGTATAAATTAATTAGAAGCCAGATTAAATGAATATGTTTCCAGCTGTTGTTTAAACATGTTCATAGAGCTCACATCTCTTATAGCTTTAGGTAGACTATATAGATCCAATAGATGAACTGAGAGCTTGTGTAGGATTGTAGAATAACAGAGAGTCTGTGATGAAGGCCAGTCTCCAAAACCATTCAGAGCTTAAAAAACCAGTAAAAGAAGTAAAAAGAAGATTCTGGGAGCCAATGAAGTGCAGCTAAAACTGGAGTAATATGCTCACTCTTCAAAGTCCAGCAACACAATCATATGCATGCGTAGTAACCACTTGGCCACCAAGGCACTCCAATTAAAACATTTGTATTCTATAACATCTTAACATGTCAACTATACATGTGTATAACAGTATTTACTGAGATTACACACAGAGAACACATTTGGAGATTTGATGAAAATGATTAATGTGAAACATCTTCATGAAGCTTTGGACCATATGAAGATAGAACAAGATCCCTCCTTGATGCTGGTGGTGGTTTAAAGACAGCAGGTGGTTGATGGAATCTCAGTTGAGTCTGCGTGGATATTCTACAGGTCATAGTGGTGATGAAGAGGTGAGGGGTTGAAAGATACCAACAGAATTGTATTGATAGTTAATGAAATGCTTTCAGGCACTGATTGGCAGATCATTGGTCAGGTATGATGACAGGGATTTTGACAGCATCGTAAAAAGGTTGTGATAGTGTTACTTGTTGGACACACTAAGATCACCTGCAAGAAAGTCCATTCACCAGTAGAGCTGGGAATCGATGCTCAATACCTTTAAGGTTTCGACTGACATAAACCGATACCAAGTACGACTGAAACATCTCCTGTCAAATGATACCTGCAATCCATCATTTTGCACTACAAGCTAGAGAATAGGACTATTTGTATGGACTTTTTCACAGCCAATCAACACAAGCGTTCTTCAATTTAATGCAACATGTTATTGGCCCACTGCCACAGCAGCTACAACCTGTCTATGGTGGTGAAGTCATGGTGAATTTGAGTTAGCACGCTTAGCAGTTCAGCAGCCAATATGCCATCTAAACGCTCTAAAGTGTGTTACACAGCAAGTGTACTAAATGTAGAATGGGTATTGAATGAAGTACTCAATTGGTATTGGTATCACTTTAAGGGTACTTGAATTGGTACTGGGATTGTACGTTTTTTTAAACGATACCCAGCCCTAGTCACCACTCGTACATACAAACTTGTCCAACTTGCTGTAAAGAAGAGACAACTTTCTGCACTTTAACGTGAAATATAAACGTAATTCTATATAGCGTAATAACTATTATGTTCTTCAAAAATGTATGTGATCTTGCAATAAACTACACTTCATTTTTTGTGTCTGTAATCTTGGAGGTATGGGACATAAAGATTAAAGAAGGATCCCAGAAACTAAAATAATAATACGACTAAACTTCCTGACCCAAGTTACTATAGATGGATTGATATGGGTGAGTAATATGGATCGCTAGTCAGTTTTGTACTGCCTGCTTTCCCACAATGCATTTAGGATTGATTCTCTTGCCTGCCAAAGGAAATAAATTGGGCAGACCTTGCTTCTCATAGCAGGGCCTTCAATATTCAATTGAAAGACTTCAAAGATTATCAGCAGCATAATAATAGACTTGGTTTTCTTCTTCACATATCACGACTACATACACATGCTCCAATGATAGTGCTTAAAACTTCCTTTTGCTTTGATCATGCCTCAGTGCATGGGAATACCCATAATCGTGGGTTTCTCAAAAGTCTCACAGCTGCCAAAAACAATTTCACATGCATCATCTGACTCTCTCTTTGCACTACTTTGGTTTTCCACATTGCCTCTGCCATTAAGGCCAGAGAGGACTTATTGCTAATCAATACTGAGTCATCAGGAGTTACAGAGTCAGTAGCAACCATCTCTTGCTACTTACTACTGCCAAGTGTCTAAGACGTCTGCATAGTAGATCATTCTTTCCAGTGTGACTTCTTCTGCTTTTGTATTATCTGAGCATCCATGAATTAATGCACTGACTCATGAAGCCACCATATTACATTATTTCCCTTCATGGTTACTAGTGCAATGCTTACAAGATGCTACTTTCTACACATTCTGGTCATATTATAGTGCCACATGTAAATGTTGCCCTCATTTAACTTATTTAGATATTCTATATGACTCACTTAACTTTGCCCTTGGTGTGAATCTTTCTGCCCTTTCCTAAAGAAAAGTCTAAAGCTTTAGGGCTTTAGCTCACTAATCAGATGGTTTACAGAATATCATGAGAATTCCATTTGTAAGCAGTCTTGCATGCAGCACATCTCATCTGTTTCTTTTCTAAGATCCTTTGACATTTTCAGGGGGCTGACTGTGCTTCCTCTTCTCATTTTAATGAGAACCTTGGACTGTCATTCTGTCTCATCTGTCTTCATCTTTACTTGTTGGTTTTTAGTGTCTATCTCTTGTGAATTATATTTTCTCCTGTCTCCTTTCTTTCTTTATTCTTTGTTCTTATTGTTGCTACAAATATTATGCCATTCTTCTCCAACCCCCCTCCACCTGTGGGCATGGGATGGTTCTTCAATTTAATCATTCTCCAAATCTACCATCTAAACTCAACTCCAAGTGTAACTCCAAGTGTAACCCTTTCGCCACTGGCTCGTGATATGAGGAACGCTTTCAGATAGGGGTGGGACGATATGCTTTGGTCACGATTAGATTTGTATCATGATTCTTGATAATTGCGACTCTACAAGTATTGCGATTCGATATAATCAATAATTGCAATTTTTATTTCCTTCTTAAAAAACAAACAAGTTGAATCATACACTTCTAGAGAAGATAAACCATGAATGACATTCTTATAAACAATGCACATCAGTCTGTGTCAGTCAGTCCAGCAGCTGATATTTATTTCAACTGAGACAAAAAGAGGAACATAACATGTACAGCATTATTAAAGTTTACGGTTACAAAATTAATTGAAATGTCCACACAGCACAAATGTGGGCTAGTTTTAATATAATTAACTTAAATGTAATGAATTGTTCAATAGATTAACCAATATGTTTTTAAATAATAAGTAAAGTGCTCTGACTACTCAGTGCTCTCTGAAGTAGTGCTGTAAGATAAAAATAAAACAGCTTCTAAAAGAACAAGAAACAGCACAAATGTGAGCCATGAAATTAAAATGTTTCAAATTAAACAGTTTTTCCAAAACCCTATACTGCACATAAACACTGTTCTCTCAGGTAGTGCTATAAGGTAATTAAATAAAACAATTGGCCAAAATAGAGCCTCTAAAATAAAAAAATCGATTCCAGGGATAGAGCTGGGTACCGAACTTCGGTTCTTTTGTGGCACCGACCGAAATGCTTCGGTAGTACCGAGTATCAAAAAATGCCTCGTCTTTCGGTGCCAAGTTTCGGTACCCAGAGGTTAATCACATGAATAAAAAATAAATAAAAAAAGGTTAATCACGTGATCAAGGCTTGATAATGCTGCTGGTGATTGGCTGTATGTTACACGTGATTGCGGCGTGCCAAGATGTTTTGTGGTTACGCCCACAAACGGGGTTCACGTGTATCTGTGTTGTGATTATGAACTGTAGCTGTGTCGTTAAACTGGTTAAACATGCCACCAAAGTCAAAAGCGTGGCTCCATTTTAACAAGATTGATGGCAATAGTGCGCGATGCAATATATGCAAAAAAGTCATCATTCGTAAGGCTGGCAACACGACTAATTTAATTAAACACCTGACCGTGCACGGAATCAATTCAAGAGCAGAAAGTTGCTCCGTGTTTGACTGCAAGAAGAGCAGACAGCAGCCATCCTCCTCTCAGCATTCAAGTCCGCCTGTGGACGTTACAGAGCCCGAGCGACCTGGTTCAAAATCTCCACCACCGGACTCCGCTTCATCTGAGAGTACCAACGACGGCACTATGTCTGGGATATCAGCAGGTAACTGTTACTGCAACTTAATACGTGCATCACGCGGTGAGTTAAACTGGAATCCATGCAACGCTAACGTAACGCTAATTAGTGTAGCTTTATTTTATGGCTATGTAGTTAGCTAAATCAAAAGCTAACTAGAGATTGACGTAACAGATAAAGCTTAGCTTGTTAAGATGTGCTCATCAATTGGGTCGGCTGGTTAAACAGCTCAAATAATGTTCACTGTTATGTTTATCTTCTCCTCACAGCAGCCTCTGACCCTGATGTGAGGGGGACAAGGCAGAAAAAGGAAAAATGACATAGGATAAACAAGATGAGTGCCACAGGGCAGTCTTAACAAACTTTGTTGTTAAAGGTTTGCTGCCTTTTTTAACAGTGGAGGCTCCATGGTGGAAGTAAGTAAGCTGTAAAGGATATTGTTGACCACAGTTAAGTCTTTATTTCTCAGCTTAGATAATAATAATAATAATAATAATAACACAGCCATGTTATCGTTGATTTTTTTGTGTTGTGTTCTAATGTCAATTAGGGAGATGAATAAGAGCCCTAAACCCCAGATATCAGCCCCCCAGCAGAGACATGCTGTCAAATACACTCATACCTGCATGGTATGCAGTAGAGAAAGGAAATGTCAAGAGAGAGTTGAAAGACGTCAGATATGTGGCTGTGACCGCGGATGGGTGTGCCAGTGTGGCACAAGACCACTACTTGACTGTTTCAGTCCACTTTGTGAGAGAGGGTACCATGAAGGAGAAAATCCTACATACCAGGGCAGTCTACACATCACAGACAGGGAATGTTATAGCTGAGGAGATAGGGGATATTCTTGATGAATTCAACATCAAGGAAAAAGTTTTTGCAATCACCGTAGATAATGCAGCTAATATGGATGTTGCAGTAAAAAAATGAGCATTAGAAAAATTGGCTGCTTTGCTCATACACTAAACATTGCTGCTCAAAAGTTGTACACTATACCTACCATCTCAAAGTGGGCAGGAAGAATCAGAGCTATGGTGGTGTGGTTAAAGCGGTGTAGCTTGGCTAAACCTGTCCTTAAAGAGAAGCAGCGTCTTCTCGGTAAGTGCAAATCAAAATAGAGTAAACTTAGTGCAACATTCCATGGCTAAATCAATTATTGAACTATTACTACAAATAAACAACCACTGTCTCTCTCTAGGTCTTCCTGAACATGCCATCATTTTGGATGTGAAGAACAGGTGGAACAGCCTGTTCCTGATGGTGGAGCGGTTTCTGGAGCAGTTTCCTGCCATCCAGGCAGCCTCCATGGACCCTCGGCTAAAAAAATCAATGGAGAAGGACAGGTATAGATAAGGATGGACATTGTTCTTACCTTATTCTTTTATCAATGTGTACTAATGTGCTGGGCTGTGGTCTAGCTAATAAAACAATGTGTATATTTTTTTTCCAGACTGGAGAGACTTTCTGATGAAGATTACAGAAAAGCAGAACAGTTTGTCAGAGTAATGAAGATCAACCATCTGCATCTCTGCTGAAAGGAGTCCAACTTTGGGCCAGATTCTGCCCATCTTGGGGAAACTCCAGCAACACTTCACAGTGACTGATGAGGATTCCTCCTTTACACAGACCATCAAGGACAAGATCTGGGGTGACCTCTCAAAACGATACCAAGTATGTAGCATAATCCTGTAGATTTTTAAGTTGTTTTCATTAGGAATACTCAGAGATTTGACTACTATATATGTTTTTGTCTTGCAGGATGAGAGAATCAGGCAGTTCTTGGAGGAGGGCACAGCCTTAGACCCAAGATTTAAGATGAAAGTGGCTGATGAAGTGTGGACCAGACTACAAGAGGGGCTGGTAACTAGGACCTCACAACAGGTGTTTTTTGTTATTGATAATATTTGATTCTTCTTCCATTGTAGATCAGTTTATATGACTCCCATAATCTATTGAACACAGAATAAAGGTACAGTGACCCAGGCCCAGCAGATGGAGCAGGAGCTTGAAGGGACAGCGGCTGACCATGATGACAAATCTTCTGATGAAGACTGTACAGCTACAGTAACAACACTGCACTGTAAAAAATAGCCGTGAAATTTACATAAAAACAACGTAAAATCCCTACAGAAAAGTATTGTAAACCCAGAAACATATATTTTTTGTTAAGATCACAGTGAACTTTTGAAAACTATTAAACAGAATGCTTTTATCATATGTACAACAACAATGTGTGATTATAATCTAATTTATTTGTAAAACTACAAATATTGCTAACACAAACACAAACTGTTGTACTCATCACAAAATCATTTTGTTAATTTGACATGCACATTTCATAAAAACTACAGTTTGGGTCAGTTGTTTTTAAAAATACAAGAAATACATATAGTAGGCTAAGTCACTTTACAAGTAGGCTATATGCAAGCTGATTGATGAAACAATGCTAATTGAGGTATAAAAATGTTTTCACAAAAATGTCATTGTGAACCTGAGAGGCTGCCTATCTATTTATAGGCTATTTAAAAATGTACAATTCTAATAACATTGTTTTGTTTTTTTTCAGTGAGAAACACTGTGACTGTCTTGTACTCTGTGCACTGTCCGCCTAATTTTTAATTTAAAAGTGTCTAGCTGAAGCTTGTCTCTGATTGGATAATGACGTGAGGGTGTGAGGAGCGGTAGAAGCACGAGCTCCTTGTTAACGACACGGCTGCATCCGACGTCACCAACGAGCGAGCTAAAGCGCCTTTTTCGTCTTTCAGAGTGGAGAAATTTGCTTACCAGAGTGGAGAACACCGTTACACAAGAGCAAAGCATACATTTTCGTAATACTGTTGAGTTTGTCATTTGAAACGTTTTTAGGATAAATCAAGGGAAGTTTTTGGAGGATCTGTCATCTGTGACTGTTCAATCTGCACGGTAAGTTTCACATTTTGGATATGTGAAAATGTGTGCTGACAGTGCATGGTGTTAGCTAGCACCCATTGATATTTAGCAGGCTAAGACCAGTAGCGCTAGCCTAGATCAATGCTTGATAACTTAGCTGCTAGCTGAGTTCAACAGAGAAGTACAGACAAACACTTCCTAAATCCTAAAAATGATCACCCGCGTCTTTTGCAAAAAGATACTGTTAACAGTACGAGGATATGTACTACATTGCAGAGTGCACAGGAATGAGCCTCGTTGTATTTTCAGATGTGTTGGGGCTAACTGTAGCCAAACATTTAGCACTTACTCGGCTTTCAAGGGACATTTTTATCGTGTGCACAACGCACCTGTGCCGCAAGCTGCCCCTGAAGCTGTTGTTGCAGATTTAAAATGTGCAGTCTCGTTATGTGCCCGCCATTTTCACACAGTGAAGGAGCTAATGTCTCACTTAAATGATCATATTGGAGAGGGCAGATCTGTGTCATGTCCAGTAAGTGGGTGTAAGCACGTGTTTACCAAAAAATCATCCTTTACTTCTCACATGTGCAGGAAGCATAAAGCATGTTCCCCTGATAGTATTGATGCCATGTACAGGGAAACTCGCCCTCAGCCCCCAAATGTCATGGACAGTAGTACAGATAATTCAGAAAACACAGCCATGCCATCAACTAGTTCAGCCATTGATATTCCAGAGAATGATAGTCAGTCTTATCTCAGAAACATGTGTCTGTTTTATCTTAAACTCCAAGGAGAGCTTCTTATTCCTGCCTCTACGATACAGACTATTGCTGAGGAAATGCAAAATGTGCACGACTTGGGTCAAGCCTACACAATAACTAAATTAAGTTATTTATTAAAAAATGATATGAGCCTATCAGATGAAGCAGTCACTAAAATGAAGCTATGAATGAAAGCAGAAATATTCAGCACTGACATGACGCTTGACAGCCGGTAACTTGACAGCAGCGAATCCATGGTAACCATGGTAACCATTCAAACAAAGAAAAATAAGTTACACTCCCGGGAAATTTCGAGGTGTGTCATTGGACAATAACTTTATGAAGTGTGTGTGTGTGTATGTGTGTGTGTATTTTAAATAATTACCTTCAGAAACGTTGTACTTAGGCCTGTCGCGATATTCAATAAATCAATTAATCGCATGATAATTAAAATGAGCTCGATAATTTTTCTGGCCGCGATAAATTCCATTTGCATGCTTGTTTGTTTTCCTCGTCTCTCTCTCTCGGGTCCTTAGAGTAACGACGAGTGAACCCTCATGTCAGTCGCATGGTGTGTGGGGAGGCGGGACTCCTGGCGTAGCCTACCACAGAGTGCAGCTGAGAAGTATACCGGTAGGCACTAGGCAGAGAGAAAGCTAGTTGCCAGTTCGAGTACGGCTAATAAAATATTTAAAGAGTTTTTATTTTTTATTTCATAGTAGCCTATAGACCTGCAGAAATAGTGGTAGTAGTGTTGGTCCGATCGGCGGGTGTCCATCGGCGATTGCACGCATTATTCCCAATCCAACCATTTTTTGTGTATTATTTTATCATTATTAAGGCAAAAGAACTCAATTTATGTCCATGGACATTATAATGAATAGGATATAGGCTTAATATTAGTTTACATCCAGCGTGCTGCGTGGACTTCATTACATCTGCTGCACCGCTGCTACCACAATTATGATTATGATTATTATGATGAAGTTTATTGTCTGTGACTGTGACCCTCATAAAAATAATATTTTACAAATCTGCATTATATAAACTAACGAAATTCGTTAAAGTAAGTCATTTGGCGACTTCTAAATCATTAAAGTCTTACTTTTACTGGAGTAATCTACCTCGTTCGCATTGTACGTCTTGCTTTGAATTAAAACCTACTGAGCGAACTCTCCCGTTCTCTCCTATGAACGAGTCGGACGACAACGTGTATCAAACATGAAGCATGTTTGATACACGTTGTCGTCACCCCCCCCCCCCCCCCCCCCCCACCCGGCCGATGCCATCGGCCATCACGATGTTTTGCTTTCAACATCGCCAATCGGCTATTTCCTACACATCGCCCAACCCTAACCGGTAGTAGTCTTTTAGTATGCACTAGCATATAAACATGATATAACATACTAACAATCAATAATGATAAATAATGGAAACGTAAAAAGTAGTATTTTCTCAGAGAGAATGTTTAGCACAGCTTGTCCATTTTATTTATTGTTTTTGGTTGTTTGTTAATTTATTGTGTTCTAGTGTTAAATATTCTTTAAAAATAAAAGTTTATTTATCTTTGAAAAGGTGTACCTGCATTATTATACCATTATCATTGTATTAGATGAAAATTATCTCAGAACGACAATATTATCGTTTATCGCAATAATTTCTGACACAATTTATCGTCCAGCAAAATTTGTTATCGTGACAGGCCTAGTTGTACTGTATTTCTGCTCCATCAAGTGGGTGAAATGGGTTCTGGATGGCAGGATGTAGTCTGGGTTGAACTGGGCTATCATCTGTTGAAACCCGGCACCATCGACCACGGAGAGCGGCCTCATATCATATATCAGCATTTGCAATACTGACTCAGTGAGGGCAGTCGCCTGTTGCGGGGTGCACATCAGTCTCTTTTGCAGAAAGGGGTCCATGGTGGCTCTCTTCTTCGGACTGCATGCATTTAATTTAAAATACGTTTGTCAGGCTCAAAAACAAAACGTATTGGCTTGAATGTTACTTGAAACTTACCGAAGCGAGTCAGACTCCGTTTCGTTCAACTGCCCGACGTGCTTTCTCTTTAAATGTCCGTGCATCACCGAGGTGCTGCCGTGACACGCAAGGACTGCTTTGCAAACCTTGCAAGTAATCTTTTTATTGGCCATATCCAGCCTAAAATGCTCCCAAACTTTAGAAGTTTTGGTACGCGTAGCTAATGTGTTGGACGCTGCCATTTCTGTGTACGTTACCAGTGGTAACTTACCACTCGACAGTGATGTGATGCATGTGCGCATGTGCGACTCTTGGCAGAGATTGTAATTAAGTGAGATGCCTCACTCTGTTGGAAAAACATGTCTGGCGACAATAATCGACAATGGAATTCATTGTCGGCTATTTCTATTATTGATTTTTGTCGACAACGTCGACGAATCGTTGCAGCCCTAGTGTTGACACATAGGCATAAATAGTAAGAACAACAACAAGAACGACACATGATTGTACAGTATAGTCATCATGTATAAATTATACAAAAATAATAGTATACAAATCACTTACAGGCATGTGAAGAGGGCGATAGCGAGCTTTGCAAATCCATCAAGACCAGCATTGTTGAGTACCTAAACAACAAGTATTCTGAACCAGCCACAACTGACCTATTAGAGATGGCTTCATTTGTGGATCCACGGTTCAGGGCCACCTACAACCCAACTGAAAAAGTTGATGAATTGTCGCAGAGAGCTGTCTTGGAGGTGGAGACGCTACTGGGTGATCAGAGCAGCTGTCAGCCACTGTGCCTAAGCCTGCAGATGGATAAGCAGCAGTAGCACCAAAAGCTAAGAAGACACAGGCAAGCTTCTTCAAGCAGTGCACAGCCACCACCACTGCACCAACCAAGAGGGGGGCTATTGAAAATGAACTGTCAAGTTACTTGCAGTCAGCAAGTGTGGACAGTGACACTGATCCCCTCAAGTGGTGGAAGGATCACAAAGTTGTCTTTCCAGCTCTGAGCCACCTGGCAAAAAAGTATCTCTTGGTACCAGCTACCAGTTCACCCTCCGGTTTACAGCTGCAGTGGCAACATCGTGACATGCCACAGAGCATCTCTGAAGCCGGATGCTGTTGACAGGCTGGTTTTTCTCGCACAAAATCTTTAAACAAAGGAGGACACACACTTGTCTGTCTTCTAATGTCTACCTCAAGACAGCACTAACTGTTTATCAAAGTAAAAAAAAAAAGAGGGGGGAAATGTTTACTGAGTTCATAGTCTGTTCATAGTCTTGTGCAACTGGTTGAGACTGTTAAGAAGATAAGAAAGACCGATGAGAAACTGAGTTAACAAAAAGGAAAAGGTAATCTCAAAATGATGTTTATTATTTTGTTCTGTCTTTACACATAAATGCTGCTCTTGCTAAGGTTTGTCATATTTAATTATTTTGTAATGTCCTTTATTTGCATCTGTGGATTTGTTAGAAAGGACAAGAAAATCTGCAATTTGATTTTAATAAGCCAGTTAGTTGTCAAAATGTTGATGCTTTTCTCATATAAATATATTTATTTCAGAAAAAGATTGGCCTATTTTACTTTATGGGCTATTTTTATTTAAGATGAGCTATATTTTTCATTTAAATGTGCACCTTATGGAGCTTTGATTTCAAAGAACGTACTCCTGTGGTTATACAGTATTTATGTTTATATTTTATTGTTCTTTGAACAGCTGAGCATTATTTCATCCATCTGTCAACAATTCACATATTTTAAATGTATATTAAAAAATACAAAACTGATTTAGATCAGGTTATTACACACATGTTTAGTGTTTATACCCATTCTGAATCGACACACTCACTGGCAGGGAAAAAAGCCTCTCCAAGAATTCTGTGTATTTTGGTTATTCTGTAGTGTGGACATGATTATTCATACAAATGGAAAAAGGATGCACATTTTCAGATAGTCTTGCCTCAAAACATTCATGGTGTTGAATTTGAAAGAAAAACAGATCTTGAGACTTGAAGTTCAAAACCTGGTATTGGTTGAGTGACTTTAAGAGCCTGTTCAATGACTCAATTCATTTGGAGCATATTGACTCAATTTTATTCTCTTTGCCCTCACGATGGCCTCCAGTGAGATTCAGAACTTTTTCTCTCTAACTGTCCAGCCACGATAGTCAAAATAAGAGAAGAGTTGTCAATGCTAACATCTGAGTTGCCTTCAGTTATTAACATGCACTCACAGCAATAAGCTAAACAAGCATTGACATTTTGTTGCCCTGGATTCACCTCAGAGACTACATACAGGTCTAACATATTGCTAAATCTTGTGTTGACTGTGACTGTAGACATATTCAATCTCTGTTTTTTTCTTACAATGACTTATCCACAAAGTAGAGAAGGTGAGGGAGGAAGATTAATCTTATAAGCTCCATTGTAGAGTCTAGCTATTGGCAATAAGAGACCAAATTGGAAGACAGTAGAACTTTTTTTAAAGTATAATGACAAACTATATATATTAAAAATATAGTTTAAGATATGGCCTGATCTGGCTGGAAAGATGTATGTATATATTCAGATTTGTATTTTATTTTAAACTTGAAATCATATAGTGTTTATGAAGTAATATAAGGGATTAAAGTCAGTAGAGAGTTTCATAATCACATCAGTCCATGAGTTAGAGAAGAAAATTACAGTATCATCCACATATGTGAGACAAGTGGAATGTTCACAGGAACTAGGTAAGTCATTAGTGTACAGTAGAAAAACTAAAAGGGACAAGAATGTAAGCTTCAGTTGAACTACATGTACTACCATCAATCTATCAGTAAAGGAGTTGGACTAAATGGATGACTCTGTGCTTTCTGAGTGGAGCCCTGTAGTGCTCAGTCATCTCTCAAAGCAGCATCAGTGGGTTTAACTCCCCAACAAAAACTGAAACTAGTTATATGTTTAGCCTAGGAGGTGCTACAGAGTTCTTTTGGCAACCAGGAATATTTATAATAAGTCTTTTATCCCAAGTGCAACTCATATTTTAAACACTTTCAAATGATCAGTACAAAATACACACACAGGAACTGATATGCACCTTACATATTGTATGAACTGTATGGATTCTATGGACCTTATGCAACTTCTGTCTATTATATGTCTGTTATTGGTGAGCCAATGACAATTTTCCACCATAGTTGACAAAAGTTTTATTCTATTCTATTGTAATTTATTCTAACACAGAGGTTAAAGTCTGTGTAAAGTAAGAATAAATATGTGTTCTGAGTTTGACATACCACAGAAAAGCGTGTTGTTAACCACCCTGCCAAATTTGAATGATTAAAAAAATCACCAAATATATTAAATTAGGCTTCAAAGTTGTGTAAAAATCAGCCTCTTTCTCTGCTCCCAAACACTGTGGGAGTGCCCCCCGAGTTCGCTGAAACCCCGCCCCCTACCAAGTGTCACCTGTCAATCAAAGTCACCACCTCTACCCGAAACATGGACGATACGTCTGAGAGCTTTCTGCGGCTAACTCAGCTGCTACCTCGGCGGCTAACTCGGTTGCTAGCTCAATGGCTAACTCGGCTGCTAGCTCGGCGGCTAACTCAGTGGTTAGCTCGGCGGCTAATTCAGCTAACTGGCTAACTGTAGACTGCAGTAGTAGTAGTGTGCGCTGAATGTATTTATACCTCTACAGCAGCAGAGGCGGGTTTATGCTAATCACAAACGCGGTGGTGCTTTTCAGACCCGCCCACTAAATCCTGAACACAGAAATCTAGATTCTCTGAGTGGAGGGACCTTTCTTGTTAACCTTGATTGTAATAGGTTTTGGAGAGTCCACTCAGAGAATGTTGGTTACAATGTGTTGTAGAAGAAAATATGATGTTCTATATGTCAAAGAAGATGCTTAAAAATGAAGACACATGTTTATTTATTCCCATTTAAAGCATGCACGTGTGAGCAGTTAATATTATGAGCTCAGCTTAATTTCTCCCTGTAGATAATTGTTTTACAGCAGACACAGCTTTAATTACCACTTCACAAACTGACACTCTGATGGTAGAAGACACAGAGAAACACATTTAAGCACCTCTGTCAAATATGCAAAGTGTAACAGAGAGGTAGCCCATTACCAAACAAGAAAAAAAGAGTCTGAATGATCTTCTGGGGACATTTAGAGATTAGTTTTCAATAACTATCAGTGCGATTTTAACATGTTCCATTTAGCTTCATAATTACATAAATTATCACTTTGTGTCCATCCCTGAACACAAATGTATTTGGTGTAGAGTTACTGAGAGTTAATGAGTTTGATTGTGTCCTTTGTGCAAATTCATGAAGAGCATGATGAAAAGGACTGAACCCTCCCTGAGGGAAGAGGAGGGAAAAAACATCCCTGACGAGTTTCTTTTTTTCTCTTTTTTCTCAGTGCATGATTTATTTGCAAAGTGAATGAACATCAACCTTGGGGGTGGTAGGTTTGGGGGGTAAAACCAAGAAGTGTGTATCCTTAATTTAAAAACAAAAACGAAACTGCAATTTGAATTAAACAAAGTTCTTTTAGACTAACTTTAAAACTGTTCCGACCACATAGAGAACAATGAAGACTAGATTTTCCACAATGTGAACTCAAATGTTAATATTTTGTTATTTCTTTGCCTATTGTCAAGGTTAATACATTTAATACATGATAATAACCTTTGACTGAGTGCATTAACAGAAGCATGAGAGCTTTCTGGTTTCAGATCACAGATATTTTGGGTTAACTATTGGTTTGTGTTATAAGACATTTGAGCCCATGAACACTCAAGTTTAACCACTTTGATTGATCTAAAATTCTCTCTGACAGCTCGAATGTGTACTAACACACTGAACCTTTTCTTTAACATTCTAATCCATCTTCTCTCTCTATTATTAATTCATTATTGACTTTTTAAAGACATTTTTGTTGATGCAGTGAACCTGTCAGTGGCTATTTTCTCCCACCACTGTTGCCCAAATATTCTTCCTCTTTTCTCTCTCACAACACAGTGAAAGCATGAGTCACCTGTGGTGGTCCATAGGAGATGCTTGAATGTAAGACAATGAAAAAATAAACCAAAATGAACAATGTCCAGGATGACAAGCATAAAAAGGTTACCCCTAATTATCAGGGGGATTTTTTGTCCCTTCATTTTGAATTTCACAGGCATTTTGTGGCCTTCAAGGGCAGATTCAATAACCTAAACCACCTCCAGCAGTGCCTACAGACACGTCTGGCTACAATAACAAAAACAGTGTACATGCAAATAACCACTGTATTCTGTATTTGCAAAAATCTTCCAAATGATCAGCCAAAACTACAAAATAGGGTTACCATCAGACACAGACTCACCACATTTGCCTGAAGAATTATTGTTAATTTTTCACTTTTTCATGTCCATCATTAATAAAACTGTGGTCATTTCTACTTTTAGCCAAACTTGGTTTGGATCAAGTTTAAAGCCACACTGACCTGATCCACTCTTAAGATTAGGAATATATCCTAAATATTTTAAAGATTCCCTCCATACTTATTTTAAGAAATATAAAATATCTTGCTTTGAGTAATATATTGCATTTAATATGTTGTTTTATGTTTTTAAAAAAGCAATCAGTTACTTCATTAAAATCCCTGAAATGACATTTACTCCCTCACTGACAATTCTTGAATCTATGAAGATGTAAATATTGTTCAAAGTTTAACTGTTAACACAAGTCCATTCTGAGTGTATGTGCACTGGAGGCTAATGCAAGGTGCATAATGAAACACTAAAAGCTCCAAACTGATAAATTTGGACCTATTAGCCTTATCACCCCCATTTACAAAATAGTGAAATCCAGTCAGTATAAGCGTACTTTATGCCTTCAGAATTTCCAAAATGGAACAAAACTTCTTTCTACTGCCAATCAACAAATGTCACATTCCAGTAATGTGAAAAGTACAGTTCACCACTCTGTGACGACACAACATCATGGTAATGATTCATATCTGTGTGAAATATCAGTGTGCTGCTCACTATAAACTACTGAGTTATGTAAATGTGTGCTGCATTAATCTGTGTGTATTCAGAGTGAAGCAGGTGGAGGTGTAGATGGTGTAGATATGATGTTAATATTATACAGATGCAACTTTTAGAGATTTCACAGTTGACTGTCAAGTTCAAATTCAAGTTGAATGACAATCAACCATAAGACCTTTCTGTTTGTTTGCTCTTACAATAATCTGATGCTCTGTTAATATAGAATTATTTTTCCATTTCTCTTAAGAATTGCTTTAGTTATACAGTATATTATACAGTATATAGGCCTATAACCTTTATTAAATCCCATCTGTGCTATGTTTACACCTGCTCACAGAACTGACAGTCAGAAATGGCTTGATGCTTGTAAATCCAGTGGAGTAGGCTACATTATCATCCTTAGTTAACATGTCTCCTCTTATTGTTTGAGTTATATTCTTTTAACACACAACATTCCTCAAAACATCCTCCGTCATGTTGGAACTACACTGACACCTAACAGTAACATCAGATTCAAATTCAGCTCAGGCGACCATGATGAGATGATAATGACACTGTACAATTCATTATTCATCACATCATTTTAAAGCGTTACATGCATAACGCCTTTGTGGAGAACATTTCCCCTGCTGTCACAAATCCCCCCACAAAAACACCAGGTGAATGGTAAACACACAAACTTAATTGAAAACCAATTATTTTATTTGCAAGATACAAACAAGACCACAAATGTGAATCTTATTTTTACCCAGGAAATGGAATAGTGTCATTGGGGATCAAAAGGATAATGGATCAATTCACCATGTTGAAACATTGCAAAAATCTACAGATTTTATGTTTTTCAATGTAACTTTAGCCTGGAGGACAAGTTTCATTAAGCACAGAGTCGTCTGCTGTTCTACTAACCTGGGATTTCCACCGGTCCGTAATTACGGCAGCCCAATCAAATCCGAACGAGTGCCTTTATGCTACCGTAATTACTGTAGTAGCAGCACAAATAAACGGCCCGATTTTGTTAACTTGCTCAAATTTAGTTGATTTGGTAATTTTCTTTGATTTTTGTGTTTATACCATGTGTTAGTAGGCTACGTAGATAAATGGTGTCTTTATCTCTCAGTTTTTTTCGTGTTAATTGCTGACATACGATCGGGAGGCTGCACAGGTTGTTTTATTTTGAAAGACGGAAGTTTTATTATGCCGATTCTGTCTGGTGCGATTAACTCTGTTGAGCTTGACGGCTCCGTCAAAAATAGAACTGCTGCGGATTGAACAGCTCTATGTTCCCACAGCTCTATTTCCCCACAGCTCTATGTTCCCACAGCTCTATGTTCCCTCAGCTCTATGTTCCCTCAGCTCTATTTCCCCACAGCTCTATGTTCCCACAGCTCTATTTCCCCACAGCTCTATGTTCCCTCAGCTCTATGTTCCCTCAGCTCTATTTCCCCACAGCTCTATGTTCCCTCAGCTCTATGTTCCCACAGCTCTATGTTCCCTCAGCTCTATGTTCCCTCAGCTCTATGTTCCCTCAGCTCTATGTTCCCACAGCTCTATGTTCCCTCAGCTCTATGTTCCCTCAGCTCTATTTCCCCACAGCTCTATGCTCCCACAGCTCTATGTTCCCTCATCTCTATTTCCCCACAGCTCTATGTTCCCTCAGCTCTATGTTCCCTCAGCTCTATGTTCCCACAGCTCTATGTTCCCTCAGCTCTATGTTCCCTCAGCTCTATGCTCCCACAGCTCTATGTTCCCTCAACTCTATGTTCCCTCAGCTCTGTGTTCCCTCAGGCCTACATTCCCACAGCACAAGTATGGCCATTCCCTAATTGCCCCCCCCCCTAATTAAACTGAGGGAACCTAGGGCTGTGGGAACATAGATATGCTCCCATTTGTATTAAAAGCCCGCCTCCAAAAAAGAAGGATGGAATAAGTATCTAAAACAGTCGTTTTACTTAAAAACATGAACCACTTACTTGCTTTTTTCCTACAGCTTTCTATAAAACTATTTCTTCTTCAGTATTGTTCTGAGTGGTCATCAAACCTGATTATGGAACTTCTGTTACATGTGTGACAGTATGTGAGTTTATGACTTTTGAAACAGAATGAATTATGAGAAGGCAAGATGAGAAGTTGTAATGAGCACATATTTTCTAGATATTCTGGATGCTGCGTGAACACTGGAAAGACTGAGTTCTTTTGATTTCATCAGGTTATGAATGCATGACTGTTATGACTGAGGAGATATGGAGCCACGTTTGTCTTTGTCTGTGTTAATCTGGTGACAGGTCAACAAAAGCTAAAGAATATTACCATACATTTGGAATTTATTCACACTGGTTCACTACCTGTCTGCATAATATATTAGTATTGTGTTAGATCCCTGGTATCTATGCACAGTGCATATCTGCAGCAGAGCTGTATAAATGGCATCTAAACAGGATCTTGATCGCACAGCTTTTTCTTTTGTTTGCCAGGAAATCGACTGCTGGAGGATGAGATTTGATTGCCGCCCAAACGAGGGAACCTTTAGGAAGAAGAGACAAAAAAATAAATGAAGTGGTGCCAAGTGCAGCGGGTTGGCTTTTGTTCACTCTGACTGGTTGGTGAGATGCATCAGTGCTTGGTGAGAGCCATTTATGGGACTGTTAACTTTGTCAGCCAAACAATGAATCCTCCTTAATTGACAGAATCCATTGTGGTTACATCTCTCTCTCTCGCTCTCTCCCTCTCTCCCTCTCTCTCTCACTATCAGTCTGTCTTTTTTTATGTCTCTCTATCCGTAACCCCCGCCATACACCTTTCTGCAGGGTGCCATGTTCCCAACTGTGTGCGGAAGCTGCCATCATACTCTGTCATGGTTGTGCGCGTGTGTGTGTGTGTGTGTGTGTGTGTGTGTGGTGTGTGTGAGTGGGGGGGTATAAATAGATCCCCTTACCAAGCTGAATTGATTAATTGCATGTTGAGGCCCAAAGAGTGGCGTTTTGAGAGGCCACTGCTAGAAGAGAAAAGGGCCATTAGGATTTCACTTTCATGTTCATCGACTTACTAACACACACACACACACACACATGCACGCACACATGCACGCACTCACACACACGTACATAACTTGCATGAAGATTTCTTCCACGGCAGCAGACTTAGATTCAATACAAAAGAAAAATCACACACAGATAAACACACACACAGACACACACACACACACACACACACACAGACTCTCTCTCACACACACACACACACACAATGTAATCGAGATGCCTGGCAACTGCAGCGCTGAGAGGTTTGGAGAGAGGGAATAAAAGAAGCCACCTGCCTCAATTAGTTTGAGGACGGAGGGGTAGATGGAGGGAGGCAATGAGTGTGTGAGGGAGAGATGAAAAGAGAGAGAGAGAGAGAGAGAGTGGGAGGAGAGAGGCTGGAGGGAGACAGAGACTGAGTGAGAGAGCTCCAGCGGAACATGGAGAGAGAGGAAAGTGTGGGGGTAAAGAGAGATGTTTGTGGGTGGGAGAGAGCGCACAGGGAGCCTCTGATTGGGGCTTTTGAAGGCCGATACTCATGCCTCCAGTTTTGGAGCGAAGCTGCTGATTTCCAGCCGGAGAGGCCATTTTGTTACCTTTCTATTATTCAGTGATAGAGAAAGTGGAAATCTGGGGTTGTGTTCTAGGAGGAAGAGAAACTCATTCCAAATCTCATGGACATTTTTAATAATAAATGTGTAACTTGTGATTAACCCTGTAAGAGCCCATAAGCAAAACAGACTTTCCATTTCTGCTTTTTGCTGGTATTAACAAGGTTTGATGTCCAACACATGATCTGCATAAGGATATATTATCTATATAATAATGACATGTGATTGAGGGCATTTGCTTGTACAGCTGCTATTAATAAATGTTCTTATTATGCTGATTGCACCTGCATTGCGACTAGATGTCAGTATGCAGATTAGACAGGCAGAGCTGGTGGACTTGTCAATAAGCATTGTGCATCACAGGCCAAGTGATGCAGGATGTTGCTTCTCTAATGAGACTACCAATACTGTAAGAAAGTAATCAGAACCACTGGAAAAGCTTGCTAGCAACGGTGCTAGCTCATCAGGTGACACATGACTAATGCAGTAGACTCAAGAGTATGCTGAGGGAATATTGCTGTATTGCTATTTAATTTTCCTTTACAGAGGGACAGGTATTCAGATCCTTTACTTAACTAAAAGTACCAATACAGCAATGTAAAAGTACTACATTATAAGTAAAAGTCCTGCTACTACAGTAAAAGTCCTGCAGTATTATAGTGATGTAGTATGCAGTATTACAGTAAAAGTACTGCAGTATTATAGTGATGTAGTATGCAGTATTACAGTAAAAGTACTGCAGTATTATGAGTGATGTAGTATGCAGTATTACAGTAAAAGTACTCCAGTATTATGAGTGATGTAGTATGCAGTATTACAGTAAAAGTACTGCAGTATTATAGTGATGTAGTATGCAGTATTACAGTAAAAGTACTGCAGTATTATGAGTGATGTAGTATGCAGTATTACAGTAAAAGTACTGCAGTATTATAGTGATGTAGTATGCAGTATTACAGTAAAAGTACTGCAGTATTATGAGTGATGTAGTATGCAGTATTACAGTAAAAGTACTCCAGTATTATGAGTGATGTAGTATGCAGTATTACAGTAAAAGTACTGCAGTATTATGAGTGATGTAGTATGCAGTATTACAGTAAAAGTACTCCAGTATTATGAGTGATGTAGTATGCAGTATTACAGTCAAAGTACTGCAGTATTATGAGTGATGTAGTATGCAGTATTACAGTAAAAGTACTCCAGTATTATGAGTGATGTAGTATGCAGTATTACAGTAAAAGTACTGCAGTATTATGAGTGATGTAGTATGCAGTATTACAGTAAAAGTACTGCAGTATTATGAGTGATGTAGTATGCAGTATTACAGTAAAAGTACTGCAGTATTATGAGTGATGTAGTATGCAGTATTACAGTAAAAGTACTCCAGTATTATGAGTGATGTAGTATGCAGTATTACAGTAAAAGTACTGCAGTATTATAGTGATGTAGTATGCAGTATTACAGTAAAAGTACTGCAGTATTATGAGTGATGTAGTATGCAGTATTACAGTAAAAGTACTCCAGTATTATGAGTGATGTAGTATGCAGTATTACAGTAAAAGTACTCCAGTATTATGAGTGATGTAGTATGTAGTATTACAGTAAAAGTACTGCAGTATTATAGTGATGTAGTATGTAGTATTACAGTAAAAGTACTGCAGTATTATAGTGATGTAGTATGTAGTATTACAGTAAAAGTACTGCAGTATTATAGTGATGTAGTATGCGGTATTGCAGTATTATAGTGATGTAATATGCAGTATTACAGTAAATGTACTGCAGTATTATAGTGATGTAGTATGCAGTATTACAGTAAATGTACTGCAGTATTATAGTGATGTAGTATGTAGTATTACAGTAAAAGTACTGCAGTATTATAGTGATGTAGTATGCAGTATTACAGTAAATGTACTGCAGTATTATAGTGATGTAGTATGTAGTATTACAGTAAAAGTACTGCAGTATTATAGTGATGTAGTATGCAGTATTACAGTAAATGTACTGCAGTATTATGAGTGATGTAGTATGTAGTATTACAGTAAAAGTACTGCAGTATTATAGTGATGTCGTATGTAGTATTACAGTCAAAGTACTGCAGTATTATGAGTGATGTAGTATGTAGTATTACAGTAAAAGTACTGCAGTATTATAGTGATGTAGTATGCAGTATTACAGTAAAAGTACTGCAGTATTATAGTGATGTAGTATGTAGTATTACAGTAAAAGTACTGCAGTATTATAGTGATGTAGTATGTAGTATTACAGTAAAAGTACTGCAGTATTATAGTGATGTAGTATGCAGTATTACAGTAAAGGTATTATGAGCCAAATTCCAAACCAAAACTCTTGTATAATTGCAGAATGAATTATTAGTGTGTATATTTTCAGTGTTCCCTTGTGTGACATTGTTTAGCTGTGAGTCAATAAGTGTTGCCTGATGAAAAATGAAGCTGAGCAGCAACTTTGCTCTCTGCTATATTCAACTTTTAAAGAATGTTATTAATATTTTCCTCATTAATGATGTACACCCAAACACAATCTCCTATTAATCAGAATGTATTTTTTATGACCTGGTCTGACAGATATGATAAGGCTGAGATTATAACAAAAGGACCACAATAATATGTTGAAATTGTATGAATGCATACTTTAGGTAATATACTCTCACACTGCCAGGGTAGTGCAGTGTTGATTGAGGGGATTGTGACTATGTGTGAGACCTGATATGTTACCATGGTACTGGGATGGATCAGTACCACCACAAAAACAACAGGGTCATAAACACATACGAGCTGATTATGATTTCCAGACAAGAAGGAAGCAGAGGCAGAAGTAGCATCATGATGTTAACTAGATCAAGTGGATGGAGTTCAAAGAATTAGACACTGTTCACATCCTGCCTCTAATGGTCAATGTCTAGTAGATTAGAAGATAAAAATAAAACACATAGCTTTTGTCATGAACATATTGGTGGTTTTGGAAGGCAGTGAATAACATCCTATTTGTGGTATAATGACTTCCTGTCTGATTGGTGACACTGGATCACTAGTGAGGGGAAAGCCTCTTATTCAATAGATGAATGTGAAACGTCAGCAGGTGATTACTGATACTATGATACTTTTTCTGGTTGTAAATATGTGTAAAGCATTTCCTCCAGTAAAACCATACTAATGAAAACCTCTCAGGGTTAACAGGCAGGGTGATCTGCCAGACACATTCACTGGTAGATACAATTCAGGCACATTTGGTGTTAAAGGGAAAATCCAACCTTTAACACAAGTTTTGGTGTCAGTCCTTCACAATAAAAAGCAAGAGTTTGTTCAGAGTGGAACAATCATAGAGCGAGAATTCTGTGGCACAAGAGGCAAAGACATTAATTTATTTGTCAATACAAGCTTGAATACAATGCAGCTTCAGTGCATGTTCCATTTTAAGTAAGAGAAATTGTACGATCATTGGTACAGTATAGTGTCACTTTAGCCTCTGTAACAGCTGCATTTCCCATTGAACCTGGGACATGGAGTTGCTGACTATTTAATGACAATGTCTTCAATACAGCTGCATTCAAATTGTATTTTTACCACATTGTTGAGTCTCACAGCTCTCATCACTGGGTTTTTTTAAGCAGGCAGCTTTTCTCTGAAAGAGCTCAGATAAACCCAGCAGACACACACAGTTAGAGACTAGCTGGTGAACACAGTGGACTTAATATGAGTTCAGTAGTTTTTAGCAGTGAGCGCTATGTGGAGTACTTGTATTGGCTAGATTGTATACAGTATGTGACATCCGAGACTAGCAACACACTGAACATACTAATGAATTGAAGACTGTCCGTACAGACTGTATGTGTGTTTGTGTGTGTGTGCAAGTGCAGAGCAAAGTATGTTTTGTTCTCCAATTGTAGCTCAGCTTTTGAGCTTTATGACTGTTGCTGAGTGTATCCTTATACCTGCCCTCTTTTCAAAACACTCACATTGTGTGTGTTTGTGTGTGTGTTTAAAGACCGTGTAAAGTGAATTCATTTTCTTCTAAACACATTAAATAGGTCATAAATGTATTTCTAAAAAAGGTGTAAAAAGCATTTCAACCATTTAGATTTGAATTGTGGAGCTAGGCTTCACAAACTGTGTTTCAAGATTTCTGTGTTCAGGATTTAGTGGGCGGGTCTGAAAATCATAAACCCGCCCCTGCTGCTGTAGAGGTATATATACATTCAGTGTACACTACTACTATTATAGTCTACTGTTAGCCGCCGAGTTAACCGCCGAGCTAGCAGCTGAATTAGCCGCCGGGCTAGCATCTGAGTTAGCAGCTGAGCTAGCAGCAGAAAGCTCTCAGACGTAGCGTCCGTGTTTCTGGTAGAGGTGGTGACTTTGATTGACAGGTGACACTTGGTAGGGGGCGGGGTTTCAGTGAACTCAACGGGCACTCCCAGAAGCAGAGAAAGAGACTGAGTTTTACACAACTTTGAAGCCTAATTTCATATATTTGGCGATTTTTTTAATCATTCAAATTTGGCAGGGTAGTTAACAACACACTTTTCTGTGGTATGTCAAACTCAGAACACATATTTATTCTAACTTTACACAGACTTTAATGTTAGCTTATGTAATGCATATATTCATAAGTTCATATAGCCATGTGTTACATTGAATTGAATTGACTTTATTGTGTTCGACTTCCTCCAGTACATTACAAAATACAAACAATCATCATATCATGAAGACATTAAAAACATACACCAACACTACACAACATGAAAAATACATACAACAACTGACAGGGAAACAGCAGCAACCAATGTCATGTTTAAAGGTGTTTTACATTCATTTGACATTCAGTACTTGTATGGTACACATAATAAAATACCTCTTATATATGTTCCTGCCTGCCATGAGAGTGTGGGTTATTGGTTTGACTATGGATAAGGAACTGAATGTTAGTTTAAAATGATTTGATTTTCAATTATGTTGATGGTTATACATGATAATAATAATTATTCATAATATTCATAATTATATATTATTGTAATCATTATTTTAATACATGAATATCCCAACATTAGAAGTATAATAAAAACAAATAATAACAAAACACCTATTTTCACTTTAATTCAAATACAAATACAAATACTGGGCACTCTGCACATGTTTACAATGAACTGAACAAAGTGATTTGTGATTTCCACCTTCACCTTAACCTAACCCTTTAGAAACCATCAATAGAACAGAATGAATGACTCAAATTATTCATATGTATTCCTCTGTGTGTGTGTGCTGGATGTGTATGTAGCTAACTGTTATTTAAAGTGTAAGCTAGCGTCTTTAGAAAGTGATGATGCATCAGAGGGGAGTTTTGTTGGTTAACCTGCCTCCAAACCTCCAGCTTTAAACTGGAAATTTAAAATATGCTCAATTTAGTTAGAATAGTTTGAAATAGTTTGATATATTTACTAGCTTTATCAAGATGAGACCATAAGATGCAGTAAAAAAGAAAAACATATATAATTTTCTTGTAACATATTTTTCAGTTGAGGACTAGAAAGATTAGCTTTCATATGATGTAGTTTTGGTTTGGAGGGAATTAAACTGGCAAAGGACAACACTGTTTCTGACATTCAGTATGTAATAACAGCCTTATCTTTTCTCTACACTAAAGCTAACCAGGATATTGGTCTTAACTTAGAATAGAAGGAATGTAGCGTAGGGCTACAAAGAGATGAGAGGATAAAAGAGAGAAACTAAAACGTGCTCATGTTTGCTCATGAAGATACAGGTATTTTGCTTCTGCCTCCTTTAAATGGTTTGCTTTTTAACAACTGCAACTGCTGCAGACTCCCTGCTGGGCAAGCTATAGTCAAGATTATACACCACTCTCTTTCTTACGCATGCACACGACACATGCAGGTACACACACACACACACACACACACACACACACACACACACACACACACATACACTGCATTACACAAAGAGGCAGTGAGTGAAGGAAGAAGGATGGAGAGATGGAAGGTAGGATCATGTGTCGAGGGGGAGGGGAGGTTACTTTTCTTTATGTGTGTGTGTGTGTGTGTGTGTTTGTGGTGTGTGTTCTTGTGTTTCCTATCCATGTGAGAACCAGTTTGAGCTGCAGACTTTCACAATGAGGACATTTAGCTGCTTCTCATGTCTTCATGGGTCTGCTGTGGGATTAAGCCTGTAATTCTGTACGCAGATATGAAGCCTTCTCTTCTTCCCTTCAGAAAAAAAGCCATTTTGCTGTTCTTCATTACTGTACAGCCAGAAACACACATTCCACAGGGACAGAATCCATCGCAATAAACAAGCAGACAACGCTTTTTCTCCTTCCTTTTTTTTGTCAAACTTTCTGTTTAATTCTCTCTTCATTGTTTCACAGTTGAATTTTCCATATCAGCGTAAACATTCAGTGACTCATCAGACAACAGAACTTTTCAGGCTCTTTGATGAGTGAAGCCAGAGGGAGTACAGTTTATTGTGTAACTGTTTAAAAATGTAACATGCTACAGGATGCTACTGGTACATGTAAACTAGACAGACATAGAGAGAATCTACCTCTTTTTAAACAAGAATGGCTGTATGTATCACCAGCTGACACCTTACAATACAACCAATAAATAATGCTTGGTGCCTTTAAGGTCTTTCTGGGAATTATTAGAAAATGATGTATGATACTCATTTTTAATATGAGCAGCAATAGCCTGTGTGACTGAGCTTAGCCCTCAGGAGCAGCACTGGGCTGTGAGCCACTCTCACTCCTGTGACTTGACTGAAACTGGACTAAAAAACAGTTTTCCCCTCATATAAAATCACCAGGGAGGAATAGATGTAAAGTGTCTGACATTTGATGTGATCATTGATCCATTTGGTCAAAAGCATTTAGTCTGGAAGAGCTATAATTAAATTATTTCATCCCAATCATGTGTGAAGAGAGCAAACAGGAAGTCCACTAGCTTTGCAGTAAAAGGAATCATGCTCTATGGGATTGAATGCATGGAAGTGTGAGGAAGCCTGCACAGACTGTTTTGATAATGTGCCCAGTGAGCAACCTTTACAGGAAAAGACTGATCTGATCTCTGAAGAAAAGCATGTCAAACTGTCATAATTCAGATAAGTAAATGGATTTCAGAATGAACAACAACTCCTTTGAAACTCTGGGGCCCCTTCAGGGGTTTTCTAGAAAATGAAGACATATCCCATATATGATTGATGGATTGATTGAGATTTTTATTATAGTGTCATGCATATGAATATAACGCCACAAATCCATACATGCCAGGGTTAAAGTACAATGTATGCCTTTTCAAATAACGACAAAGACCAACCAGATTAAATAATTATATAAGGTAACGGAAGCTTCCTTCATAATCAAATCAACATTATCCAGCATAAATGATCAATAGACATATGAAAAGCAGATAATGGAAGCACCTGGAGACAGTCTGTAAGTAACCCTCTGCAGTGCACCAGGACAACATGGTGTAAAATGATTTGATACCAATTCAACCTAATATTGTCCTCAACCAACGTATGTGTAGTATGTGTAGTATGTGTAGTATATTCATGTGATATATAGTTATGTATGTGTGTATATATATATACATTTCTCTTTTTCCTTATTGTGATTGTATTTAGTTATTTACTTTATTCATCTGGGGTTTTGTACTTTGTTTAGTCTTTATGTCTTGTCTATAGGTGGGTGGGGGGAGGCAGGTATGTTTTGCATGGTTGGGTGTAGGAGTATTATGTTCTGGTGGTTATGTGTGTTAAACTGTTCCAAAATAAATAAAGATATTATTGGAAAAAAACTTCACATCATTTGTCATCCAGATACTGTACCATACAGTCAATTTTGTATTAGGCTAAAAAGAGTCCAAGTCCCAATAACTTCTCTGTCATTTGAGATCAAAGGTTTGATAAGAGATGTATTAGTGTCTGACAACTCTGGACAATGATATATTCTTTATGCACTCATCAAAATGCATTTGTTTAGAAGAGGAATATAGTGTATACATTTGAAATATGGACAATTTAAAACTCCAAAGATATGAGGACCATGCTTTGCTGAAGCAGAGGTTGATTAACATCGAGATGTCTTACCAAGCACAAGGCTGCTTTGCTAATTATCTATCAGGTGTACGAAAGCTAATGGGCTCAGTTCAAACTGGCCTCCTTTTATTTTATCTATATATAAATAATGTAGGTGTCACTGCACATGGAACTTATACTAGTGTTATGCAGATGACACTGTTTTATGTAGAACTGAACAATTCAATGCTATTCTCTAATGTGAGGAGTAGCATCTTTACAGACCAAGGGACAATGATGATGTTAAATACATACATTAAAATAAGAGTGACGTCAGGGATTATTTCAGACACACATCCTGCTTTTCTCTTGAAGCTTGCTGTCACCTTCTTACAGTTCTTGATTATAATGTCTTATTCTAGAGGAATGCAGGAAGCCTTCATGTTTTCTGGGTGAATTGAAGGTTATTGTAAATTATGTGGCAAATGGTTCTTTTATTATTGAATGTCTCTTTTATTGTAGTTTACTTTGTGTTATTTGTGTTTTCAGATTTTCTCTGGTTTGATTTTTTTCTGCCTTGACCCAACTGGTCAAGGCAGATGGTCGCCCACCTAGAGCCCAGTTCTGCTTGACATTTCTTCTCATTAAAGGCCAGATTCTCCTCACCACTGTAGCCAAGTGCTGCTCATGGTAGAATGTTGTGTCTCTGCAAAATAAAGACGATAGTCAAGACCTGTGAAAAGTGCCAGAAATGAGATCACTTCTGTTGGCTCTCGTCCTAATTGTAAATAGAGCGTATGGGCTGCTCCAGTTCTTTCAAGTTTAGACTCCAGAGTTTGAACTTGCTAACCTAACCCTAACCCTAACCCACCACCTACAAAACTAGTCACAAATATTAAAATGGCTAATGAAGTGAAATGATAAGAAAACCAATCGTCTTAAAGGGAAGTACATGTCAATAAAGAATACAGTAAGACAAATGTGTGTGTGTGTGTGTGTGTGTGTGTGTGTGTGTGTGTGTGTGTGTGTGTGTGTGTGTGTGTGTGTGTGTGTGTGTGTGTGTGTGTGTGTGTGTGTGCGTGTCTTGCTTGGCCTCCAGTTTCAGGTGTCAGTCCTGTTAATGGGCCAGAGAGTTTAAGGGTTAGGGGGGAAACGAGAATCCTGGCTCAGGCAATCAGGAGGAGGTAAGAGTCAAACACAGGCCTACTGTTCTCTACCGCACAGCAGCTGGTCAACGGGCAATGGGAATTGGGGTTGATTTACAGGCACACACACACACACACACACACACACACACACACACACACACACACACACACACACACACACACACACACACACACACACACACACACACACACACACACACACACACACATTTGTCTTACTGTATTCTTTATTGACATGTACTTCCCTTTAAGACGATTGGTTTTCTTATCATTTCACTTCATTAGCCATTTTAATATTTGTGACTAGTTTTGTAGGTGGTGGGTTAGGGTTAGGGTTAGGTTAGCAAGTTCAAACTCTGGAGTCTAAACTTGAAAGAACTGGAGCAGCCCATACGCTCTATTTACAATTAGGACGAGAGCCAACAGAAGTGATCTCATTTCTGGCACTTTTCACAGGTCTTGACTATCGTCTTTATTTTGCAGAGACACAACATTCTACCATGAGCAGCACTTGGCTACAGTGGTGAGGAGAATCTGGCCTTTAATGAGAAGAAATGTCAAGCAGAACTGGGCTCTAGGTGGGCGACCATCTGCCTTGACCCAATGCTTTCATTTTCCATGTCCTAAACACCAGCTCTTTAATGAGTAATTCACCAAGAGCAAAACTGCAGCCCAACCATGGATGTAATTATTATGCAGACAGTAGAACGATATTATTAGAAGTAATAAGCGAGGATTATACTTCATACTCAGTGAATTGGCATGGACGAGGGCCCTTCAAATGAAACTGGAATGAGGGGAATTAATCATCGAGAAGTGTAGGAGTTAAATATCAATTATCAGAAATGAAATGTTTCAATTCATGTATCAGCACCAATTTAGGCCCATTTCAATGGCAGCTTCTCCACAGTTATTCCTGGCAAAGTTACTATCACTGGTATTATCATCAGTGTTATCACTATCATCACCATCACCATCACCATCACCAGCATCATCAGCAAGCACTGGTCTTCTGATTCTGATTTAATTAATGCTATAATTAATTCAAAAGGACATTATGATTATGAAAATCACCAAAATGATCATTATCGTCATTGTATTTGGCAGCTGGTGTTGGTGAGTCATCCACAGTATTGTTTTTTATTACATCGTTGAACTGCGTTTTAAAGCAGGGTTAAGTGAACACAGGTTTTGAAATAGCTTTTTCTTTTTTCCTGCATACAGTACTCCAAATCTATAATTAGATTTTTAATGCCCAAAATGTCCCAGAACATGACAGACTGTGTGTTTCCTGCAATTATATTTGTTCAGCACCAAAAAAAATCATGTTTCACACCAGGCAGTACACAAAGATGATTGACATATTCATAAGATCACATTTTATAAAACACCTAGGTCAGCAATCACAATTGTCACTTTGCTGAAATGAATAAATCATTAAATAACGTCTATGAATCTATTCACACAAATTCTATACAACTAAAGACTGAAATTGCGTCAGAAAGACACTATACGAAGTTTCAGTTCTTTTGATAAAATATATAAAATGTGTAAGATAAGACCAGATAAGAGTAGGTAAGGCTGTAGGTAAATACCTTATTGGTTCAGTACATTTAAAAGCTGTGTCTCTTTTCAGGGTCTGTATCCTTCGTAGAATGTGATGTGTAACCTTCAGGGACCTCAAAGACTGAACGGAGTGTTGTTAAATGAGACGGTCTGGTTAACAGAGGAGTTCCTATTTACGTCACCACCGCCTTTACCCTCGCATCACAGAGCGCCACTCCTGTAACCTAAAAACCTGGACAGCCAGAGTTGACAGAGCCAAACATTTTCATGTTATTATTGTGGCAGTGCATACAAAATCAAACCAAACCAAAAACACATTTTCTAAGGCCTGCTATATATAACACTGAATCCAAGACTCTTTAAAGACAGTGTAAAGTGAATTCAAACATTTTCTTCTAAACACATTAAATAGGTCATAAATGTATTTCTAAAAAAGGTGTAAAAAGCATTTCAACCATTTAGATTTGAATTGTGGAGCTAGGCTTCACAAACTGTGTTTCAAGATTTCTGTGTTCAGGATTTAGTGATTAGCATAAACCCGCCCCTGCTGCTGTAGAGGTATAAATACATTCAGCGCATACTACTATACATATAATACATATATATATATATGTTTTTTTTTTTTATTATTTTTTCATATTTTTTATTTTTTTATGCCCTTTTTGTCATAAGAACCCCAGATTTTTGCAATGGGAAAAACACAAAATATGCAATATTTTCCAAAAATTAAGTGCAAAGTGGAATATTTGGGATGAGGTTATTACAGCCTTGACTAGGTCAATAATAACAAACAACATTGATTTTGATGCATTATTATTTTTGGACACTTTTTCACCTCGGGACCCAAAACGGTCCCTCTCATAAAAGTGTAGTAAAAATGTAATATATAAACATTTTTTTCACCTCATCAAATCAACAAACAACTTCAGACCTAACCATACATATAAAGTTTTTTTTTATTATTTTTTAATATTTTTTATGTTTTTATGCCCTTTTTGATCCCTCAATCTCTCAGAATCCTAACTACTGGTAAAATCCTCCTCAGTAACAGTGGCCTTGTTTCCACTAAGGAAGTTCCTGGTAAAATTTAGGAGGCGGGACCTTTACAGGAACGTCCTCTCACTCTGTCCTCTCAGCTGTTGTGTCTCCATAGCAGAGTAGGACCCAGATAGGACCCAGATAGGACCCACCGTGACATCACAGAGGCAACTCGCCAAAAACATAAAGAAAATGATGAGGAGACAAACATGGAGGAGGTGAACATGGAAGGAGCTCAGGTGGTTGCCATGTTTCTGGTTTGTGTGTTTGTGTACATGGTGGTGGACGCTATGGACTTATTTTTGCCACATCCCGCTTATACCCCGTATACCCAATCAGCACTGTAAAAGCAAAGTAAAGCCTCACCCTGGGGTTTTTCAGGGCCGAACGGAGTACCCCAAGGCAGGGACTCGGTTAGCCCCTGTAAAAGTTCTGGGAGATTGTCCTTCGGGGGAGGTTCCTGCCATGGAGACACGCACCTGCCCTGTAAAATGACCCTGAAGTTCCTTCACTGGAAACGGGGCTAGTTTCATATTTTGTTGACTCTCCTCAGAGGACTGCAAGACTTCAGCAAGAGCCTCCTCCAATTTCAGGCTTCTCTTCATGGCTGTCTGCTGGAGAAATGACCGGCCAGACAAGGCTGCAAACTTCTTGCAGACTTCAAACATGCACCTGCGTAAATATGCGAGGAGGCTCTCTCTTGATCAAGAAAAGAGCCCATTTGGCCTTTGATGATTTTAATTTCACACACACACACACACACACACACACACACACACACACACACACACACCAGGCCAAGTTTCATACAATTAGCCTTTAAACTGACAGATACAGTATATTGAGAATCAAAAACATAAAATAAGCAGAATGTACACGTTTGGGCCCTAAGGTGCCTGGTGGGTTAACACTAACTTTTCTCAGTTTTCTCTCTTCACAGGACATACATTTAAAAAATAATTGCACATATCTACTACATAGGTGACCTAGTGAGAAACCATCACATTCACAGTCGGTGTAGTTTTCCTTTAAGAGGCTCTAGCTTTCAATGATGGAAGGATGCAGTCATTCTGTAATTGAAACAGTAGTGTACTTGCTGACAGCAGCAGCTCAGCTTCAACACACTTACCTGACTGTACTGTGACAATAATCTCAACTCAAAACTCCACTAACACTTTTCTTTTTCCCCACAGATAATAACAGTCTCATTGACAGACAGATGCAGTAAATGATGCTATTCAGTCAGTAATGTAGCTATAATAAAAATCCAAACTGTGCAGTTTAACATAAGTAACTGTCTGATCTGTTCATTTTTAATACTTTTATATTTATGTAAATGTGGAATATCTATATATGGAGAGCGAGCTTCAGAGGCAGCACTGTTGTTCTGTCTATTAAAAACGTGAAACTTTACATTCAGACAAACTAATGTGGCACCTACAATTGTTAGATTTCATCTGTGAAAGCATTTAATTTCACAAAAGGAATTACATCATATTTCAAAATGCTGCAGAGACATTAGAGCCAGCAGTAAATCAGCAAAGAGCTGCACAGATCAGTTCATCAGCAGCTCCTCGCATATCAGAAAACACAGTTTCCAAACAGGTGTTATTTGGATAACCTGACCATGTATTAGAAGGTCACTTTCTTTCCTGAAACAATACAAAAACTTAATAAAGTGACATTCCCACGGGATAAATTGCAACAAATCTTAGTCTGATTCAAAATCTCCACCATATCACTGCCAGTTGGTTTTTCTGGGATATGTTGGGCTGTGAAGGATTGATCCATTGGATCTTCCAAATTTGGGCAAAGAAGGCCTCATTTCTGGGCTACATTTGAAGGCACCTTTGTAATGGGACTTGGTCGCACCGTTGTGACACAGTCAGTCTGCTTCATTCTGCTTTTGGAGGAAGTCACCCCTGAATTTAGACACAGTTTACTATAGAGACTAACCCTAACCCAGACACTCTACACTAATGTGTAATTCTGAGACACATAGTTGTTTACTTTTATATATTTAATGCTACTGCCTCATGACTCATTCAACAAATCTATATATGGTTTTAAATCTTGCACCCAGCAGGGTGTCTTTACCACACAAATGCTTCAAATGGCCTTTGACGCGAGGAGCAACTTGATCTGAACTTACACTCTCTACATTCTGTCTGTGTTCACACTGGAAAAGCCTCTGCTAGCTTCTTACTGTTATATTACTTGGATTATATAGTGCAGTGCTCATCTCTTCTTATTAAAACTTCTTTTTAATTTTGAACATCAAAGTGTTTTTCTTCAAAAGTAGTTGAGCATGAGTCTTTCCTGGACAAACCTTCTTAAAACAGCTTGTGGGTCCAAAGATGATCACATTGTTAGCTTTAAGGGGAGAGGGGAGCATTATTATTATTATTATTATTATTATTATTTTTCCTTCTTAAAATCTTTCTGAAGCAGTGGGAGTTCAAACACATCTTCTATCTTGTATACAGCTTCTTGATAGTGGAACAATGTGGCCTTCTGTCAAACAATAAGTCAATACATTTAGATGAGCATTTTAAAGCATGTGCACACAAGAGACTTCCAATGACAAAACTTCCCCACCGTATAACTGTAATTAATCAGAAAAGAACACAATACTCCCACAATTAAACAACAATGACCAACAACAATTGTAATAGACAGTATGAACACCACTGCAGGTACAACATGCATCATTAGACAGATCAACAGTCTCACAGCAGAACAGAGCATCACATAGAGAGATTACATAAACATGCAGATGCAGCAATACTAACATCACGAGACGAGTCAGCAATTTTTTGTACACTGCGTAATGCAAAAAACACTAGCTTAGCATTGCAACTCATCTGTGATCAAACATCTATGTGCATCGTCATCCTCCTGTTTTTATTGGGATTATTAAATTATGCATGAAATAACCTGAGTGGAAGCAGGCAAAGATGTGAAAAATCTTAAAATATTGCAAAAAAAAGTTTGGACGTCTTGACTGAAGTTTAACTTAGTTGACTATTTTACAATCTAACAACTTCAGTTCAAATTTTACAATTACATTCTCTCCACTGTACTTAATTTGAGGACTGTTAGTTCCTCATTGCTTTGCAGAGCTCTAATGTTTCTGCAAAGCAATGAGGAGACTAACAGTCCTCAAATTAATACATGAAAATTAATTGGTTAAAATTTGAACTAAATTTAGATGAAAATAGCAATAAGTTAAACTTCTGCAAACGTCCTACCTCTTTCATTTTCAGTGTATAATATGGCCACTAAAACAGTTTTTATAGGTTGTGGTTGGGAAAATGAGTAGTCAGCAGTTGAAACAGTGACAGAAGTTGTCATAAATAATAGAAATGTCAAGCAGACCTCACTGCAGGCTGAAAATGTTGCGGAACAAAAAGCCTAATTTCTTTAATTTTGAAACTCCATACTCCAAATTCTGCCTCTTTTTGCTCTTTTGAGCTCCACTCTTGTGCTAATAAGGCTGCAGCGTTTTGGATGAACACACTGGGCATTTGTGCATTTAGGTTTACATTCATGAATGCACCTGTAGGCTATGTACACCAGCATTGTGACCTGCGTAGAAGTATATTAAGGAATATTAAATTTAACACACAAGGACCGTTACCCGCTGAAGCAACCAGGCACCTCTGTGTCGTGTTGTGACTGTGACACGTTTTGTTTCATCCTCCACATGGTGTTATATCCCACCAGATGTGTGTTGACTAGTGTGGTCAGGATCATCTCAGCAGTGGCGTCACAGCTTTCTAGAAGCACAGAGTGGGCACATAGTGAGTGTTGACACAGTTTCACATGGTTGTACCTGCTTCTTTAGGTGTTGTTTCACACATACAAGAGATGTGATAAAGGCTTCACAAATATATATTATAAAATGTATTGTATTGCTGTACAGACAGCAATACCCCCCCCCCCCCTCCTTTACAAATAAAATTGACCTGACTTGGTGGTTATTTTAAAGAGTGTTACAACACTCTTTGGATTGCCCATAAGGTGTCACCACACAAAGCTTCAAATCACTATGCAACATGAACATGAAGCAATTTCAGTTTTTTCTCACCAGGTTGGTTTGTTTTTCTTTCACTTAAAACAAACCTTGTATGAATTTGAAACTGTCCTCCCAAGAAAACTACAGGATCAGTTGGTGACATATTGTATATTTACAATTAAGTGACAGAAGCCCTCAAACAGCTGTGGTCAATCTAACGGGAGCAAAGGAGGAAATCAGATGACATTATTAGAGAGCAACAAAATCCAAATGTGGAGTGAATGGATCCATCAAAAAAGAATTAGACTTAAATATGAGACATCACTGTTCACTTCCTGTTTCCACCTGCGAGTCAAGATTGTTTTTTTATAACCATGACCATGATCATCTACTAACTACATGGTGATTGTTGCAAACATTGCAATGAAAGTTCTAACCCTTAAAGAAACAGTCATTTTAACCCAAAACACAGGGCGTTGAATCGTGCTATTCTGTGGTGCATGGACCAAACACATGATTTGTTGTTTAGTATGGAGGACTGGTTAGTAAATGTTTCTGACAGGTGACTTCTCCTGGATCATTTGAGTTGCTCTAGTGAATGGTTGGACATACAAAGTGTGTGACTGATGCAGCAGATAGGAGTCCAGATCTTATCTCTTAAAGTGTTGTGTTGTAATTATTAAAGTGCTCTTCTGACCTTAACCAGGTTGTTTTAGTTTTATAAAATTAACCAAATCAGTATTAACTGACCTATCTCCATATTACCTCACTCTAAACAGTGTCAGATACTCACATAAAGCAAAGCTTAGTATAGAGAGTTAAATGGTAAATAGACTGTACTTATATAGCACTTTTCTAGTCTTTTTGACCACTTTTACACTACATGTCACATTCAAACATTCACACACATTCACACACTGATGACAGGAGCTACCACACAGTGTACCAACCTGCTCATCAGGAGGAAACTAACATTCACACAGTCATTGGCAGCAATCTGGGGTTAAGAATCTTGCCCAAGGACACATCAACATGAGCCGGGAATTGAACCACTGATCTTCCGATTGGTGGACAACCACTCTATCTCCTGATCCACAGTCACCCCAATTTTGTTTTGATCCTCAGAACTGCTTCCAAAATCATCCACAAACCATGTTAGGTAAGAGTGTTTATACCTGCTCCAAATGGCCACACTGAAAGGCAGCGTGAAACACCTGAGGCCTGTACTACGAAGCTGGATTTTCTCTTATCGAGATAACTTCAGGGTTAACCCTGGGTTTTCCGTACTACGAAGCTGGTTCACTTCTTACCGGGGTAAATCACCATGGTAACTTATGCTGAACGGCTAACCTGCTCCGGAGCAGGTTATGTTCTGGATAAGAGATCAATGAGTACAAAAGCACCACCTCCTGACCAATCAGTTCTCTTAGAAAATGACCTGCCCATTCTTAAAAGATCCTGTCAACATTGGTGCGCGGATCGCGAGAGGAGCGCTTAGAAAGAGTTTTTAGGGATAGATGCAATTTTTCAATTCGCCAAAATATATATTTAAAAAATAATCATTGAGACACATGAGGGATATTATTCTGTATGTTATACAGTTGGTTTGACATCATTCACTCAAATGGTTGAAGCGCATTATAGGTTTGTATTTTGAATGTTGAATATTAAACTAACTTAATGTCGCTATGAAAGGAAGGGCACTGAGGAAGCGCTCTGCCCCAAACGTCTGTGCTGTAATAAAGTGACATTGTGTGATCAGAGTGCTGTCCGTTTATATTGTCTGATAAATTAATATTGTATGATCTCGTGAATTTACACATTAACAGAGTCGGCAATTTTCTGCCAGCATTCCTTCCTGGCTTTTGCTGCATCAGTGTTGCTTTTGGCCTGGATGATGTGTTTGAATTCTTCATATTTATGAAGAATAATTGTCTGCTCCTCCATGGTAAAGTAGGCTGCGCTGCAGGGTTTCTGCATGTTTGTGATTGGTCAGACGCTGCAAACACCTCCCCTTTATGGGAGCGCGCAGTGATCCAGATTGGAAAACCCTGGGTTGATTTACCGAGTTGATAACCAGCTTCGTAGTACCGCTTATCCTAGACTGCGAATATCTGGATAAATCAATCCAGGTAACGGAGAGATATCCTGGATAGGTTAATCCAGCTTCGTAGTACAGGCCTCAGCTGTCCTGACTGCATTCTTCTGCCTCCTCATCTCTCTCCAACAACTCTGCGTCTTTGTGGTCTCAATGCGACAAATCCAATGAATAGGAATGACAGTGCTTCCAGTCTCTCCTTGAAAGCATTCATAGTGTTGCACTGGAATGCTCACATGAAGAATGACCAAAAAAAAAAAAAAAAAAAAAAGAGAACTTGAGTTTAAACCCTTTTCACAGTCTTACCTCCACAAAACCTGGTAAATCATCAAATTGTTTTGGAAAGTCACAAAACCTGCAAACAAACTGCAGTCATGGAATTGCTGTTAAAACACTGGACACAGACACAGGGAAGTAAGCACAGACACTGATGGATCTGAAGAGTAAATTAAGTTATTATGGATCAGTAAGGAGACAGAATGCACACAAAGCAAAGCATCCCTCCGTCTCACTATTCAAAGCCAAACTAACTTCTTTTATTGTGTTTTAAGACAAAGAAATATTCTGCAATTGGTCAAAAATATCATCCTATCTGATTTTACCCAGTAGAAGATGACCATGGTGTCATGATGAGTAGCAGATGGACCCAAAAAAAGCAGACAGTCTCAAACAAAAGGGCACTTTATTGGCCAAAACCAAGAACCAAGAACCAAGAACTCAAAAATAAACACACTGGCAAAAATACACTGTACTAACACAGAGACTCAGACAAAGACTGAACAGAAAACCAAAACCTATATAGACATGGGGTAATAACTAACAGGACACAGGTGAGTGAAACAAGACAGGTGAAACACATGAGGCAATCAACTAAGGCAGGGGAAACACAGGAAGTAAAACTGACAACATACACAAAGGGAGAACAACTTCAAAATAAAACATGAGCTACAAACAGGATGTGACACATGGAGCAGAACATATATCTGACACTGGTCATGCTTCCCCAAAGTCAGGGCCTCAAGTCACCATACTATGGTCCCCACACCCACAACTCAGAGTTTCTACTTAGATATAAGCCATGTCAAGGGCCTCCAAGTGATACGAGCACATGCATTCCACAGGACACACAGTTACAAGATAAAAGCAGTGACCTTACATCCACAATCTTTGAATAAAATTACCAAACCAATCACTTGATTTTCATCACTTTTACACAGCCCTTCCCACTCCAGTGTTGGAAAGTGGATTTGGGATGTTGTAAGATGATGAAACAAGCACTTCATTTGTAGCTTTAGGAAGCCTTAATAGAGTACTCCAGTGATTTGGCGTTGCACTCCATTGTCAGTCTCATGATGGATAGTTTAAAAAAGGATCAATAGCGATGCAGCAGAGCCAAAGATATCTTTTTTTGTGTTCCAAGCATTCATTTTCCTTGTCAAAAAAAGCTAATCTACATTGCCCACAATGAAATTTAACCCAGTACCATTTACTGTGCAGCTTTGAGTGTATTTTACTAGTAGCAGATAATGTAGTAGCTTTAGAGGTCTCTTAAAGAATGTAATAGCTGTGCATATACTGCTCAAGATGATCACACTGGCAGGCGGGGTGAACATGATGCTCCACTTAGATCAGGAGAAAGGTGTGGCTCAAACTTCACTTTCTGTGATTTGTGAGTTTATGTTAGGTTTCATTATGTTGCGTAAGTACAGGGCATTGTATGGAGTAAGATGCTAATGTAATGAGTGAATTGTTGAAGGGTTTCCACCACTGCAGCTGACCATCCATCATCTATGCTGGAAAAGCAGAGGGCTCCTGTGCTGCTGTGAAATATTTATTCAGTCAGATTAAATCGGATTTGAATTCATCACGTCTCTTGTCAGTTCATCAGCACTCTGATTTGGTTCACACACATTTTCATCCATCCTCTGGACTATATTTTCACTGAGTCTCTTCACATCATTTCCCGTGAGTGAGTGCACAGCACATCCTCTACAGCACCGCCACTATTACTGACATTTTCCACCATCACATTCAATCATATTCCATTACATCCCATTGCTGACCCTGTGAAGCTGGGTATCACGTTCCTCTCCATGCCAGCTGAAATGTCACCTATGTTCCCCATGGGTGCATTATCCCTCGAAGAATAAGACACGCAGCTGCTGGCACAGACACTTCATTGTTTGAAATCATCTCTCAGTCCCTCTCCTCTTTCCAACATATCCCACATTCATTGACCTGCAGCAGGGAGGTGCTGCCACCATATTGTGCTTCATTAAAACCATGACAGGTATGTTATCTGGTCACCACATTTAGTATGTTCCTGAGAGATGAGACCCACATGAAGAAAGGAAGGCACACACACAATAAGCTCCTACTTTATGGACTGTTAGGCATAAATTCAGACACTGTAGGTGTTGTTGTTTATTGTATATTTCTAGTTATTGAATGTGTCAATGCATACGTTCATAAAGAGAGACACAAACACTCACATATATCCTCTAAAGCGCTCTCTTGTGGCACCTCCAGAACATGTGTAATCAAGGATGACTTGACATTGCTGGGAGGAAGTGTGTATAAGTGTGCATGTGTGCAACAAAACGAATAGAGAAGGTAGTAAAAAAAAGGAAAGGGAAAATGATGTTGACAACCGTGGTGTTGGAGAAAGAAACAGACATTGAAGAAAAAAAGGTGATTTGAGTGTGTGCACTGATGTCACTTTTCTACAGTACATCCTGGACAGAAAAGCCAAAATATGGCTGCCTGACTGAAAAGAGCTACAATACTGGAAGGAAAAAACATCTTGAAAAAGTAGAGGCCATCTGAAATAACAATGATCCCTTTGACATACTAGTACACTGTCCGTTCAAAATGTTCCTGTCTGGAACGGTTGATTACTTATGTATAAAATGACAAATGTATCAATAACAGTCTGTGTAAAGTAAGAATAAATATGTGTTCTGAGTTTGACATACCACAGAACAGTGTGTTGTTAACCACCCTGCCAAATTTGAATGATTAAAAAAATCGCTAAATATATGAAATTAGGCTTCAAAGTTATGTAAAAATCAGCCTCTTTCTCTGCTCCCAAACACTGTGGGAGTGCCCGCCGAGTTCACTGAAACCCCGCCCCCTACCAAGTGTCACCTGTCAATCAAAGTCACCACCTCTACCAGAAACATGGACGCTACGTCTGAGAGCTTTCTGCTGCTAGCATAGCAGCTAACTCGGCAGCTTACTCAGCTAACTGGCTAACTGTAGACTGTAGTAGTAGTAGTGTTAGATGTAGTAACAATAACTGGCCACTAGGCAGGTTAACCACTGAGGAGAGAGGACTCTAGGTCTTATATAGTAGGGGAGGGACCAAGGGTACGCCACTATGTCACGGAGTAGCCCTTTTTTGCAGGCTCAGAAAATCAGGAAAAATGAGTGAGTGAGAAACAGTTTAAGGCTCTATCTCCACAATTCAGTACTGCATAGTTATCAGCCTTTTCACATGTTTTCTGTAACCATTTTCCAACATGTATCATATGTTTAGAAGTAAATCAATGAATTGACTTTACACAGACTTTAAAACAATGATGAATTAATAAATTAATGGTTTAAATGCAGTGAGACTAAACAGAGGTTGAACTGTAAAAGCAGTTTACACCCTTCCATTGGTTGGTTCTTCTGCCAATCAAATGTGTCAGTGCTCCTTGTGGCTAGAGTCCAATTGGCTGGTTATTGAAGAGCCCTACAATTTCACGTCCTTTTAAAGTGAATATTGTTTCGGTTTTTATCATGGAAATGAATAGCAAAATTTTGTCTGAAAGCACCTTTAAGTTGCTCTTTACTCTTTTACGTTGTGCCAGGACTGCGCTGATACCACAGAGTTAGTTAGGTAGTTGTATATCAAGTCTAGCAGATAGCTGGGAAATCACTAAACACAACATACATGTCTACCTCTAATATCACAATACATGAATATGCTGTTCATAAATAAAACATGAACCTTCAGGTGCAGATGAAGTATTTTTAATGAGGCTTTTGTCTAGGCTTTGTAATCTCTCCTGTACACCTTCTCATTCCCATGGACTGTCAGAAAATAGTCCCTCCCTTGTGGTGTCAGTACTCATAAGTGGCATGGTTGGCATGGTCAAAATGATCGTAAGTTAATTCCCTGTGACTGGTTTATGTTCAAGGGTCTGGCTTGAGTAATGAGTCTACTACTGTAATCAAATTTTAGTTGATTCTTCTCTGGACTGTCTAAACTGCAGAGGTCTATTATTAATCCACATGAATGTAAGAAGCTTGGTACCAAAAGTGGACCATTAGAATCCAGATCCATCAAACAATCCAGATATTTAAATATTTAAACCTGGTCACCTGATCAAATTAAGAATAATGTCATTGTACTGGGCAGTTACAATACACATAGGGTGGACCGAACCACAAGGGGGGTAGGAGTTGTTATTTTTGTGAAAAACTCTGTTTCTGTCTCTGTTTGTTTTCTAAAATAATTTGAACTCTAACATTAAATGTGCCTCTAAATCCTAATAATAATAATATAGAGGTAATCAAGGCCTATCGCCTCCCCATCTGCTTAGATAAATTGGTAAATCTTATATCTGAGTATGAGGCGTCTGCATGTTTTGCTCATGGGTGACCTTAACCTTGAGTGGATATCTTCTATCTGTGATGGGCAAAAAAAATCATTGTATTGAATTCAATTTAACTCATCTCATTTCTTCATCTACTCAACCAGTGGTGTGTTTACACTAGACAGAAGTTATCATCGTCCAGTTGTCTGATTTATTTTATTTTATTTATTTCTCAGTGATATCCCAAGATGATGAGCTATTCTTGACCCTGAATAAGCCCTAAGACATTTCACATATGATTTGAACTCCTTAGTAAATAAACATGCTCCCTTTAAGAAATACAGGGTAAAAGATAGATGAATCCTTGGTTCACACCTGAACTCCATGGATTGGCAGATCTTTAGATGGTTAACAAATAAATGTTTTAAAAGAAATAAAACGTTATGTTATTACCCTGGTAATCCAGCAACATTTATCTAAATCATGGTCATGTTTATTCCCTACCTAAGCAACTTTTTGTAGATTATGTGCTTGTCTCAGAAAAGGAACAAATCTGTGACGTTTTTAATAGTTAATTTATTTCTTCTGGTCACCTGTTTTAAAATACCATCTA
The DNA here is from genome assembly GCF_027409825.1 of Scomber japonicus. NCBI lineage: Eukaryota > Metazoa > Chordata > Actinopteri > Scombriformes > Scombridae > Scomber > Scomber japonicus. The sequence goes on from NC_070585.1 coordinate 4,170,251, forward strand.
TCTACAATTGCCTCAGTTGAGGATGGGCGCAGTTTTGATAGAAATAGACATTTTGGTGAAAGATTTTCCCTTTAACAGATAGTTCTCTGTTAAAGATGTATTTGATGTCTCCTCTATTACCAACCAGAATATTATAAAGTTCATCAATAATCAAGTGTTTCACTCTATCTTGTCTTTACATTTCAAACCCCCAACAGTCTGGTTTCAAACCAGGACCGAGCACATTGACAGCAGCTGGTAAGGTATAATCTGTTCTCTAAATAGGAAGGAGTCTTGCATTGACCTGTTCATCGATTTGTCTTTTCTTTTAGATAGACTTAGATCAACTGTGTTTGACACAAACTATTTCACTGGCAGAACTCAGGTAGTAGTTAATCTGGTCTCCTTGAAGTTACTAAAGGTGTGCCACAGGGCTCAGTACTTGGTCCTATTCTGTTTACACTGTATATAAATGATCAGGGCTCATTAGTTAGTAACAACTCTAATCATTATTATGCTGATGACACCGAAATGTACTCACCAGCACCCTCTGTTGACAAAGCTTTATATTATTTGAGGTCAGATTTGTTTTGACTATTCAAAACGCCCTGATTAAACAAGCTTTTTCTAAATCCAGAGCAATTACATGCTCTTAAACCAGATCCCAAATAAAACATCCTATATGTTTTACTATCAATACAATGTGTTAGAATGGCCGCTTAGACAAACGATGATCTTTTAAAAATCATGTTGAGGAACTGACTAAAAAGCTTAAATGAGGTTTCTTGTTTAGAATTAAACAGAGCCTCTTTCTTAACAATAGCTTGCACATTGTACAGCCAACACTTTAATCAGTGCTTGACTATACATATGTAATTTACATGCATGCTGCTGTTCATACACTCAAACCCCTTTGGTGCTGTGTATCACAGTTCTCTTTCTCAGATTTATTACAGGTGACAGTTTTATAACCCATCATTGTATACTTTATGAGAAGGTAGAGTGGATATCACTTACCACTCAGGGAACAATACGGTCTTGTTTTTATTTATAAAGCCATCCTAAATAAGTTACCATTTTATTGATCATAATTTTTAAGAATTAGAAATACGGGATACCACACTCATAGACAATAATCTATCTATCTATCTATCTATCTATCTATCTATCTATCTATCTATCTATCTATCTATGTATGACCTATTGATGGAGCTAGACGAACAGTCAAGGAATCACCAAACAAACCTTCTGGCGAAGACATTTTTAAGAAAATATCCACCTAAAAGTTGCCAAGACATTTCACTCAGAACCCAGGTGACTGTCAGACAGACAGACAGAGAGACAGACAGACAGACAGACGTTGGTATCCCTGGAGCCAAACTGCTACCGTGTCTAAAAAGTCATAAAATGTGACGGGGTGAAGAGCAAAAGCAGAAGAAAAAGGGAGAAGCAAGGAGGAGAGCAAAGAGAGTGAGAGTGGCAGATACAAATTCCTGCTGACCCCCCAGCCACTCTGAGAGACAAATTACATTGGTGAACTATTTTCCCCAATCTTCCCCTCATTCATTACAGCTCTCTGCAGTATAACAACAAATGAATGGCTGCTGTAGGAAATCTATGTTCCACTAAGTGTGTCAACATAACTCCACTATTCAATGGCCAATCCTTCTTTCTACATGCACTGAGCCAAAATACACCATAATGCACTTCATTTCACACACTGTAATCCTCATCTGCAATCGTTAGCCGCTTCAGAGATATGAATTTTGCACAATGATAGAGTGATGAGGGGAATATTCTCAAGTGCAAACACAAGGATGGGCCACCACATTACCACTGCTCATATGGCTTTTATGGCTTTTATTAGATTCAGATATCCTCCAGTTGGTACATCACCATTCTGTTTTGGAGGTTTCTCAGTGATTACAGATAATCACTATGGTTTTATTATTATTCTTTTTTAATCAGATCTTTGGCAAGAGAAATCATTCCTGTGCAGGGTTTATCTGGAATAGCACATACCAGGTAGAATGCCTTGTGGTATTTTTCATTCTTAGGGATTAAGAAAGAGGAGAAATCTACTTGTGCAAATATCTCCCATAGTAGTAGTCACTGCCATTGTGTTCTGTGTTTCAGAAGCTTTCAAACTGGACTTTCTTGTTTTTAGACGGACACTTCTATACATTTGTTACACTTTCTAAAGATATTATTGCCATCACAAATAAACTTTCATGAATCCATTTATCATCATGGATAAAAGAAAACTCCTTACATCTCCTGTATATGTCTGGGTACAGTGGCAGTGCTGATAACTAACTCTCTATATCTCTATATATCTCTCTATGGTGCCAATTTGCCAAAAAAATCCCCCCTCATCCCAAAAAAAAAACAGGTCCACTGACAACTAACTCAGGTGGTAGAGCTCAGTTGTCTCAATTTTGTATAATGTTAGCAATTTTCTCAGACCACTGCAGTGCTTACATACAGTCTTACATAGCCTCTGGCCTTGCTGTAGACTGTTCTTTTATGTCGTTACATCTTCTAGCTGTATACTCTTGCAACATGCTCATGCTTTGTCTGAATATACCTTTTATAGCGGTGTCAATAGTTCAGGCATATTGTGTTTTATATGTAAAATTCAAAGCTTCAAACATGCAGTCTGTACAGCCTGCAATTAATGTTGCATTAAGAACTGCTAACAAACTCCAAATCCATCCTGGGGTTCAGCAGAGGGTTACTCTTTGACTATTTTCCTCTTTCAAGAATAATCCTCAAGATAAATGCTGCATACCAAGTCAGTGTTGGTGGTAAAAATTGTAAAGTTTGTGGTGCTGGCTAGTCTAGGTTTGGATATAATATGATACTGATATTTGATGGTTAGTTAGATGCAGTTTCTCTTGACTGTCTCAAAACTCTGCTGATGCCCCAGATGATTCAATGTTCATCATACCCCATTTTGGTAATGTTTGGAATGAAACAAACACATAGTTCTGATATTCTTAGAGCTGAACCAAGATGGTCTAACAATAAAATGATTCCTAGAAAGCATGACACTAGATAAAAAGTCATTAAAGGTATTGCCTCTGGAGACTGGTGACATTAGAATAATCTAAATGCATGTCCAAAATGCAATGGGTCATGTGGCACAAGAGAAACCTGCAAGTTAGTTCATGTCAGCAACTTGAGTGTGATCTCACATTTGGATTTTGGTCAGTGACCAATTAGGGTTGGCAAGATAAGCAATTCAAAAATATGTTTGAAATGACATTTGCACCATTTTTTACCAAAAGTAAGACTGAATGCTCCTGAAAATGTTAAATGGTGTAACCACAAAAGAATGATAAATATTACATATAAAATGTACCTACAGTGTATTTAAGTGGAAATAATTACTTCATTTTAAAAAATGTAAATGTTTCCTGATCTCCATGATTCCCCAGATTAAATATAATATTTTGAACAATTGTATTCCATTACCTTTATTTAATATAAAAGTTATAATGTAAGATCATGCCAAACTATTATGGTTACACCGCTTAGACATTTTTGCTATAATCCTCTAATATATTCTCTCAAAATGGTTTAAAAGCAAAAATTTGATGCTGGGTCCACAAAAAAACAATGTGTGCAAGTTATTCATATGTATAAATTAACATTTGAACTCCTTTAAATGTGACTAAACCACATGGACACAAAAAGTCATTGACCCATATGTAATACTCCACTCACTACAAAATACTGCATATCAAAATCACCTTTTACTATGCGGTTGTCCCTCTAAACTGTCACTGTTTTGTCCACTCTTGTATTGTTCTGCTGGACTGCATTTATTTTGCATAAGCCTAATGCATTACATACAAACACTCAAGTCAGGTTAGTTTTGATTTATACAGCCCAAAATCACAAATTTGCCTTAGAGGACTTTACAGCAATCCCACGCTCTATCCTTAAACACTTGGAGCGGAACAGGTCACCTTGTAGTAGTGGTACAAGTGGAACACATCAGGGCCAAACAAGTGATTTACAAAAGGTTTGTGGAGAGTTTGTTGAATTTGTCTTGAAAACAGGGTTAGGGTTAGGGTTAGGGTTAGGGTGAATAAACTTTAATGGTAAGGAATAAGAGGTTTATGATAGGAGTATGAAAATGTTTGGAACAAAGTATTCAAGATGTAAGCAGATGTAGCCAGCGTTGCCATCATTAGGCCATATCACTCACAAGGTTCAACAAAAATGTAAATGATTTGTCAAATTTTGATCTTGGCAAGAAACATTTTTTACTGTTCACTATTGTTAGGCTGAATGTGCCGGTAAATAATATTTGGCAAAGTGTATCTGCTTTATAGCCAAGGCTTTGTGAAGAAATGCTCTCTTGAATTGTGTCAGTAATGGATAGTTTTATTCCAAAGCCTGCAGGCACATCCTCAGGTGCCTTAAAGCGTCTTGTGGAGCTATATTCATGGAGGTAGAGGTGGTGGAGGGGAAATGCCTAAATTCAGTTTATTGCTTGTGTTTTGCAGAGTTGATCATTTTTTTGCTGATAAAAATACATGAATGTGTTTTTATTCATGTACTCATGTCCTCAAGTACTCATACAGCCACTCACATGTTGGATATATTCATGAGATACAACACTATCCAGCAGGCAGGATGTATGAGGTTACATGGGTCCATACAGGAGAGGAGAGTGAGATAGGAGAGAATAAGTGAGAGAGAGAGAGAGAGAGAGAGAGAGAGAGAAGGGGTTGGAATAGAGGTATGGAAAGTGTGAGAGGGAGACAGTCAGATGGAGAAAGTGGTTTTAAAATGGACGTATCAAGCTGCTCCAAGCCACAGAGAAAAAGAGGAAAGGTCACCACCATCCTTTTAAATTACACTTCGCCTAGTGGGTAGCGCTCACTTTGTGTGACCGCAGAGTTCAGCCGAGTGGGCAGAGAGTTCACATTCGGGTTAGAGAGTGTTCAATCTCTCCTTGTCTCTTTCTCTCCTTGACTTCTTCTTTTCTCTTTGTGGTGAGATACGCTTATTCTCTGATGTGATTACGCAGGAATTATACATTGATAACGCCTCGTGTGCCTTCTGCATCATCCTACACTGACATTATTTTCTTCTGTGTTAGAGTGGAATGACAGGAGAAACACCTGCTGCTGATGCTGCATGGGAATCCAGTTTCTGTTGAGGTTAAAATAATAACCATCACAGGATGACAAACAAATAAAGAAAAAGGAAAATCATTATTTGTCTTATCAGCAATAGAATCAAACAGCATTCAGTGACAATTTCCACATATGACTTAGAGTGTGCATGCTTAGTAAACCAATAAGCCTGGCCTGTGTGGACTTGGATATATATTGGATATGGACATGGTCATTCTGTCAAGCCCATGCATTGTTTGAAGTAATAATGTCCTGCTTAGTATTTTCATAAACTGTGAAGAGTACCTACTGGAAGGGGGCAAAAGGTGTTATCCCATGTTTATATTTAAGCTACATTATGGAAGAGGAGCACAGCTATAACCTGAAAAGAGCTACAGCTTTGAGTGTCTTAAGTCTGTCTTAAAACAACAGCCAGGAGCCCAAATGAGCAAATGAGCATACTCCTGTTCATACTGACCATTAGAAGATCTCTTCATAATGTTTACAATGGAAGTGATGGAGGACTAAATCTGCAGTGTGTAGTAATGTATTTAAAAGTTGATCTGAAGCTAATATGAAGCTTCAGATCAAGTCTTCTATCTTTCAGTGTTACAGTGTTTTTAGTAGCAAAGTCTCTGTGTTACTATACTTCCACCACAGCTCAACAGGAAACACTAAGAGGGAATGTGATACTAAAAAGTGATATGACTAACTCACACTGATGAAGCTCAATAGAAGCTGATCATCTAACTTCCCCTACTACAGCCATTAAAAACAAACATAAAAACAACCATAAAAGCCATAATACACATGGAGCGATACATATGATAATACATAATACTGTAAATACAATGCAATACAAAAGATATTAAATACAGAATAAATACATACTCAATACCAGATAGCAGCTCCTCTTCATATGAACACCTGACTGCTGCTTTAACACACATTTGTGAGTGTGGTCATTTAAAGAGTGCCAGATATAACTTCAACCATACTACAGCTAAATGAAATTCTTCATAACCTAACAGCAGGACCGATTCTCTCAGGGATCTGAAATCAAATCAAAGTGCTGTATGCCAGACGTGATGTTATACTATACTGTTTTGTACAAATATCATTTATTGGATGTTTTTCTTTCTAGGAAGAGGAAACCCTCCTCTGTTGCTCCTCCTGAAGAATCTTCCATCTTGTCCCTCTTTATAAGAATGAAGGCTCTACACACATTGTGCTATATGAATTTTTTTTTTATAAAAATGTGGAGCTGTCTGACTATGCAATGTGATGGCTTGTGTTTCTTGTGTCACACTTTTCTGTGTGATATCGCTGCATCCCAAGATCTCAGATATTAACTTAATAATATTATGTTTTTAATTGTTTATAGAAATGACAGCCAAAGCTACAAAATATAAGATCTAAGTTGTATGAAACTGGAATTTGCCTTTTAGAGGTCATAATGTAATGCAAGCGTAGCTAACATTAGCCTTAATTACATACACTGTCAACCCTGCACAGATTTCTTAACCAATCAGCTGCCACATAAAACTGTAGCTGGATGTGATAAAGGACTATTGCACTATGTATCACAGTCACTAGATGGATCAGCTCAGTAAAACAAGGCCCAAACACCAGGTTTCCATCCAAATGAAGTGGAAAAAATGTAATGAAATTGCAAAAAAACCAAAAAGGAAATGCAGCTGCATAATGCTAATATTTGGTGTAGGTTCGTCAAGATGAAGTGGTTGGTGGTGCAAATGTTTTAGTCAGGGGCCATTCAATCATTGCAGAAGAAGAGCCTGTAACAAGATTAAAAGAAGCTGTCAAGCATCAAACAGTACAAAAAAAAAAACAATGTAGAAAATATAATGGAAATATGATATTTATCTGGTTTCATGTGTTTTATTAAGTGTTACAGTCTGCTCATTGCTATTGTGTGTCTCTTCAGTAGAAGCTTTAGAGGATGTCAAGTCACTTTTATTTCTATAGTGCCAAATCACAACAGAAGTTATCTCAGGGAACATTTCACATACAGCAGGTCTAGACCACAATCTTTCATTTACAGAGACCAACATCTGTACAGCAGGATCACAGCACATGCTTCATGTACGTCATCATTTATGTGCTAAGTGTTTTCCACTTTGGTATTTCCACTTTTTTATTTGAAAAATGAAAAAAAACAGGTGTACTGAAACACACCTACATACAGCACAGCTGAACTGGAAGCAATGTTTACTCAGTCACTGAGGCAGGCACAGATCAACAACATGTAAGCAGCCCAATGGGCCATAAATAAGCTAGCTGGGGTCAAAAACAGGCAGACAGACTGATGATGATATGGATAGAATGGCTAAATACACATTCTGATGATGAGTAGGTAGGTCTGGAGATGTTTATATACTAGGGGAGTACTTAGGGAATGAGTAGCAGGTGTGTGAAAGGTGTGGGATCAGGTGAGTGAAATGAGCTGGAACACATCTGGTCTGGTTTGGAAATTGTCAGGATCTGGAATGACAATAGAAGAAAATGTTGAATAATTAAGCGCTGCCTCATGCCATTTAAAACTTACATTTACTTTTCAAATATTGACTATTGAAAATACAAACACAGAAAGTGTATCCTCAGCAGCGCCATCTGTTTGTCTTTTAGTCCACACTCAGGAGCATCCCGCCCAGTGATTTGCAGTTTATAGTGGACACCTCTATGGCCAAGTGACGGATGGCTGTTCCATATTATCCTTTTAATTATGCACATTGATCCCCCGGCGGCCGCTGCCTTGTTTACTCCCCGGCTGTAATGCATTTGTGTCCTCTGCTGCATTGATGAATGTATCCTAATCTTAATCTGCACACGGCAACATCCATCTGACTAATGCAGGACTGTGGGATAAATCACTGGGGTCCTGCTCTGAGCTCTGCCAGCTCACTACCGTCTCCCTCTCCCTCTCCCAGTCTGCCAAATGCTTGCTCACTCTCTGCCGACTCTTTCCCTACTTCTCCCTCTCTGTTTCAGCTACTCCTTCTGTCCTTTCTCTCCTTCGAACTTTAACTCTTGTTTGAGTCTTTATTCTCTTGTGCTTCTTAATCCGCTCACTTGAATGGTGATTAAAAGACAAGTTAACAAAAAGTGATAGAGTGGAGTCAGTCTGTCAGTAGGTCTACATTCAATTTCTATCCATGTGTCTGATGTCCAAACCCTTCTACATCTCAAGCTCACATGCTTATAAATATAAAACACAGGGTCTGTTAGAAACTGCATACTTTCCTACTACTCGTACTAACTCTGACGTCATTTGAAGTATGTAGTGTGTTTCAACTGCGTAGTATGTGATTTAGAGTATGTGAGAAGTTCCTGGATGGTTTACTAGATTGTCCAGAAATGCAGAGTATGCATCAAGAGCTGACTACTCACACTCAAATTACCCAAGATGCAACGCAACTTCTGAAAAAACCCAAAATACAAACGTCACAGATCACTACCTCGATGGTTTCAAGTTAGCTATAGCGAGGGTATGTTCACTTCCTGTTTTCAAAATAAAAGCACCAACTATCGGTATGGTTTTCTTAATAATAAAAGGCAACAGGTGTTTTATTTTGTGAAAATGACCGGAAGTGAGTTACTCGCTACGGCTAACTTGAGTAGCTCTGAATTCTCAGGAACAAAACTTTAAACAGGTAATACAGTATTTGGACAAATTAGCGTCACATTGTGGATCTAAAGGGCTACTTTACTTTCTTCCTAGAAAGGTTAGAAATGTGGATAAAGTGATATATTTACAGAGTTCATTTATTGAAGTCACTATGCTTGTTTGTTTTAACCATTAGTTTACCAGTAATCATATGCAGATACTTACTATTATTGTTACATCAGACTATCATTCAAATCTCAGTCTCTGCCTGCCACCTTCCTTGTCACTTGAGCTACACTACATTACACAATGACTTGCAAGGCATGCTTTGTATAAATAGCTCCTGTTACATAGCTGTGCTGCAAAATGTAAAAGACTACAAACATGCAAATAGTAATGTTAGAGCAGATCAGCTAGTCAAGTTGCTTAACTTTTGACCAAGCCTGCTTACATTTCAACACGTCTTTTTAGTGCTTCAATTTCAATTTATATTCCAACTGCTTTAAATGCATAAGCTTTAACTGCTGTTTCTGTATGTCTAGGGTGCAATGTTTCTAGTTCCAATGTTTAACCAAGATGGATTTTAGGTTAGGGCCTAGCAGGTCAGCATGCTAAATTGTGCCACTTGTCTACAGGCAGACATAAAACTCAACTTCTATAAAGAATAATAAATGGATAATGAATAAATATTTACTTCTGTTTACAAAGTGTGGTTCTTTCAGGGAAATTCATCTGGAAATACTGCCTTTAGTTAAAGGAGTTCAACTTGCATATTTCCCTACAATTAGCACAAATAAATATATACTGTTGGGATATGATTAGGTAATAAGTAATGTTAAGCGTAACTTAGCTGTGGAAGCTTTTTGTGAAACAATACAACTCCTGTCATCTCTGCTGCTGAAGCTTCCTGTTCATTCTTTAACCTCAGCGCTCTGTCAGGCTGATGATGTTGAACGTGTAGTAATCATTAGCTTGAGTGAAATGGTGAGACTGTGCACATGTTGCTGAACTGTGGCAATTACACGTGGTAATTACAGGAGAAGAGAATATTGAATTTCCTTTTCTTCTCCTGACATTCTCTTGACTCAATTCGTTCAAGAGATCATCATCATTACAACCTGACTGAATAGCACTACAAGTATCTCTGTTATTGTGAGGTGAGTTATGTTTTGTTTACTTCCTGTTTTTTTATTGGTATAAAACCACATGTCATTTTTTTCCAAGGAGATATTCACACATCTTATTATGTCAGAAGTACCACTTCAATCTTGAGAAAATATGATCCTGTGTTCTACTCTTCCTCTGCATCACATTTTATTAATCATCATACTAATGGTTTGGGTTCTCTTGACCTTCTTGAATAGACAATGCTCTGCCCATTTTGTGTGCAAAGCTGTGGGACAATTATATTGACAATAATTGTCAGTGACATTTGTTTAACCCTTAGATACTGTTCAGGGTCAAATTTGATATATTTTTTTTTTTTTACATTTGAGAGCTGTAAAAACACCATTTACACATTTATTTTAGCCAGACTTTGCCTAATGTGACCCACAGTATACAAAAATGAAAATAAAATGTTAAAATTGTTGTGCAGCTGATACACATTTTTATATATGGACATGTACAAATTTGACTTGTGTTTATAAAAAAAAGAAAATCAGGTCAAACATGTTGTATTCATCATATTTTATAGAATGTTCTCTTGGACCATAAAATAGTGATTGTGAATGTTCTTTTTTCCCCATAAATAAATATAATAGACAATGTTGACTCTCTGACAGCTTCATTAAGGATTAATCAACATGAACTGGTGTAGAGGCTAATTATGAGTCAGAATATGAACAGTATGTAAAGGGTTAATCTGTCACATTATAGTCCACACATTAGAATGTAGAACACAGGTAGACAACAAAGAAACAAGAATATTTGAAGAACAAGTGGGTGAACTGACTCAATAACATCAGTTTTCAGAATTCATGTTATTTCTTGTTTCAGAAGTTATATAGTCAAGCTTTAAAGTCAGTGAAGGACAAATAATAAGAAATAGATATTACACCACTTCACAAATGTAACCTTTGTCTCTACATGATTTTGAATGAGACTCTATTATTTCCAAAACAGAAACCAGAAATTCTGGTTTCACCTCTGCTCTCTATTCTGCTCGTCTTTTTTTATTTTTATTTCACTCGATACTTTAACTCATCCTTTATTCCTCCCTTCTTTTCCCAGCTGGCTACAATGTCCAGAGTAAATTACACCTGTCCTCCTGCTCCTCCTCCACTCTCCATCCACCTCCCTCTCAGTTGTGTAGTGGAGTGTGAATGACACGGTGGCACCTGAACGCCCCACACCACTCTCTCAACACACAACTGTTGAATCTTTCCTTTTTGGGGCAGTCCTTCATGAGCCCCAGGCAAGTTCATACACACACACACACACACACACACACACACACACACACACACACACACACACAGGCTCTATCTCATTTCCCCCTCGCTAATCAAATCAGTTTTATTAAAATTACATAACAAACGCTTCTGTTACCAAGCAAAGCAGTATCTACACACATTCTTATTGTATTAATTATAGACATTTACAGATAAGTAGTAGTAATTCTGCACATCAGTAATAATATCAGTGCCAGCAGTTCAGCAATATTGCAGTCAGTCTAATCTCTTTTCCTCTTGCTTATTCTTTTCATTTCCTCTTATTATTAAATGGCCAAATCTCAGCAGTGTTCAGTTCATTTCAGTTTAATTGAACGCACCAGGCTTTTATTGGCCTAAAAAGAAAGAACACTCCAAAGAGCTAAGATAAAGGATCAACATTTGTGATTGGAGTATATATATGTGTGTGTGTGTGTGTGTGTGTGTGTGTGTGTGTTTGTGTGTGTGTTTGTGTGTGTGTGCTTGTGAAGAGAGAATGTGTGTATTTACTGGGTGTGTGTGGGTTGCTGCCAGTTTTTACTAGTGACCAACTGTGATTCAGTTCTAACAAAAATCACTTTAACTGCCATTTGAAAACAGATGACAGTGGACAGGCAGTGCAGTGATGTGGAAGTTACTGGAAACTGCAGCTAATGAAGCTACAAGCTAGCAGCAGAAACAGTGGTGGAAACATCTACTTGTAATATACATAAATAAACTCAAACAGATTCATTTGTGGTGTCATTTATCACATCTGAGCTGGGGGGTTTTCTTCAAGGGGAAATTAAATATGGAAATATTGTGCTAGTCTACTTAGTGGGGGAAAATCACATGATGTTTGAATGTTATCAGGAAATGTAGTGACATTGCTAAAATGCTAAAACACAACAGGACATCTTAAATTGCAAATAAAGTCAATTATTACTCTTTGTATTATGAATTATTAAACCTTGCTTTTACAGATCCTAGAAAAGTTACTCATATGTGCATAAAGTGTTTTGAATTAATGAATTGAATTTGTTTTTATTTAAAATGTTCACTTTCCAAAACCTGCTTTTATTTCATAGCACCCTTTTTTTCCAGTAATCATTTCATTTCAAGGTGCCATGTTTCATCAGTGGATTGGCTGTTGCTTTAGCTTAAATTACCTGGCAGCCAATTACATAGCTAGCACTTGTTCATCGCTTCTCATTGATCCATACTGTAGCGCTGTCAGTGTTATGTGGTGAGGAAGTATACTCTCTTCCTGTGTTGTGAGTTCATTGTAAACATGGTATGTTGGAGATATTGGCATAAGATGAGGAGAGCAGGAGAAAAGTCAACATAGATTAAAGATCATGTAAAGTGAATTCAAACATTTTCTTCTAAACACATTAAATAGGTCATAAATGTATTTCTAAAAATGGTGTAAAAAGCATTTCAACCATTTAGATTTGAAAAAATCACAGCCGTGTTGATTGGCATAAACCCAGAGGTGATTCTAGAGTCTGTTGGGGCCCTAGGCAAAAATTCTGACCAGTGTTCATCACCATTATGTTATAAATAATCTGACACCAAAGAAAAACTTATGAAATCAAAACTTTTTTTATTCCAAATGTTCACATATCATACCATACATATTAGAATTAAAGCAGCAGCTGACATGTCATGATGAGGGGTAGGAGCTGCTGTCCTGCTGGAGGTGGATGTTGCCGGAACTGAAAAACCCCAAAACACAGGGTATACAGACCCCGGATAAGCGGCAAGAAAATGACGACGGGTATACATTGTCATAAAGAATCTTTACAGGGCATGGTATATGCTATCAATTAAAGTAAAATGTATTGATTTATTAAACTCACAGTCATCAGTATCATAATTTGGAATGGGCACTTGATGTGCCTCTGGTGTCTCTTCCTGCTCATGACAACCACCAGGTGCAGTGGCCACTATCCCACTGGAGGGGGATGTTGCTGGAACTGATGTGACAAAAAACAAAATTGTGTATATTGTGATAAAGAATATTTACAGGGCATCGCATATGTTATCAATTAGTGGGACACTGGACTTATGGTTTTCATCGTCAGCATTTGGTAGGGGCACTTTACCTGTCTGTTTTGTGGACATAAATTTAAGTAATGATCCTGAAGAGAGATAGAGAGAGAGATTTTTAATTGTTCTCCTTGGGCATAGCTTTCATTATTCATTGCTATCATAGCATTCATAGATTAACGCTAGCTGTTAACTCTTACACAACTTTATTAGTTACAGAAAAAGCTCCAAATCACTCCATTACATTTTGTACCTTCAACAAACACCCATGTCCACACAGCATACAGGCACAGCAAGCATGGTACAACCAGTAAACTTTACAGTAAATACTGCATAAACAGTTTAAAACAAGTTAAAAGTTAAAAAAACTGTAGCATGTCAATAACTGTTAAGGGGGCTTCAATGCTGATATTATAATACTGAATACCCCATTTTCAATACTGTAACATTATACGTTAGCTTATTTACTTTCTGTTACCCTGTTAGTTAGCAAATTAATAGAGAGCTGCTGCTTGCTATCAAGGAGGACAGCAACTAACGTTAGGTTAGCTTTGCATTTTTTATTTTTTATTTGTAACTTGCTGGCCATAACCGCGTCCAGTGCCAGAGCCGCACGCACCGCACTCGAGTCGGTCATGGCCAATGGAGTGCAGGTCCAGCTCCACTTGCTAACTAACCAAAACGTGAAGTAATAACAGGGTTCCTACATGTTTCTTCAAGTCAAATTTAAGTCTTTTTAAGACCTTTTTAAGACCATTTATAAAAAAAATTAATACCTATTTCACAGACCTACCGCCAAAGAAAACATTTTTTTTTCAAAATCTGTTCATTTATTTCTCAAACAAATGAAAGTGTGGACTGTGTAAAGCATTGATGAAACATTGCAGCATAGTGGTATTAAACGCTATAACACCACAGCACAGACACAGACCACAGACAACAAGCCAAACAGAGGTGTGAAAAATCAATCATTCAGTAGCTTATTATTAATATAATTTGCCTACTATGAAAGGAAATACCTTTGAAAAAAAAATTAAATAAAAATTAAAAACCGCTAGAAAATAAAAGATTTATAGATTAGAAATATTATCCCCCGCCCACTATGTGACGTAGTTGAACCACCACGAAAGAGGATTCCCATTGACTTTACACTGGTATTGTTTCCGTGATTGCGACACGAAAATTTAACACATTACGTGTCCCCATCACGGAATTCAGTGTTAAGAAGTCGTGCCCGCGTCACGTATTTCTGAGAGATTGCTACTGCTTGGCTTGTTGCTGTGGTCTGTGTCTGTAGTGCTGTAGCAATGTGACGTGCTCGGACCCGGGGCAGAGCGGTAGGGGCAGCGTTGTGTTCTCAATGATTGGTTCCGCCACTCTTCATTTAGGCTACGTTATTTAGGCTTATCAAAAATAATAGTAGTTGACAAATTAAACGTTTGAGGAGAATGCGATACGGAGAAGTTATACTGTTCAAATTTTAAGACCCAGATATCAAAATTCAAGACTTTTTCAAGTCTTTTTAAGGTATTATTTCCAAATTCATAATAAGACTTTTTAAGACCCCGCGGGAACCCTGAATAAACGTAACAACGATACCGCTTTTACGTTTCAAACTTAACGTTAGACTAACGTACCGGGTAGACACCTGAACAGCAGCTAACATTTGCGTAAGCTAGTTTAATGCAGTGGTCACCATAAACATACATGTCTGATACTAATGTTAGCTGCTATTCAAGTCTGTCTCCCCGTTAGTTAGACAAAGTAACAGCATTTGTTCAATAACAGCAGTCATTTAATGTTAATGTTATGCTTATATCATTATCTGCTCCACTTACCACTGTCTTTCCTTCTTTTTTCTTCATCCTCTTTTTTTTCTTCCTCTTCTCACTACCAGATGTATAGCTCCTCTTCATTTTCATTCAGCTTCATTTCCAATTTACAGAAAGATAATTTAGCATCACAAAGGTTAACATGAGGTGGGATCATGGGATTGACGTGGGGCCCCTTTAAGGAGGTTTCCTACTAAGATGTCATTGCAAATCATCCGTTGTTTAAGGGTCAGGGGGATGCGGTCACTGCGGTTTATACATTTTTGAGACATTTCGGTAAAAACAGCCCTTACACCCCGAGTCTCGGGGGCCCCCTAACGGCTTGGGGCCCCAAGCAGTTGCCTGCCTTGCCTGTTCACAAGCTGTGCCTCTGCATAAACCCGCCCCTGCTGCTGTAGAAGTATTAACATATTCAGCAGTACACACTACTACTACTACAGTCTACTAACCGCCGGGTTAGCCGTGGAGCTAGCCGCCGGGTTAGCCCCCGGGCTAGCAGCTGAGCTAGCAGCAGAAAGCCCTCAGACGTAGCGTCCAAGTTTCTGGTAGAGGTGGTGACTTTGACAGGTGACACTTGGTAGGGGGCGAACTCTGCAGACACGCCCACAGCATTTGGGAGCAGAGAAAGAGAGTTTTACAGAACTTTGAAGCCTAATTTCATATATTTGATGATTTTTTTTAATCATTCAAATTTGGCAGGGTGGTTAACAACACACTTTTCTGTGGTATGTCAAACTCAGAACACATATTTATTCTTACTTTACACAGACTTTAAAGGTAATGAGTGATGTTTTAAATGTGTGGTGATAACTCTGCTACAGCTCCTTTTTCAGACAAGGTGGAATATGGCCAACAAGCCAGCACAGTGCTGCATCAAGACATGGGTGGCCTATGACACCTGATCCAGCTATGCTTAGAAGATGCAAGTGTACACAGAGAAGAACCAGAGGATGAGGGTTGAGCTTGATGTGACAGCTGGACTCAAGGGGTTCTCTTATAAACTCAGCCAGCAGTTCCTGAAGAGGAAGATCACCATGGTTGGCACAGTTAGAGAGAACAAGCCTGAGCTCTGTACTCCTCGCAACAAGGGGAGCGAGAGGCCTTCTCATCAAAGTTCATCATCATCACCACTCTATTTTCTTACCTCTCAAAGAAAGACAGGAATGTGTTCCTCCTGGGATCAGTGACTGTGAGGACATGAAGCCAGCCATCATCCTGGACCACCACTACAACAACAAGGGAGGTGTGGACATCCTGGACAAGGTGATTGAAACATAAAGCATACATCATACATCATACAGGAGGATGAGCTCCTACTGGCTCCTGCTCATCTTGCATAACATTATTTATGTGTCTTCATACGAGATATGGAACAAGATCAAACCTTCCTGGATGCCTGATCAGCGAAACAAGAGGAGGGTGTTCCTGGAGCAGCTGGGAAAGGCACTTGTAACCCTACAAATTCACATTATTATTATGATGATGATGATGATGATGATGTTGATGATGATAGTAGTAGTAGTAATAATAATAATAATAATAATAATAACAGGCTGTTTCCTCATGCAAAATAGATTTGGGGTTTAAAATTGAAGCTGCTTTACTTAAGAGGTTCAGTGAAGGTGGGTCAGTTTTGACCCTTAGGACAAGAGGAGTATATACAATTATTAAAACCAAAATAAAGTGTATGCTTGATTGTTAAGAGGAAAAGTAACCTTCTTGATTTTTGGCAGATTTGTATTACAGGTGACAGTTTTAAGGAGGTAATCTTGAATCTGTGGCAGATTGCATTTTAAAACAAGCGTCTGTACTCTGTGACAATGCAAATATGCTTCAATCTGAGTTGTAGAGATACAAGGGATCAGATCAGAGACTGGCAGGAAGATAGAGACAGACAGAGATAAGAGGGAGAGCCTCAGGGCATTAGAAGGTTGGGAGTCCAAGATCTATCTTGAGATGGCATCAAAAAAATTATAATATTTTGATTTCCCCATGAAATAAATACATAGTGATGTGAGAAGAACATGGGAGACATGAGTAAAAATGAAACGTATGCATCATTAATACTGTCAATGCATAGTGAGAGGTGGGAGGTGGAAACATCTGCAGCAGAGGTGGGTCGGCCCACATGCACTGCACCAGTTCTGGACAGACAGGATATCCATCAGGAGTGTGTGACATTATTGGTGAGTGAGAATGATGTTTCTATCTTACACTGCACTTGGTTATCATGTGTGTGTCTACACGTCCGCTACGCTGT
Organism: Scomber japonicus; assembly: GCF_027409825.1. Lineage (NCBI taxonomy): Eukaryota > Metazoa > Chordata > Actinopteri > Scombriformes > Scombridae > Scomber > Scomber japonicus. Next base: position 4,187,542 of record NC_070585.1, read on the forward strand.
GTCCTTGTTATTGCTGAGACAAATTTCCTCCGCAGTGAAGTTCACCCTATCTCACTTTTTTGTTTATCTTTGCATGCAAATGATGTGACCTCCTCTGATAGTGTTCCAGTGCAAGCAGAGATAAATCAGACGCACCTCATGTAATTCAAATGTACTGAAGTGTAGTTTTTTCCCTCAGATGTGCTCAGACACAGGCGTATACTGAAGCACACCGTGTATTTCTTATGAAAATGATTTTTTTCTGTAAGTTTGTATGAATGCATAAAGATTCAGCTGTTTAACTCTCTAGGCTTGATTTGAAATGTTGGCTGATGTTTGGAGCTTATGGTGTGTTCAGACAGAACAAAGACCTTTTTTTCCCCTCGTGTCATTCACACGACTTTGAGAACTGGACTCTGGTTTGTGTTTATCTGTCGGCTGCTTGGGGGAGAGACTTCACATCTACTATTCATCCCCTCATCCTTTCAAATTCACTGTCTAAACACACAGTTACACCTTTAGGTAACACTTCACTTTCGGTCCCCATACTTAGCATTCATCAACAGTGTAATATTGCATAGTTTAGATTACATAAGCAGAGTATAATTTATAACAGTGTTATATGTCAATAGCTATAATATTACTAAACCTGTGGGCACCCATAATTGGAGGCAGGTGTACAGATAATTAATGACAAAACAGTAAAAAACAACTTGTCTTCATAGATTATAATTATTGACAATTAGAGTACATCAATCTGAATTACCAACATAGCTCCCTGGGATCTTAATAAAATATATGTGACATGTTTTGGATCAAGCACCACAGCATCCAGTCTAAACAGCCCTGTTCAGTATGGTTGGTTTTGGGTGTGACTAAACTTAGACTTTGCTATGATTTAATTCCAATAAGTGGATCAAAAGGATGACGAGATGACTGTATCATGATGTCAATTTGTAAAAACCTTGAATTGGTCCTTTTTCTGCTCCGTCCACAAGATGACAAGCAAACAACTTTTAAAATGCTTCTTTTTTGGGGGCTATGCTAACATTGTAAAAGCTCCATCTGCATTCAAAATAACAATCTAAAGGCAGAAATAGGGCAACACCTTTATTGTTTTTACAGATAGATGCGTTCTGTGTAACTTTAAAATGATATAAAATCAGCAACCCTTACATACTGTGCATATTCTACACACACGCAATATGTTCCAGTTCAGTTTTGACTCAGTCTAAGAATCCCCTCATAAAAAGTGTCTATACCAAATGTTGAAGCACAGATGTGTTTAGAAAGCATCAATAGTTGATCTGACTGATCAATAAATGTGATTAAACCTTGATTCATGTTTCAGAGAGCAGAGAAAGTGTATTAAACTAAACAGCTACTATTATACAATATCATGTCATATTTTACTTAAGATATAATAATGCTTTAAATGTATTTTATTGAAACTGAAAAATATAGGAACATTACGGAACTGTGGGCTATAATCATGTATAATAACTATAATCATCGTCGTCACTGCAACATCATACAAAGAATTCCTCATACTACTCTCTTATTGAAACTATTAACTATTCATTAAACATGATCTAATATTTAAATAACAAGCAAAACATCAGAACCCATCCTAAGTAGTTAGGAGCAGTGGACAGTCACAGTCCGTCACCCTTCAAAGCTGTGATAGGAAACCTTTATGTGTGGCCCTTGTTTATATGTTTCTCACATTTGCAAGTTGTCCCTGTTTTGTTTGCAGTCCTTTTTTTTTTTTGGCGAGCAGGAGTTGCATCTCCTTCTCGTCTGTCCCCTTGCGTTGGCTTGTTGTGGGACTTGTTGATCAGGGTCAGGTTCAGATCTCTGCACTGCTCTAACCAGTGCTGCTGAGGCTGCTGTGTGCCCTTAGCAAAAAGTAGTATACTTGAAGTTCATTTTATTAAGTATGCTTGAGTGTAAGTACAACACTATAATACTATGGACCATGTACTTGTAGTGTACTAGAAAGTATACTAATTTAATACCTCTTCGGACTAAATTGGAACATTTTTAAGTTTATAAAAGTACACTTTCAAGTATACAACAAGTACACTCATCTATATACCACTAGTGTACTAGGTATATACTTCTAGTAGTATGAGTACTTTGTGGCAGAAAGAAGTAAAAAGTATACTAAAGTACAAGTATAAGTTTTAGTATTAAAGTATAAGTGTCAGTCTTAGTATTAATGTACTTAGTCTTAGACTTTTCTTTATACTTTTCAGTATAAGCCAAGTATACTTCACTATACTATTCTTAAGTATATACTTAAGTGTATACTTCAAGTATACTGCCTCAGTTTTAGTATAAAATAAGTATACTCGTAGTATACTTGAATAAACTACTTTTTGCTAAGGGTGGTGTAGGAGTCATTGAACCTCCTCCACTTCCTCCTGCTTGCCCTCCTGATAGAGTTGAGCTCAGTCCATGTGATAGAGGCTGTAGGCTGATAAGTCAATAATGTTATGGAATATGGTCAGAGGTCAGCAGGCTGTTCTGTTGCAGCTTTATGTGCCTGTTACTTTGAAAGCTTGTTGGCATTTCTGTAGGATTAGGATTAGGGTTAGATCTTTTTGACCTCTCAAGCTCTGACCTCTGCACCGTTATGTAATATACTCATAAGGACATGTTTGTTCTTCTTTTACATGTACGAAACAAGCATGGTGTCATCTGTGAAAGCAAACTTTGAGGACTTCTCTCCTCCTGGTTGCAATCAGGCTTGTTCCACCTCACAGTGCACAGTGTCCACCATTGTGATCTTCTTCTTCAGCCAGACCAAGCTCAGAACATGTGAAGAAGTTGTCATTTTTGTCTGTTTTTGCCAGAACTGTCCTGAAATTCACTTATAAATGTATGTAAATGTCTGTTGTAATGAAACATATACTGATCCTAAGGCAGGCGCATCATCAGTGATTCAGATTGAGATCATTTATTGTACCCATAGCTAAATGTTGGTTTACAGTGAGTGAGTCATCTCATGTTGTTACGCCCACAGACAGACAGTACAGGACAAGAACATGTTAAACAAAGTGAAGACTATTGACATCCTCAGTACCACATGTGCACAATCTACCAACAGCACAAGCCTGTACTGCAGTGACTGGAAACGCAGCACTCAGCTAATACCAGCAAGATTCTACCATAAGTCTCTACAGTGGACTGCACTTCCAGTCATCAAAATACACCAGTTAGGAGTTAAAGTGGAAGTGAATGGACAATGAGAGAATGACACAGTTTTACTTTTGTTCACCCTCTTCACCCCCTCTTTCACTGACCAGATGAAAGAGCTGGGACCAATTTTACATCCCACCCTACTCCCAGTTTCTGTTCCCTAAGCCTCTTTCAGGGTCCACCTCCTCAAATGGATTTTGACACATTTGCCAGAGTTACACCCCCCCCCCCCCACACTACGTCTACTTATTTGTGTACAAAATCCAGTTCAAAATACACTAACTAAGTACTGAGTCCAGGCTACAAGACTGATGGCACTTAGGACTAATAGAAACAGAAAAATAACAGTGAATCTACTAAAAAAACACAAAGCATCCAACGAGTTCTTCAACAGCCACAGCCTGTCCCGAAATATTGGGCGGATAATGCTTTTAACACACTAAAACTTTAATAGACACCAGGTCTTTGGCAGGAAAAACATTTTTAATAAATGATTTTATTGTCAAGCGCAATCTTAATTTTAATGGTTTTAACTGAAACTTTTTAAGACAAAGATAACAGCTGTTCTTATAGAGTCAACCTCTCCCAATGGCAGCTTTATGACAGAAACTTGAGTGCATAAGAACAGAGGTGGAGTTTACATTGTGTTGAATGATTCCCTCCAATGCAAGTAGACATTTAGTGGAAATGTTGCTTCTTGTGAATATGTGGCTCTTCAGCTGAACTCACTTCTCAAGCTGTGTTCCTAAATATCTACAAGCCACCTAAATACTGTCCAACCTTTTTGATGACTTTACTGAACTGCTGTCTATAATCTGTGTTGACTTCGACTGTATAGTTCTTGGCCATGTTGACAACAGCACTAAACTGTGTTGTGTTGTTGATAAGTATGGACTGACTCAGTATATGATGCAGTCCACACGCAACAAGGAACACACTCTGGACTTCATCATTTCCAGCTCTGAACATTTGTAAGATTAAGGTGACTGATGTTCATCATTCCTGTGCTTTCTTTGAGAGTTCTATCTCTGAAAACACCAAGTGTCAGTCTGGTCTGAAGATGGTTCCAGGAACAGGGACTGTAATAACAGAAGTTGATTTTCCAGTTCAGTTCTGACAGAAGGAACTTTGAAATGAATCTGAATGTGTGACCTGAGGTTGTGAGTGTTCTGTGAAAATGAAAACTTCTGACTCAAGTATGTCAGGAACTGAGATCACTTTGTACAGTAAAATGTACCCATGTTGCAGTGTACTCTGACCAGGCTATATAAAGAGCAGTGAAAGCAGAGTTAGTGATGTATCTCAGGGCTGAGTGATACACTTGATACACTGATACACAGTGATACACACTGAGTGATAAACTTGGAGGACATTATGCAATATCTGAACTCCTCCTCTTGCTGCCTTAATATTCTGCCCACAGGATTTAAAAAAAGTGTTTCAAATTGCATGGCCTGAAATCTTCTCTTCTCTCAGGTGTCTTTCAACAAGACCTGAAAACTGCAGTCATCAAGCCATTCTTCAATCTAGACACTTAACTAAAGAGCAATTACAAGCCTGTATTGAACATTCTGTTGTTAAGTCAAATCATTGAAAAAGCTGTTTTCCTTCAGCTGAACAATGTTTTGGCACTGAACTGATGGCACGAAACCGAAATTTAGAAAGTCTAATCGACTTAATTTTGCTCATGTTAAGTAATGGTGGTGTTCACTGTTGCCATGACAGTAAAGGTTGCAAATCTTTAAGGAATTTAAAAACGTGTGAAAATATCACAAAATATCTTGTGAGGACAGTGTAAAATACAAAACAAGAGAATGGGTGGAAATAATTGTTCATTAATCTTAAACGAGGTTAAAAAAAAAAGTTCATTTAATCGTGATTTTGATTTGATTGCAACACCACTAACTGGTATGAATGATAATAATAATAGATTGCCTTTCTTTAGTGTAAAGTTGAATCGTTTCCCAATCAGTCTTATTTTCTCAGCCCCATCTGATAATTCCAACTGCCACGTTTTGACAGCAGAAACCTCAGTTGACTTTTCAACTAACCCTCCTGGCCAGCTTTCAACAGAGACCTTGGTTAGACCTCAGCAGTGAGTGCACCATCTATTTGTCTAGCAACCTGCATCTTCCCCCTGGAGGGCTATTTCATTATGGCGTTAGCTGCCTTATTTCCGCTTAAAACTACCTCTCGCACAACAATCAACTTGTAATGTCTCACAGGAACACTGCATGATATGTACTTTCTGTGTGTGTGTGTGTGTGTGTGTGTGTGTGTGTGTGTGGTGGGGTATTCCCAAGAAAGGAACGTTTCTCCACCTCACTGAACAAGAATAATGAGTTGCTGGTCTGTCGAGGGAGGGGACAACTCCTATCATCTCGCTTTTCTCCCTCCTGCCATTATTTGCCAATTACCAGCACGTAAAATGTCTTATATGTGCCCACCACCAACAACCACACTCATAATAGCTTTGTAATTTACTAATTCATTTTGAGGATTTGAGGTATTATTTGATGAGCTACTTCAGCTCAATAATTGGAAAGTGGAAGGAGGGTTGCATACACTATGATTAGCCAATTAGTTCAATTACCAAGCCTGACAAATCCCAAGCTCCTCCCTTTAAATGTGAAGGTTCTTAAGCGTTCAGTCGATATTATTTGATTTTATTCTTTGATTTTGCACCTTGTTGTAGCAATCCAAAAGAGGTTCTTTGAATTATCTACTGTAAAAAGGCATTAGCAGGAGTGCTGAAGGGAGAATTTCCATTACATTTGGGATTGGCTCCACTGTCGAGGCAAGTTTCATTATCTTTTCGAGAGGTTTGCATCGGAAAATATCCTCTGGCACCGCCATGATTTTTCAAAGAGTATGTTCAGCTTTCTGCTTGTGTAGATAAATAAAATGGAAATTCTAATGAAACTTTGATCCAGTGATATATTGTATTAGGCTTGTGGTAAGGGATCCAGACCATTTGCACCATAATGAACCCTGAAGCTTTTTGCCTTTTCTTTCACACTTAAAATTCAATGATAGATGGTCCATTCCATTATTCCCTTCTAACTTCACTTTGTTGTGCAAGTCTGCCATCGAACATGATCAAAAATAGATTAACAGAGATTCGGAGTTGTTCAGCCTCTCTTCATGTGCCTTTATTTATGTTGTTTGGCTTTTTGAACAGTCGTATATTTGATCACATTACTGTTGCAATGTGTATGAGAGGACTGAAAGGCTGACATGAGGATGACCTCTGCTGCAGTAGCACCTTCATCACACAGTGGATCTGTAGATGATGTTAGTTTGGGGCTTTTTTTAAAGATACGGACAGTCCTGTTCCCCTCAGGCAACAAACATGACTCAGGGTCTCACTTATGGCAACAGACACAGCTGCCAGAATAGTACAGTGACAGTGTCCACTACATTTTTATCACAGGTGATCAACCATTAAAATACTAAGACTGATATGTTGTGTTGGTACCACAGTCATTTTCCATCTGTGGACTGTTTTGATCTAATCAATTATCACATGTAGGCTACTGTATGTATCAGCTAGAAGTGTTGACTCCAGTCACATGACTTGGACTCAAGAAGATAATGAGTGATGGAGCAACGAGCAAATAAAGACAAAGAAGAAGAAAACTGCAGGCAAGTAAACATGGATGTCATCAATCTATCATTTATAAATATATATATTATATTTATATCATATACAAAACATAAAATGTGTTTTTTTTTTAGGGCATCTAATACAAACTTCTTATATCTGCTAATATACAAGTTTGACCTCACTGGACACATTTTATCAGTGTCTCTGGTTTACTGCAATAAAGTTATGATATGTATTATACATATTATACACTACTTATACTTTATTATGTAATGGTTTTACTGGTCCGCCCCACTTGAGATCAAATTGAACTGTATGTGGCCCCTGGACTAAAATGCTGCCCCTGCTGTAAAGTGTTCTCCTCGACTAATATAGTGATTGTCAATGTTTTGTTTTCCCCCCACAAGAATGAGAAAACAGAAGGATTAAAAACATGTATTAATGACTGATGGGGAACTGACTAACGTGAATTGGTGTAGCGACTAATTATGAGTCAGAATATGAACAGTGTTTATGGGTTAAAGATAAAATGAGTGCATTGAATGTGTTCTGATGGGACACACTGAAGATAAACATGCTTGTTTAACCTTTGTGTCGTCCTCCCGGGTCAAATTGACCCCGTCTGTTTTGACTGTTCCTTCCTTCCTTCCTTCAACAGGACAACAGGAGGGTTAAATAAGACTTCACATCATCTCCATACTTATAAATCCATTCTATGTTTATGCTAGTTTTAAGTAATATATAAAAGCAGTTCTGTGTAGCAGACAGTGGGCCTTTGGTGACTGTTAGGGATGATTCTGCAGTCATAGTCATCCTCACTTTCTTCTTCTTGCTTTTCATGTTGCATTTTATGAGGAAATTTCAGATGTGTGTATAAATGAATGAAGTTGCCATGTCATGATGCAACTCTGGACAGTTGCATCATGACATGGTAAAATGATAAACAGTGCTCTCAGAGTGTGTGCTTGTGTGCTTTGACATTGTTAATACATAAATTGCCTGACAGAATGTGAGGCCTTTTTTCAGCAGAATATTTTGCCAGAGTTGATTTCCTCATCTACATCAGTGGCATGGTTTTGTAGATTTTTGTTCATATTGTTCTCTTTTTGCATTTCTTCTCACTGTGTCACCTGCTCTGCCTTTGTACTCTTGTTGTCGTTTGTTGATGCAACTTTGGGAGAAATTAGAAGCGCTTGGTTCGTTGCAGATCTTCCCCGCTAATGCAAATACAGCAGAATCATTATCGTGAAAATTAGATTGCTCAGAGGTATGAATTGAAATCATGACTTTAATGGGATTCATGTTCAGAACACTGGTGGCACTGCTACTAATCTCATCATAAAAAAATGAGCCAGGGCATCTTTTGCCAAAATAACACAGCAAGTCGTAACATCAGAATCATTTGTGTGTGATTTATGAAGCGTGGCTTTCTGCTGTAAACAGGGTCAGAGCTGATGCTGCCTCGTCTTTTTCAAGTCAGGCCATTATCTTAATATCAAACCTGTTTAGCTGTGCTGCTGCGTTTCTATCATGTGAGAAAATGTGAGTGTCAATACAAGATGTTAAAAGAAACGACAAGGAAGAATTTAAGCCGTCATGTTTGTTTGAAGTTGTCAATACAGCCTGATTGATTTTTCTCCTCTGGTTGATTTTGGTTGATGCTGAGCAGCTGTTTCACACTCTAAGTGATGATCCATGACTTCTTCGTTGTTGTTTTTTAGGTAACATAAAAAACACAGAGGTGTCAGGGAGGATGAAGAATGAGGAAGAGGTAAAGGGCTGCAGGAGGGTCCCCAAGGCTCAGCAGCCAAAAGCCAGTGATCCACGACAGCGAGGAGGAGGAGGGCAGCCCTGAGGGGAGCAGGGAGGAAGAGGATTGGCACATTAACTGGAGATCTAGCACAGGGCAGCATTCAGAGCAGCGTTCAGAGTCACAGGAGAGACTGTACCTACACCACAGTCCGGGAAGAGATCCTCTGTGTGCAGGTGTAGGCCAGCAGTTCACACTCAGAGGCCCAGACTAATCGTACCACTTGAAGACCATCAGAGCTACACCCACGAAGGTCCTGAGTAGGTGAGGGGTGGGAGGGACGGAGGGACGGAGGGAGGGGGAAATATGCAGCATGAATGTGAGTGTGGAGATGTGACAGACGACAGAAGCAGGCATATTGATACAAAGTGTTGGACATTAGTTTATGACAAGATGATAGATAATAGTACAGTAGAAGTGTACAACTGCAATTGATCTGACTAAGACTGTGCTTGAATTTGATTTATTTTCCCTATAGATTACAGTCCTGGCCTTATATGATGTTCTTCATACAATTAAATAAAACAAGTTGATTTAAGTTGGTATAATACAACTTATCTACATCTATTTAGAGCAGAGGTCACTAAGAGGTGGGTTGCGGTTCAGATCCGGATCTGGACCCAGATGCCGTCCTATCCAGACCCAGACACTGTCCTACCCGGACCCAGATCTGTAACTGATGAAATATTGAGGATTGTTAAATTTTGTCTGAGCATTTTTATTTTAACGGGTGCAGCTTCTCCAGTTATTACGGTAAAAGTGGAGCAGCCCTCAGAAACTCACAGACCACTGTGTATAGCCAATCTTCTCATGTGACGCTAATCAGCCAATCAAATCTGTGCATTTGGACATGTGGAGAGACTAGACTATCAGTGAGATACACACAGAGAAAAGAGGAGAGATGTTTGTTATTAAGTTATTAGATGTGAAATTAAGTTTATGGTTTAAGTTTAAAAATTGATTCTTTTTTATCTTTCTAAAACTAAGAACTTTATTTAAGAAGCACAATCAAAAGCTTTCTGTAGTTTATTTTAAAATATCATCTTTATTTGATATAAGAAATAACATGTATTTATCTTTTTATTCTTATTTATTTTATAATGTATTTGAATCCCAGCAGTTGAGTGTAAATACTAATAAATGAATTGTACTGTATTTATGTGACAGTCTACAATCTAGCCACTAGACACAGATGCTGATGGAACTACAATGAAAAACAACACACACATTATGATGTTCTGGACCTTCACTTGAGAACAGTTACACTAATTGGACCTCAGTGAATTTTAATGAATATCCCTGATTTAGGAAAAAAAAGACATCTGACCAGCAATGTATTTTAGATCATTCTGACACATCAACAATGAGGTGATCTACTAACAAGTATTGTGTGTGTATACAGCCTGATATACAGTATATCTGTGCCATAGAGCTCTGTTGTCCAAAAACTATTTAAAACACATCAGAGTCTCACTGCTGTGCTAGCTGATTATGTATCAGTTGCGTCCCTGAGGACTCTGGTTATCCTAGCTTGTTTAGAAACGTTGGTAGTTTTGTCATTTTGATTAATGTTTGTCATTTTGATTAATGTTAGCTAGCCAGCCAACTGTCCAGCTGTCTTAATAGCTGGTGAAGTTTCCTCATCAAAAGTTAGTGAGCAGCATGTTTTGTCTTCTAAATATATCTGAAAATGAATTAGAATTAGCCTAAATATATTTTTTAGAAGGCAGGGCAGGGTTTTGTTGTAACAGTTGAAAATTTAGGAAGGTCTCTGAAGCCGCCTCTGTGATTGGTCACTGGACTATACATGTTGAAATGCAATCATTGGGTAACCTACTTTAAGGGCTCAAATGAAGGTTGGACTCATATGGTAAATGGACTGTACTTATATAGCAACTTTCTAGTCTTTACGACCACTCAAAGTGCTTTACATTACAAGTCATTCACCCATTCACACACATTCATACACTGATGGCAGGAGCTACCACACAGGATGCCAACCTGCTCAGGAAGCAAACTAACCATTCATTCTCATTTATACATGTTGGCGTAGCAACGGGAGCAATTTGAGGTTAAGTGTCTTGCCCAAGGACACATGTGGACTGGAGGAGCCGGGAATCAAACCGCCAATCTTCCAATTGGAGGACGACCGCTCTACCTCCTGAGCCACAGCATGCTTGTCCTCAAGCTTATTATGTACTGTACCATTCTAAACAACATTTATTTTTTTACTTAATTTTATTTCTTTTTGCTGGTCTTCATTACTTTTTTTTGGTTACTATGTAGGTTGTCTGCACTGCAAATATTTTTTCATGCCTCCCTTTTTCACCAGTTGACTTAATTGAATGCATTATTCTTATAAAGTGGTTGTTCTATTGTTTGTCTTTGTAATGTATTGATGAAAATGATAATAAAACTGTAAAAAACTGTTTAAAATGTTGATGTTTCTTTATTTATGTGATGAAACCAGTCAGACAGTCAGTGTGGGTCATGCCAAACAAATCCAAATCTATGAAACAATGAATAACAATGAAACCAAAGCTAGAAAAGTCAGACTGCAGACTGGTGAGAGTCTGCTGTCTGACACAAAACATCACAAAGCAAAGAAACATGTAGTAAAGAATGAGCAACGTACCACAATCCCCAAAATATCAAAGGTGACTAGAATCCCCACTGCTCCTGTGACTGGAGGTCACCATCATCCACACAACTGTAGAAGAAAGCAAGAAGAAGAAAACAATTACAACAAATACATTCTATTAACAATGATTCAAACTAAGAAATTAAATGTAAAATGAACAGCAGTGCTGCTGAAACACAACATGAATCCTATTAAAACTGGCCTCAGGTTAATATGATTGAAATAGATTCTATGTTCTTACTTAGAGCTGGGTTATTAAAAGATTACCTTTTATGCTTTTTCTTCTGCAAAGTTAAAATCATTAATCATTAAAGTCCGTGTAAAGTAAGAATAAATATGTGTTCTGAGTTTGACATACCACAGAAAAGTGTGTTGTTAACCATCCTGCTAAATTTGAATGATTAAAACAATCGCCAAATATATGAAATTAGGCTTCAAAGTTGTGTAAAAATCAGCCTCTTTCTCTGCTACCAAATGCTGTGGGATTGCCTGCCGAGTAGGGCTGTGGTCAAAAAATCGATCCGCGATCCGATATCGATTCACGCTGAAAAAGCACGATATCGATCCAAAAATGTCTGGATCGATCTTTTCCAGGTGACTAAAGGCACTATTTTCTTTGACGCGCAAGGCGCACTATAAAAAGCGAGTGCCGGCTAAACGAAACCGAAACTTAAGATAGCGAGATGGCTGAAGCAGCACCACTAAAATCACCTTCTGGAATGAAGGCTGATGTTTGGCAACACTAGCCTTTCTATGCATACTGTATCTTTACCTATTAAATACATAAAAACATGAAACGGAGAAAACGGTTCCCTTTCCCTCCGTCCAAAATGCTGCCATTACGATCAGCTGATAGTCAGCTGACATGACCGACTGGCCTCTCTCTCTCTCTCTCTCTCTCTCTCTCTCTCTCTCTCTCTCTCTCTCACGGCACCACTAAAATCACCTTCTGGAATGAAGGCTGATGTTTGGCAACACTAGCCTTTCTATGCATACTGTATCTTTACCTATTAAATACATAATTAAAAACATGAAACGGAGAAAACGGTTCCCTTTCCCTCCGTCCAAAATGCTGCCATTACGATCAGCTGATAGTCAGCTGATCGTAATGGCAGCATTTTGGCATTTTATTTTTTTTCAATCAAGCCATCTGTTACATGAACAACCTGTAAATGGCATTTCACAAGTATCTGGTTGTCAAAGACTGGGTACAGGGGGTTCTTGTAGTTTTCCAATATAGAGGGCCACTTAATTTTAATTTATTTATATTTTATTTGGTCATTGTTGTTTAGTTCTGGTCATTGTTTTAATGCCATGGATATGTTACTGAAATTTCAAATAATACTTGGATTTTTGTCTAAAATAAATACTTGATTCTTGACTCTTCTCTCTCTGTGTCCCTCTTACACGTACACAATCACAAACACATGGAGCACATGGGACAGTATTTATTTGCATTATGTCTGTAAATAGATCGATATCGAATCGAATCGGATCGAATCGTGGATCGAATCGGATCGTGACCTTACGAATCGGGATCGGATCGATCCAGGAAATTCGGATCGATTCCCAGCCCTACTGCCGAGTTCGCTGAAACCCCGCCCCCTACCAAGTGTCACCTGTCAATCAAAGTCACCACCTCTACCAGAAACATGGATGCTACGTCTGAGAGCTTTCTGCTGCTAACTTGGCTGCTAGCCCGGCGGCTAGCTCGATGGCTAACTCTGTGGCTAACTCTGTGGCTAACTCAGCTAACTGGCTAACTGTAGACTGTAGTAGTAGTAGTGTGTGCTGAATGTATTTATACCTCTACAGCAGCAGTGGCGGGTTTATACTAATCATTTTCAGACCTGCCCACTAAATCCTGAACACAGAAATCTTGAAACACAGTTTGTGAAGCCTAGCTCCACAATTCAAATCTAAATAGTTGTACTTTTTACACATTTTTTAGAAATACATTTATGACCTATTTAATGTGTTTAGAAGAAAATGTCTGAATTCACTTTATACGGTCTTTAAAACATTAAACATACATCTACCTGGAGTACCTACATTACCAAAAATTAAAAGTGTGTAAGATGATAAAATAAAATAAAAACCAAACTATGCAGTAACCAGGACAGGGACAGGAGAATGCAGTAGGTAAAGAATGATCTGCATGTTACTACAGTTACAGCGTTAGCATCTATTGCATTGGATGGCATGTGTTTAGTGAAGAAAACACACAGACACAGCTGCCTGCTCTGTGTGTGAGCTGAATAAAGCTGGGAGGTGGAGGTGTTTATTTGGACACCTGGGAGAGAACGATGTGTTTCTAATGGAAATGTAGACAATTAATCTGTGCTAATAAAAACTCAAAAGAAGACCTTCAAACAAATTGCAGTGCTTTTCCCTTTTCCAGAGCATGAATAGCATTACAAACATTTTGTAAATAAGCAAATTAATGATAACAGCACAGCAGTATTGTGACATAAATGCATTGTTCTCTTTGTGGAACAGAGAGCTCTATTATTTTCCATACAGCTCTAAAATTTGTTAAAAATGCATCAATTGTGACCTCACATTTTCCAGTCATTTTCAAATCTAGCTATAGTATGACATTATATAAAAGCTCAATAACTAATTCTTATTATAGATATTGGTAGGGAATGTGGTGTGATGTTCATGCAGGAACTTATTCTACATTTGAACTTTTTAAAGGTCACAGATTTCAAACTAACAACAGAACTCTTTTTTTAAAAGAGGATATTTGACAGAGGCCTCAGGAGACTCTCACACTTTAGGATGAATATTTTCTTTAGACTAGAAATTCTCTGCAATCTCACCTCAGTTATAATAGAAAGAAAATGTGAAAATGTGTCTTCTTGACTATTTAATGAAGTCAAACTAAATCTACTACAGGGTGCATTGCACTTTTATTGACTTTTATGACATCTATGTTCATATCTGAGAGAATTAAATGACACTGATATCAGCATGCAAATATATTCACACTGGAGCTAATACAATAGTCAACAAGCTGGATTCATGGTACAAACTACATTTTTATTTTATGTTCATTTTTAATCTTAACCACAGTGTTATAATATATTGTAATCTTAATATGACACTTAGCTTGAAAGTGACAATAAAGTTTAAAAAAGGAAAAAAAGGAGTAGGACTAGAAAAGCCCTTTGCTTCATCCTACACCCATTCGGACATTAGATATTTATTGTTTTGTTGTATGACTAAACACATTTTGCTGTCATTTCTATATTGTTATAAACCACAGTGATTGGCATGAACCCGCCCCTGCTGCTGTAGAAGTATAAATACATTCAGCACACACTACTACTACTACAGTCTACAGTTAGCCAGTTAGCTGAATTAGGCGCCGAGCTAGCCAACGAGCTAGCAGCAGAAAGCTCTCAGACATAGCGTCCATGTTTCGGGTAGAGGTGGTGACTTTGATTGACAGGTGACACTTGGTAGGGGGCGGGGTTTCAGCAAACTCAACGAGCACTCCCACAGCTTTTGGGAGCAGAGAAAAAGGCTGATTTTTACACAACTTTGAAGCCTAATTTCATATATTTGGCGATTTTTTTAATCATTCAAATTTGGCAGGGTGGTTAACAACACACTTTTCTGTGGTATGTCAAACTCAGAACACATATTTATTCTTACTTTACACAGACTTTAAGTCCTTCACTGCTCTGTTTTAAGTTTTATTTAATCTATTATTAAGTTGTATTCCTCATGCCTGCCTGTTCATTTATATGTGTGTATGTGACTGCGTGTGTGACTGTGTATGATTGTTGTACTTCATGTGACTCATTGTAATGCTGGTTTTGATAAGTGCTAAATAAATGATATGTATTATTATTAGTAGCAGTATTAGTTCAGTCTAGTAGTTGATCCTCTGAATGCATACATGTATATTATCTGCTTCTACAGCATCAGCAACTCACTGAAGTATCAATCTAACTGTCCATTCCAGCAGTTTGGGTTCACAATATAGTAATGTATGTGTAGTACACAGTACTGACATGATACATGATCAACAATGATGATTTTCAAACACAAATGTTAATAAAACTAACAGTAGGCTATACAGGATAGTCTATTCAAAATGTCACATGTCAGCTTTTGACAAATAAACTATAGTATAGCAATTCTATTTTTATGATATTCATGTTTTCACACACACACACACACACACACACGCACACACATGCACACATACACACACACTCCACTGTTTGTCACATCAGCTGCATGTTTGTCTCTATTGAACCCTCGTCTCATGTACGTTTAGTCAGGGTGAAAGCAGCTTTTATTCATTTAGCAAGCTCATTCTGGTTTAACCCTTCACTTCTACATTTTAACTTGAGTCTGTACAAAATTGAATGAAATTCAAAATAATAGTTGTTGAGATTCTTCATTGAGATTTAGTCTGGACCAAAGTGGTAGATCATTTTCATCATTTATATCAAATCAAAAAAATAGAGGTGGATCCTTTGACCAGGTGTTCCTTAACCATTTCTTCTCCCATGCATCAATGCATTGCTCTGCTTCCTGCTGTCATTTTCACTTCACTCTTACACTCATTGCTTGTGTTAAAACAGCATCAGCTGTCACTTTCACTGTGTGTATAAGATGCATTCAGCATGTTTATATGTACAGGTAGTCTGCTGCTTGCTGATGGAGACCAGTGTGCTAGAAGTGTAGTAGTTTTTAGATAATAATTGGTATACTGAGTCTGGTTTCAGGTGCTTCACAGCTCTCTGTGAATAGAGTAACATTAATGTGTATGCAATATTCTGAACACATAATTGATCTTAAAGATCAGACTTCTTCTTTGATTATCTACAGTATGGCTTCATAATTTGAAGCTGACATCATCTGTGTATATGTTTTTTTATGAACTTTCCATCCTTAAAAACTCACCCACAGACATCTCAAAGGAATATACACACACATATACACAGCACACACACACCTCCCCCACACAGTCATGAACTCATATGAAATCCCTCTCTCATGTTAACAAACCCTCTGCATCCCACTGACAGTCCTAACAGGATTTGAAAATGGTTTGCTCTTGGTAATGAAATGCACATAGCGGCAGCTTGTGTTGCCCCGGGCAACATCAAACATGTCAACAAGGATGTTTTGGAGTAGTTTCTCTCTCTGTAAGTAGGTTAGGTCCACTGTTCCCACACCATTACTGAGAGTGTACAGGATGAAGAGGAAAACCTTTCAAACACGCTGCTCGCTCCAAACACATTAACGTGTTTATACCTGAACCCTTTTAACACGAGAACCACCAGGGGTCGCTATATAGCCTACCTAAAAGTACTCACGAGTAAAATACACACGGGTATTTGGCTACCACGTTTCTAATGCTAAAAATTGTACTCTGTCATTGTCAAAGTAAGTCACAAAATAAGTTTGTTGAATCATCAGCTGTTGGTCTTCTTGTTTTATAATCTAAGTATCATTAAGAACATTAATCAATTTCTATGATTATCAGTATCAATCAGTCTAAACTGACACTGGAAATGTGTACTGAAAGGAAATATTTGCACATTTGGGCGGGATGATATTATTATAAAATGACATTCATCATATAATGAGATAACATGCTATTTAAATAACCAAAGTGGCCTAAATAACCTGAATGGACAATAACTGGCATTTATAATAACAAACGACTGTTGCACTTATGTAATGATGCAACATGACAAAATCAAGCTCACAGTTTCAACTTCAATCAATGTACTGTTTTAAGGCATGAGTTATCTTAAAGCAGGGGGGTCAGGGCTCATGTACAAGTGAAAACCATTGCATAATAATCTACAAATAATTATAACTTTACTATAATAAACCATCTATTTAGATAACAGATGAACAGCCTGAGATGTCTTATGGTGCAATTTCAACAATATTATGTCAGATTATTTTGCACAGAAGCTTGTGATTGACAACATTTATCATGTTCAATATATGAATGGTGTAAATATGACCATGATATGTATTCATGATCAGTGTGGAAAAAACGTCTGAGGCGGCAGAAAAATTGGAATTACTTTTCTGCAATTTCCATATTTTTCAAACGTATCCAGTGGACCTGATTGGACACCTTAGCAGGTCGGTTCTGGCCTGTAGGTAAAATCTGTTCTCACTAGTTATGTTTAATCATGCAGATGGCATAATTTGCTGTGTTAATCAACAGTTACAAAGGGACTATTTCTTCAGTGGAAAGAAACCCTGAGTCATTGTAAACCACATTCATTGTATTAAGGTGGAAGCAGAAGTTTTAGAGAATATATCTAAAAAGTGAATAAAAGCACAACTATCTGTATGGATAGATGGCACCAGGAATCATTTACATACTGAGCTCCTCTCTTTACACAACACTGTGTTAATGGTGATGATCACTCACTGTTTTTAAAGCAGTACCTGCATAGCAACAAGCAGCCATAATGAATGCAGTCATACAAGCACCTGAGTGGAAGAAGTCAAGTGTTAAAGCAATAGTCAAATAGTGTAATATGAATACAGAGGACAGATTTAAAGTTCAGGTGTGATAGCTGCAGAATGCTTCACATCAGACACCATTGATTTATTGATTATTAATTAATAAGAGCAATGCTACGTGTTAAAAATTCAAATTAAAGTAGTGGAAATACTTCCCCTCTCCCTGCTGCTGGCCTGCCATGTGACATGAGTCTAAAGAGGAGCAATAATTAAAGGAAATGAAATAAAACAGATGACAGAGACAGAGAGGGACTTCCTGTGCTGATTGAAAGCACAGTCTTTTAATTTGTCACTTCCTCTCTGAAGTCAAAGGGCCAAAGGTTAAAAGTGAGGGATAAGTTAATATGGCACAGAGCACAGAGGGGACATTGTTCCTTTACACAGACAACATGAGAGACTTGCCTCTGTGTGTGGACATCAGTGTGTCTTCATGGACACAGTGAGCAGTGTGTGGAGACAGACGGATCATGTGACTGCAGTTAGTCTTGTGTGGTCAATCATTTTCTCGTTTTTGCAAATTCTCAACGTTCCCAAATCAACTGACCATTCTGTCAAGATTATTTTCACTCAGATAAAAGTTCAAATGAAATCAAAATGTCTCTATAGAAGCACTGAGAACTTTCACAGATGTGTCTTAGATGGAAGCAAGAACATAAACACAGGAAAAAAGTCCCATCTGCCCAAATATGAAGCCGATGTTCTTTGTTGTAAGTACAGGTTGGACCTTGAATCCTTCTCTGGATAGCGTCTAGCTACTGTTTGCTCATCTGTATCCCAGCATGCAAACCACACTGAGGTACAGGAACACAGTACAGCTTGTACTATAGGTCTGTTTACTGTGGTCTGAATCAGTGGATGAGCTCATACATTTAACTCAGGTACTTTTCACACAGAGAAACATCCAAGTGAAACAAAAATGCATACAAGCCACATTACAATATTTACTATGCACATTCACTCCACTCATTGGTCAGATGTGTCTAGAGCTGGAACAAGTACATACACACAGGAAAAAGGTCATCTGGACAAAATCAGCATCCTTTGTTGTGTCAATTCCAGATGTCAATTTATTCTCCAGCAGCTGCTAGCAACTGTAAATATCATGATTTCATTGCACACTGTTTAACTCAAAATCACAGAGTTAGATCCTAGGTAGGGATGCTCCGATCGATCGGCCGCCGATCGGTATTGGCCGATATGGACCCTAAACAGGTTGATCAGTGGGCTCTCAAAGTGCAGATCAGAAAAGCCGATCGCATATAAATATATAAATATATAAATATATATATATCTGTTTTTTTAGGGGTTTTTTTACCCAAGACTGTTTTACTGCGTGTGATGTAAACTATATGAGACTGTTTTTCTGCTCTCATGAATGAGGCTGGCAGCATGAGTTCTCCGGTCTGGAATTTTTTTACAGTTTCCGAAAAAGATGTCGAAATTCCAAGAGGTGGTAACCAACAACGACAATTTAATACAACTAACCTCATCCGACATTTGAGAACGCACAACAGAATACGGCGAAACAAGACACACGTCACTCAGCTCACCGTAAGTGAAACGTTTAGACATCTGGAGCCTTACAGCAGGGACAGTAAAATCTATTGCTCTTGACAGGACATGTGATGTTTACAGAAATAAAAAGTTGATTTTGGTACATAAAGATCTTGATTGTATTTATTATTTATTTTAGTACAAATGGTTTTACCACTTTAAGGGGTGCACAAGGCTAGATTGTAAATACAGGACATTGAGGATTATTATTATTATTATTCTCCCATCCATTCTGTGATCGGTGATCGGATCGGCCCCCAAAAACGCTGATCGGAGCATCCCTAATCCTAGGAGTTGGGTCAGTATCATTGTGTACAGCAGAGGTCACTAATAGGTGGACCACAGTCCAGATCCACATGCAGACGCTGTTCTACCCGGACCCAGATCTGTAACTGATGAAATATTGAGGATTGTTACATTTTGTCTGAGGGTTTTTATTTTAACGGGTGCAGCTTCTCCAGTTATTACGGTAAAAGTCATCTTTATTTGATATAAGAAATAACATGTATTTATCTTTTTATTCTTATTTATTTTATAATGTATTTGAATCCCAGCAGTTGAGTGTAAATACTAATAAATGAATTGTACTGTATTTATGTGACAGTCTACAATCTAGCCACTAGACACAGATGCTGATGGAACTACAATGAAAAACAACACACACATTATGATGTTCTGGACCTTCACTTGAGGACATTTACACTAATTGGACCTCAGTGAATTTTAATTTAAAGTCAGAGGACATGTGGATAATGTTGCTCTTTATGTTCCCTTCATCATGTGGCTTTATTGACCACCAGTACTCTGCAGCGCTAGAGTTAGGACATGTGAGGGGACAGACAGGATGTTTACTGGTTAGAAGAGAAACCCTTCATTTACTGTATGGTGAAACAAATGTGTGTGTGTGGAGAAAGGGTTTTGCAGGTCTTGAGGCTATACCCTGACCTTTGAACCCTCCTCTCCAATGCCCCTCTGTCCCTTCCTCTAAGTCTCTTTGATGGCTGAGGACCACAAGAATCAGTATGTGATCAGTTAAACAGAAAGAAAGAGTAAATAGAATCAAAAGCATTCCATGAAGAAACAAAGCATCAGTGTCACTTGGCCTCCGCTCATTATCTGCTCCATTTCATCTGCATCACAGCATGCTGCCATCAACTTCCATCCCTTTAATTGGTAGAAAACTTTACAGTGAACTCTGCATGCGTTGGATATCCCAGAAATAATGTTTTATTTGCTGTTTGTCTGTTTCCCTGCAGGCAACGAGACATAGGTAAGACAAAGGAGGGAAGAAAGCGAGGGAGGCAGCGGAGCGTCTCCTTTCGGTGTGTGTACGCCTGCTGGTGACAAAACGGGAGTCAGCCCCCTCACCCCCCCCCCCCCCCCCCCCCCATCCCTCCTTCCTCACCACTCAGGGGAAAAAAGGACTGTCAGAAACAAAGCGTGAAGGTGTGAGGGCTGAGTTTGGCATGGAGGGGTAATCATTAGAAAGAATAAGGGGTGAAGGCTGGGGGTGGGGGGTGGTGGGGTGTGTGAGCATTTGTGTGAGTGGGTGGGTGGGGGTGTCACAGGGGGTGGGGGCGGGGGGGTGAGCTCGTTAAGAGGAGCCTGCAAATTGAAAGTGGCGAAGCAGCCGACGTGACTTAAGAGTTACAAATCACTACAACACGCTCCAGTCAGCCTGACAGACTGCTGCTCCCTGGTGCATGCACACACACACACACACACACACACACACACACACACACACACACACACACACACTGAAACAGCTAATTAGACTGCACGCATGCAGGTTTGGTCTTAATGATATCTGCATACGATTTTCCTACACGTTACAATGTAAAGTGTATTTGTGTGTGTGTGTGTGTGTGTGTGTGTGTGACATGTGCGCATCCCTGTCGTCACTGTCACTTTTCTGCTTCACAGTGTGTGTGTTTGTGATGATGCCCTGACTTTTCCCCTGTGACAGTGTTTCTAAGTTTGCCTTCTCAGCTGACAGCGAGTGTATGTGTGAGCGTAGCCTGTGTGTGTTTGTGTGTGTGTGTGTGTGTGTGTGTGTGTGTGTGTGTGTGTATGTACCACAGAGCCAAGTGAGCATGGCAGCTACCTCAGCATGGCTTCTCCTCTAATGCAGCTGGTGTTAAGTGTTACTGGCACTTTGCTTTAAGCTCCTCTGTCTAGTTTCAGTGTTTGGTCCTCTCTGTCCTCACATGTTCATTCTTCTCCCAGGACATGAAATCCTCTCTTCTCTACTCTGAGCAGTAGCATCTTTAGCAGTGAAGCTCTGGTAGGGAGCATGGATTTATTAGGAGCTGATTGGCACCTGTAAGGATACACACACCAGAGAAGCAACACCATTTTTGGACACCTTGTTCCAAAAATGGTGTTGGTTTGTACTAGTACGTCCTTCCTTTCTTCCTTCCTTCCAACTGTCCTTCCTCTCTCCCTCCCTCCCTCCCTCCTTCTCTCTCTTCTCCATCCCCCTTTCTTCCTTCCTTCCTCCCTTCCTTTCTTTCCCTTCTCTGTATTTCCTCCCTCCCTGCCTCCATCCCCCTTTCTTCTTTCCTTCTGTCCATCCTTCCTTTCCTCCCTCCTTCTCTCTTTCTTTCCTCCCCTTACCTTCCTCCCTTCCTTTTTCCTTCCTCTTTTCTTTTCTCCCTCCCTCCCTCCTTCCTACCTCCTTTCCTTCCTCCTTTCCTTGACACAAGGACAACAGGAGGGTTAAAATTGTATCTTTTATCTATTTTATCTTTTTTTTATTTTGCTAGTCTCTGTCTTTTTTTCATCTAACTCTATTTTAACTCTGTTATTAGCTTTTATTAAACTCTCATTATTTAATCTTACTTTTGTTTTGTCTCTTTAATCTATTTTAAAATAGTTCTAAGGTCTAATTCTAACCTTGACTGAACTTTTTTCTCTTATAGATTTTTATTGTAGATCATAAATTGTTTTTATTACTTTTTTTATCATTTTTATTTCCCCTTGCGGTCTCTAATTGTTCTTTGTTTTTATTTCTTCCTTGTTTTCGTACCTTTATGTTGTCCTTGGTCTACACTTGCTCTGTCTTCTTATCACATTGATCAACTGTGAAGTATGATATAATAAATAAATAAATACACATATAAATATATAAATGCATAAGTAAATAAATATATTTTAGTTGTGAAAAAGGCTAATTTTACTTTTCTACATGTATTTATGTATTCATTTACTTATTTTTTTATATTATTGATTGATTGATGCTGTCACGTCTCCACACACCTGGCCAATCAGATTCTCTGTTTCAGAGACTTACAAAACTTGCAACAAGTCGTCCAAATGAAAGCATGTGACTCCAGACCTAGCAGCATTCTCTAATCAGGCTTGTGTGTTGGCAGTAATCAGCAGAACATCATGTATCTGTGCTTTCCTAAACTGTTTCTGCTCAACAAGGAGCTCCAACTATCTCCATATGGAATTGTTTTGACTGGCTTTTAGTGCTGCTAACGACGCTCTGCTAACTCAGTGAGGAACATGTTTCATCCTTCCTGTAAATTATTGACTATAAAAGTCTAAGTCCTTCCCAGAATAATGGGGATTCTGAGAAACTTTTGTACGTTTTTGCATCATTTTCAACATGAGCTACTATCTGCTAGCTCACCTGACTAATGGCTGTGACAACACAATAGCTACACACTGACAATGTTCTTATTAAATCACATTTCAAACAGACAAATATGGATTCCTGTGTATACTTCATTGGGTTTACCTGCAGTGAGCTTGTTTAAACCAAGTCTGTTTGATTTTGATTTTTGTATTTGATCTTCAGTTGCTGCCACCTGCATGTTGTCCCTGTCAAAATAAAGCTAAACAAATACACATAATATACTGTTAAGATTTCACCACAATCATCTATCCAGCCATGTTGTTTTAAAGACCGTGTAAAGTGAATTCAGACATTTTCTTCTAAACACATTAAATAGGTCATAAATGTATTTCTAAAAAATGTGTAAAAAGCATTTCAACCATTTAGATTTGAATTGTGGAGCTAGGCTTCATAAACTGTGTTTCAAGATTTCTGTGTTCAGGATTTAGTGGGCGGGTCTGAAAATCACCCGCCCTGCTGCTGTAGAGATATAAATACATTCAGCACACACTACTACTACTACAGTCTACAGTTAGCCAGTTAGCCGCCAAGCTAGCTGCCGAGTTAGCAGCAGAAAGCTCTCAGATGCATCCTTATATTAGGACATTATGTTTTAGCTTTGCTGGAACTTACACTTCATTCTGCTTAACTTTGACCTGTTGTCCTAGTTTGTACATGTTTTTTGTGCAACCTAGTGGTAACAAAAGCACAACACATCAATCAGTAGAAAATGGCAGGCATATTGGCCAAATAGCTGATCCCCAGACAAAAGTGGACCAGGTACAAAACTTATCAAATTCTATGGTTGAAACTAATTTATTTATGCTTAATAATGTTTGTAGTTTGATACAAATGTAACTAATTTTAGCAACAGCAACAAGCTACAACACTGCTAATCAGGAAGTACTTACATTTAAGCCTATACTTACTTTATTGTAACGATAAAATGTAAATGTAAGGAAATAGTTTAATAGACTGGTGAATTCATTGTTTTACAGTAAAATAAACCCATTGTCCCCATATGAGGACATTTTCTTCAAAAACTACTTCCTGTTCAAAGACGATGATTAGTTTTTGTACTTATCAGGTACTACTAATCCCAAATATCTCAGAGAAATTAAAAAGCATGCCAAAGCTGATACAAAGGCAACAGTAACTCAAATAACTACTGCATCTCTGAATGTGCAACCCCTTCAGTGTACCTTTCTTTTAATGGCTACTTCCAGCAGGATAACACACTGAATGGGTATTCATTTGATCAGCTTGCAGACTATGTCATGTCTAAAGGAAAAACTGGACCTTCAGTCTAGACCAGTTGGGACTCACTGTCCTACACAGTGGATGAGACAGTATAAAGGGGCTAGGCACAGTGTTGCTTTGAGCTTAATACTAACACTAGCATACTAACTAAAGCCTCACACAGCTGCTAACATTGCTGTACACTTTATTGATATCCATCTTCTTATCTCACTCTCCGTTTGAACTGTACATTAAAACTATGTTTAAATTCCGTGTAAAGTAAAAAAAAAAAAAAAAAATCGCCAAATATATGAAATTAGGCTTCAAAGTTGTGTAAAACACAGCCTCTTTCTCTGCTCCCAAACACTGTGGGAGTGCCCACTGAGTCCGCTGAAACCCCAGACCCGCCCACTAAATCCTGAAGTCAGAAATCTTGAAACACAGTTTGTGAAGTCTAGCTCCACAATTCAAATCTAAATGGTTGAAATGCTTTTTACACCTTTTTTAGAAATACATTTATGACCTATTTAATGTGTTTAGAAGAAAACTCACTTTACACAGTCTTTAAACAGTAATGTGTTTGTCAGAGTTGGCACAAAATGTATTGACTGTAACACAAAGCTGTTTTTCCAGAAAAAATATACAGCAGTATCCATACATTGAGTTAAAACTACAAGTCAGAAGAACTGTCAGAGTGTTCAGAGGCACATACAGCACTTACTTTACCCTCAGTTTCATTCTTAGACCTGATGGTCAGAGCACTGCAGGAGATAATGGAAAACCAAGTTAAAGTGCCAAGAAGATAGTGAGGTTATTGTCACATTGCTTTCATGACCAGTGGACACACACACACACACACACACACACACACACACACACACACACACACACACACACAGCTCTAGCATTTATTCAGTGAAGGCTGAGTTCTGTCCACCACTCATCTCCGATGCTGATGGTGGCTTGTTTACTACAGTCTGCATCCTCTGACTCCAAAATTGCATTAATTGAAAAGAAATGACGGCAGCATGATAGTATATGTTTGGTGGAATTAACTAGTCTGAATTTAATTACTGTAGGCTATGATGCACCACTGAGTGTGATTAAAAGAATGTCAAACAAGCTCCACAGGGAGATTTAATAAATGAACTCCATCAGCTTCTTTTCCCATTCTGTTTGTGTGTAACATGGAGCACACTGCTTTGAAGAATACCCATGCTCAATACGGAGCCATCCATCCATCACAGTGAAGAGGAAACCAACAGATCACATCTTTCTGCTGGAGAGGGAGTGTAATAGTTCACCCTAAAAATCTTCTCTTTCTTTTACATATTGACATGTGATCATTTGTTATTTTGTCATTTAAGGTCTGTGTCTTCCTTGTTCATCTCACACTGATTCATAACACAGCTACATAGCAGCCCCTTCTGTCACTAATTCTCCTACCATGTGCAGCCTAAATAAATCAAACTCTGGCTCTTGCGTTTAATCCACCAAACAAACTTTAGGTTCAAATTATTACTTGATGTATGGAACAAGGTGATTTCACAGAAAAACATGGACTCAAATCTTTCATGAACTGGCTCTGGTTCACTGACAAACATCCTGGCACTGCTCAGACATCATGCTTAATAGAACATCAGATCAAGCAAAGGTAGACAGCTATCAGACCGCACCAGCTACATTAACATATTACTATAAGTGCTGCAGTGAGAGCTTCTTTTTAGGACACATATCAAACACGTCATACTTTCCACACTTGAAAGTATAGAACTGCTGGAAGTGTATAAAAATAGTTATTGAGACACACAACACAGAAACATTTTGGTGAGTCTACTCCATGATCTGTAGAAGCGTATGAAGATAGAGGACAGGAGAGGAGAGGTGGTGGAGTGAAGCCAGCAGCTAGCTGATGGAAATCCCCTCTGGACATTCTCTGTTTAAGTAACATCATGAGGCTGATTCCAGTTAGTCCAGTGACTCAACTCAACTTCTTACAGCATTTTAGATTCAAGTTTAGATTCAAAGCAGCTGAAAAAGGAAAAAAAAGGGGGCCAACTGAGAAAACGTGTATATACAATTAAGTTGAATCGTGAAAACATGAATATCCTAAGAAGGTTGCGTGGAAGAATGAAGGACAGATGATGACACTTTGTTCAGACTATCTCAGGTCTTTGTCAGTAGCTTTCTGAACCACATCTCACACTAATCTATTTAGTTTGAACTCTGTGTTGTCATTTCAATCTAGAACACAATCTAAGCAACGCACAGTTTTGTATGGAGCCATGGTTACATGGAGCTCACCTCCAGCTCAGATTACTTAAACACATAATAAAACAAGCTTTAAAAAACAAGTGAAACAACACCTAATGACCCTTCAGCTGCAGTCATAGTGTGTCAATTGTTTTTTTAACAATAGGAAAATCATTAGGTAAAGAAATATGATGCAAGACTTAACCATGTATGCTCATAAACTTAGCACATACATGTATATGTTTACATGTATGTTTGTATGTCTAGATGCAGCATACATATGTATGTGTGTATATGTATGTACAACTGCCGTAAATTAATAAGAATATGTAGAGTGTTGAGAGGAAGAATTCTGATGTTATAATGTTGGGTTTTTTTGTTTTTTTTAATTCATGTGATGGTTTTGTTTGTTCAGTCCATGGACAGGTAGCTGATGCTTCCCAACAACTAACGGGGATCCTAATAGAGAAAGAATAAAGAGAGAATAGGTGGATGTAAAGGTGTGTGTAGGTGCACAGAATGGTACGGAGGACATAATATAGAATTACCAACATAGCTATGTAGACACATGAGTCTGAATAAAATGTTTGTTTTTTAAAGTTTTTGTTTAACTGGTAGAACCCAGCTTCCATCCTGCCAGTTGGAACAGCAGAGGAGCTGTTTGTGTGTCTGCTGTGATGGGAAAGTAGCGTTGGGAAGGTGAAGCACCAAAACTATGGATAATGGATCTTTCCTGCTAAAAGCTTTCATAGACAGAAGCTATTTTCATAAAATTGCAGGAGAGTGAATGTTAACTGTGCACAGACAGAAAGCTTTGACTTATGGATAATGGCTGGTTAAATGTGGTCTGGTGCAGATATACAGCAGAACCATTATTGAAACTAGAAATGTTTGGGTATGCTTGTAAGTCCACAATCAGAGCAACTCATTTATCCAGCTGCTAGACAACAGTGTAGCATCATGTGAAGCATTCAAACAGGCTGTATACAGTATAGCCTGAGGCAGTCCCTTTTTCATACATACATGTAGATCAGGGGTGTCAAACATGCGGCCCGTGGGCCAGAACCAGCCCGCCGAGGGGTTCCCACTTTCCTTCCTGTGTTCTTTTCCTTCCTTCCTTCCATCTGTCCTTCCTCCCTTTCTTCCTTCAGTCCTTCCTTCCATCCGTCCTTCCTCCCTTCCATCTGTCCTTCCTCCCTTTCTTCCTTCCATCTGTCTTTCCTCCCTTTTTTCCCTTCCTTCCTTCCTTTTGCCTGTCTTTCCTTCCTTCCCTTCATATTTCCTTCCTGCCCTCCATCTTTTTAATGATCCGGCCCACATGAGATGAAATTGGTCCGTATGTGGCCTTTGAATGAAAATGAGTTTGACACCTCTGATGTAGATGGTACATCAACACCATCTTTAAAGTCTAAAAGACATAAGTTATGTAACTGTCTTACAAAAAAGTGCTGCTGAAGGCCAAAACCATTCTAAAAGTGTAATTGTTCCTCCTTTCCATACTGGCTACCACCACGTCCAACTACTTACCTCTGCCAGGTGATGCAGGACAATTCAGTCACACACTACAAGACTGAAAAACAGCTTCTTCCCCCAAGCTGTTAAACTAATGAACATGGCCTGATCCTCTCATCCCACTCACTCACACACACTCACTGGAGGACTATTCATCTAAACTCTTTTTGTGTAATAATGTAACTGTATGCCTTAAATTGTTTCAATAGTTTACATAAGGCCTACTGTTACAACAAGCATTGCTGCTGTTTGCTGTGTTTGCATCTTTTTATATTACATACTTATATGTTATCAATGTCTTGAAATGTCTGAAAATGTCTTAAATTGTTTTTAATTGTCTCAAAAACTACTACTACTATACCAGACTGACAAAAATAAATAAATACTGCAGGAAACATTCATAGCAACATTCTGACTTATTTCTTCTTAAAACATTTTTCTCAACAGTTTATTATTATTATGAAAGGAAACGTTCATTTGCATAATTGTGGCGTGAAATACCAACACTTTGTCATGCTGACATGCTCCAGGCTTTCAACCAACTCCACTGTAAACCTATCCATGTCATTATTAGATGCCATGAGACTGATGCTGATATGTTCCTTCTTAGGAGAATATGAGTTGTGTGTTTAGAGAGTTAAATGGCAACAAATGGACTTTGCTGCAGGAGAACACTGTTTGACTCCCACTTCCAACCGTAAGTGTCAAGCTTCCAACTATGATTGGGATGATGAGGTTTCTTCCTGTTAAAAGGGAGTTTTCCCTTGCCACTGTTGCTAAGTGCTGCTCATGTGGGAATGTTGAGTAAAGAATAGGGCTGGGCGATTATGGCAAAAATCAAAATCACAAATAACTGACCTTTTAACCTCGATTAGGATTAATGAAGGATTATCTCCACTCTTGATGAACAATGATGTATTTTCACAGTTTCTTTAGTTTAGTATTTTCCACTGCTGCCCTCACACATGATGATCTTTAAGGAGTGAAAATAAAGATGTTTTAAGGTGTGACGCTGTGGTTAATGTCTAGTTTACTTGATTAGAACTATGTAAAGATCATGGTTTGGGTTCAAATCATCACTGGAGACAAGTTTTCTAATTCCTTAAAGATATGAAACCCTTACTCGATTAGAGTTTCTAAATGTCGGTTTTGATCATTTTTTGATTAATTTCCCAGGCCTAGTAAAGAGGACCATCTAAGCCTGTTCTATGTGTAAAGCGCCTTGAGATGATTTCTTTTTTTTTGCTGTTTTTCCCTAAATCTAACTAGGGTTAGATGTGCCTAAACCTAACCAGACCACACCAGTTGTTCTGAGTGTGTAATATTGGTGTGGGTGGGTCTATATTTCATTGCTAATACAAATACAGCTTTTATACAATTAAATACAATCTTTTCAAAATGACTGATAGAGTGACCCTTACCCCCCTGATACTGTGTGATGTGCTGTGACAAACATGAACTTAAGCAACACTCATCTATTGAAAATGTGTAGGCGGAATTAGGTGCCTTTTACTCTCCCCACGACCCCAACATATATTTTTTAAAGCACTAATTAAAACAGAAATGGAAAAGAAAGAAATAAAGTCAAGAAGAGATTCAGTGACAAACTCATGAAAACTTGGAATGATAGAATAAAGCAGCTGTGAGATATGATGAAATGTATACCTCTGGGGTCTGTGGGTGCTCCACTCACTAGGATTAAGGTTAAAGCACTTTCAATGTAAGTGATGGATGATGAAATCTACAGTCTACATTTCATGCAAAAATCCATTAAAGTTCAGCTGAAGCACATATGAGGAAAACAGCTCAATAACATAAAGCAGGGATTTGGTACTAAAAACAGAAAATTTGGAAGATATCCACTCCAAATGTCTCAATCAGACTACTGAAGCCTCATATTTGCCTCACCACTAACTGACCACTGATGTGCATTCCTATGGTCTGGTGGCGCTTTGCATGGCTTTGTCATTAGAAGCACATTCATGTTCCTTTCCGAGAGTAACTGTGTGGATACCTGTGTTGTAACTAGACTGGAGATTTTCTATGAGAGGCTCTCCTAATGTATGTGGTACCACCAAATACCAGTACATACTGTAGTCACAGTTGTCAGTGGACCCATGTGTTCTGTTTCTTATCACAAAGAGAAACTGATCTGTGTTTTATGTTAGACAGCTGTCCACATGGTGTCCATCATAACTACGTTACCTAGCCAGGTTACATTAGCTTATTAACTCTAACCACAGCTCAGCTCTGGGGAAGCAACGGTTTAAAACTGATAAATCATTAAAAGTAACTAGCTATAACTCACAGATGCATTTACTGCCTACAATCTGATGTCTCTAATGCATGCTGCAGTGAGAAGAGTACATCATGAGAGAAGCAGATTACTCAAGTTGACTATCTTGAGTGGCTTCCTTTCGATTTGTTCAATACTTCTCTTAGAAAGAAATATAGAATGTAAGTACATTTCTACATGAATGGAACCATGTAAAGACAATAGTGTCAATAAGTGACATTGAACTCTGTGTTGTCATTCTTCACATCTGCAGAACAACATCATGAATACCCTCCAGAGAGACTGACTGAGAGTGTGTGCTATTATCATTGTGTCTTGCTTCCTCTTCATAACGGCAGGTTTCATCACCCTGACTACCAGCGTATCCAATGAGAACAGGTTATTAACACAGTTGGATGATACTTTGTAAGAACTAGTTCTCTTGAAGGTTACTTTGGTCTTTACTCTGCTCTGCTTCAATAGTGATACTTCACCAAAAGCATGAAACTGTTAAATGTCATGATGCCTGTGTGTCCTAAATGCAAATAAAACTGAGAGCTTTTGAAATGTTCTCTGAACCTCAGACCTGTGGACTCTCCTCATGCTTCACACCATTCTCTTAACAAAGACAGGACAGTCCTTTTTGATAAAGTAAAGTCAGCTTTGCACATCTGTGTGTGCAAGAACTCTTTGATAGTCCATCATGGCTGATGTGTGCAATAACCCAGGTGATCTTGACAGGCTTAACTGGAAGAGAAATGCCAGCTCTGTCCTGAGTAGTGCGTGTGAAACCCCCGGAGGCCGTGGTGGAAGGGAGGTCATAGACAATACTGCACACAGCTTGAGCACCTACCTTTGACCTCCGGCTTTATCTGACTTCACAATGTTCTGTACTACAAAGGCCCCA
This sequence comes from Scomber japonicus, assembly GCF_027409825.1. Taxonomy (NCBI): domain Eukaryota; kingdom Metazoa; phylum Chordata; class Actinopteri; order Scombriformes; family Scombridae; genus Scomber; species Scomber japonicus. The sequence continues at coordinate 4,218,667 of NC_070585.1, forward strand.
GGGTGTGCTACACCTGACCTATATACATTTATTTCTGTAGACATCACTGGATGTTGGCTGGTGCTGTTTCTACACAGATCTGTGGAAGAGAGAATGTCTACGTCCACAAAGAAGTTGTCAAACACTAAGAACAGAAACACCCTAAAATAACTGCACATTGTGAGCCAAAGCTGAGACCAAGTGAGGCAAAAACATGGTCGACTTCCAAAATGAATTAAATGCAGACGCTCATAACACATTTCAAACATATGCTGTATAAAACTAGGCAGTGAAGAGAAGTGAGACACATCATTTACATCATGGCTCTATCTCTATGTAGCTGTTTTAGTAGATAAATCATATGTTGTGTGCATTATCTCTTCTATACATTCACAGCAGCAACATATTGAGTTTTCTTTTGCTTTTGAACTCCAAAGACGTTAGTATCAAACATTTTCTTCTAAACACATTAAATAGGTCATGAATATATTTCTAAAAAAGGTGTAAAAAGCATTTCAACCATTTAGATTTGAAAAAATCACAGCCGTGTTGATTGGCATAAACCCAGAGGTGATTCTAGAGTCTGTTGGGGCCCTAAGCAAAAATTCCCAGGGGGCCCTTCTGACCAGTGTTCATCACCATTATGTTATAAATAATCTGACACCAAAGAAAAACTTATGAAATCAAAACTTTTTTTATTCCAAATGTTCACATATCATACCATACATATTAGAATTAAAGCAGCAGGTGACATGTCATGATGAGGGGTAGGAGCTGCTGTCCTGCTGGAGGTGGATGTTGCCGGAACTGATATGACAAAAACAAACAAAACAGGGTATACATTTTCATAAAGAATCTTTACAGGGCATGGTATATGCTATCAATTAAAGTAAAATGTATTGATTTATTAAACTCACAGTCATCAGTATCATAATTTGGAATGGACGCTTGATGTGCCTCTGGTGTCTCTTCCTGCTCATGACAACCACCAGGTGCAGTGGCCACTATCCCACTGGAGGGGGATGTTGCTGGAACTGATGTGACAAAAAACAAAATTGTGTATATTGTGATAAAGAATATTTACAGGGCATCGCATATGTTATCAATTAGTGGGACACTGGACTTATGGTTTTCATCGTCAGCATTTGGTAGGGGCACTTTACCTGTCTGTTTTGTGGACATAAATTTAAGTAATGATCCTGAAGAGAGATAGAGAGAGAGATTTTTAATTGTTCTCCTTGGGCATAGCTTTCATTATTCATTGCTATCATAGCATTCATAGATTAACGCTAGCTATTAACTCTTACACAACTTTATTAGTTACAGAAAAAGCTCCAAATCACTCCATTACATTTTGTACCTTCAACAAACACCCATGTCCACACAGCATACAGGCACAGCAAGCATGGTACAACCAGTAAACTTTACAGTAAATACTGCATAAACAGTTTAAAACAAGTTAAAATTTAAAAAAACTGTAGCATGTAAATAGCTGTTAAGGGGGCTTCAATGCTGATATTATAATACTGAATACCCCATTTTCAATACTGTAACATTATACGTTAGCTTATTTACTTTCTGTTACCCTGTTAGTTAGCAAATTAATAGAGAGCTGCTGCTTGCTATCAAGGAGGACAGCAACTAACGTTAGGTTAGCTTTGCATTTTTTATTTTTTATTTGTAACTTGCTGGCCATAACCGCGTCCAGTGCCAGAGCCGCATGCACCGCACTCGAGTCGGTCATGGCCAATGGAGTGCAGGTCCAGCTCCACTTGCTAACTAACCAAAACGTGAAGTAATAAACGTAACAACGATACCGTTTTTACGTTTCAAACTTAACGTTAGACTAACGTACCGGGTAGACACCTGAACAGCAGCTAACATTTGTGTAAGCTAGCATTAGCGTAAGCTAGCATTAGCGTCAGCTAGCGTTAGCGTCAGTTTAATGCAGTGGTCACCATAAACATACATGTCTGATGCTAATGTTAGCTGCAATTCTGTCTCCCCGTTAGTTAGACAAAGTAACAGCATTTGTTCAATAACAGCAGTCATTTACTGTTAATGTTATGCTTATATCATTATCTGCTCCACTTACCACTGTCTTTCCTTCTTTTTTCTTCATCCTCTTTTTTTTCTTCCTCTTCTCACTACCAGATGTATAGCTCCTCTTCATTTTCCTTCAGCTTCATTTCCAATTTACAGAAAGATAATTTAGCATCACACAGGTTAACCAGGCGGGGAGTTCCAGTCCTCTGAAAAGAAGCCAATGCGGAAGTAACTTAGAGCTGCATTCTATCAAAAGGCCACCAGGGGGAGACCGTTTTGTGTTCAAAAAGACTTCCGGCTCTATACAAGTCTCACTTGATTTCTAACCTCAGTAAACGTTTTCAAAATGTGTTTATGGTCTCTATTGCTAGTTTAAAGCCTTCTTCAATGCAGTATGATGTTCTTTCGTGACATTTTGGCCTCCCTGATTTTATATTTGACGATAAAGCAGGCTACGTGGCTACGTTGTGATTGACAGGTTGATTGACCAATGTCCTTGAGATCCAGCCCTCGCAACCAATCTCAGCCTTCCCGCTCGGCCGTTGGCCCCGCCCATACTTCCGTCCATGACTCCGCCTCATGCCCATATATGTAGAATCCGTGTTCTTTTTTTCCCAGAATGCACCTGAAATTTTCAAGATGCCGCTGCCTAGATTCGATACTATTGGCTTCCGAGCAGCAGTCCACAAACCGATGGGTGACGTCACGGATGTTACGTCCATTTCTTATATACAGTCTATGAGGTTAACATGAGGTGGGATCATGGGATTGACATGGGGCCCCTTTAGGGAGGTTTCCTACTGAGATGTCATTGCAAATCACCCGTTGTTTAAGGGGGAGGGGGATGCGGTCACTGCGGTTTATACATTTTTGAGACATTTCGGTAAAAACAGCCCTCGAACCCCTAACGGCTCGGGGCCCCAAGCAGTTGCCTGCTTTGCCTGTTCACAAGCGAGAGGGTAACGGCTGCAGCCTGCGGGAAGGCGGGGCTAAAACATAGGAGAGAAGACAAAGAGAAAACACACATGTTGTTCCTCCAGGCAGTGCCGTTTCAAGGAATTTGGGGGCCCCAAGCAAAATGGACTTGGAGGCCCCCCCACCACCTCTGTCCGCCGACGCAGACACCCCTAGACCACAGCAAAAAAACCTACGCCTCACCATCCCACCCCGCCCGCCCAAAGCCTACAGGAATCACAGCATAGACACACTGGAGGCTCCAGGTCTTGTTGGACTGTTTATAAAGCATGAAGTATAAAATGATCACACAATTCTGTGTTAAGGCCCATTTATGCTCAACATTAAATACGGCCCAAACGGAGCAGTACCACCGTAAACCGTAGGGGCAGTGTTGCTGTCACTACTCCATACGTAGCTCTAGTGAGACACGCAGAAGAAATTTCAATGGAGGAACTTTTTAAGGAAAGGTTGTGTGAGTTGGTTAGAAACTTTAAACATATCGTTTTTGTCTTTTATGCAAGAGATACATTATCAATATCTCCTCCACAGTCGCCATGTTTGTTTTTGAGTTTTTTTGTTGTCATAAACTTTTGACTCTGTGCTGCCCCCTGATATTATTAGAATTAGAAAAGATTATATCAATCTGGTATTTTTAGACTGATGTTCATCATTGGAAGATAAGTAAATTATATAATGTGATCTGATTGTTTTACAATCTGTTGATTTGAAATGACAGTCACTCACTTCTCCACTCCTTAGCAATGTGCTAGACTAGTGTTTCTCAACGGGGGCGGTACCGCCCCCCAGGGGGCGTTAGGACAGTGTCGGGGGGCGTTTTGAATGATCCAGCTGAGAGGGGGGCGCTCAGACACAAATGGGGGGCGTTAGTTTATTTTCACTTCTCAGTATTTTTTTTTTTTTTTTTTTGCCAGAGAAATGCTTGTTAATCTCAATTTACGCATTTATATGAGGAAAAAATATATAGTTCATACATGAAATAAGTCGTGTGGACGCTCAATATGGCGTCGCCCTATTGTTTACCTTCCTCCCATAATGCATTTCGCGGTTGCCAGGCCAACCGACTCTGTTTGACAGCTCCTGACAGTTGACAGAAGTCGAACCTATGAATCGAACCCGAATTCGCGGGTTAAAATGCCACACCCAATCAAAATGTACACAAGCACAATTACGTATAAAAAGTTTAATATCAAAACTAAATCAAACAACATGGCGGAAAGCAAGAAGAAGTGCAGACAGTACAATATTGAGTATATTAACTATGGATTTATTCCCTCACCGACAAATATCCATCTCCCGATGTGCCTGATTTGCGAGCAGGTCTTTTCAAACGAAGCCATGAAACCGTCTCGTTTAAAGGACCATCTTAATAAGATTCATCCAGACAAGGCATCTAAGGGTACGGCATATTTCCAGGCCCTCAAGGAGCAGCACTCCAAACGGAGCATCTCCAGTCTGTTTGCCCGGAAGGTAGATAGGTCCGAGAGTGGGTTAGTTGCTTCCTACAACATATCTTTGTTGATAGCGAAGTCCGGCTTACCTTTTACCGTGGGGGAGAGGTTGGTTCTCCCTGCTATTAAAGAGGCCATCTCCACTGTCATGGAGCGGGACCCGGCACCGGTGTTAAAGGCCATTCCCCACAGCAATGACAGTGTGGCGCGGAGAATTAAAGAGATGGCGCTGGATACCGAACAGCAGCTGTGTGCCACACTGCGAGAAAACTATTTTAGTATCCAGCTGGATGAGACAACCACTGCAGACAACAATGTCATGTTAATGGCATATGTCCGTTATGTGTGTGGGAGGGATGTGTCTGAGGACATACTGTTTGCAAAATATCTATCCACTGACACAAGAGGAGAGACCATCTTCAACGCCTTGGATGAGTACCTCCAGGCCAATTCCATCCCGTTTGGCAACATCCTCGCCTGTGCCACGGACGGAGCTCCCGCTATGGTTGGGAGGTACCGCGGGTTCGCAACTTTGTTAAAGGAGCGTGTGCCAAAAGTGTTGGCAGTGCACTGCGTGCTGCACCGCCACAACCTCGCATCCAAGGCAATCAGTCCATCCCTCCACCAGTCGCTGAACACTGCAGTCAAGGGCATAAATAAAATCAAGGCCCATGCCCTTAATGACCGGCTCTTTAGGCAGTTGTGTGGGGAAAACAATGAGGGCTTTGAGCGTCTGCTGCTGCACACAGAGGTGCGCTGGCTCTCGAAAGGCAACTGCCTGGCGAGGCTGTGTGAGTTATTCGCATCAGTCCTAGAGTTCCTCGAAAGGGTGGATGCAGAGCTCAGGGGTATGCTGTGGTCCAGCCGTCACGACATCCACTACCTGGCAGACTTCTTTCAAAAAATGAATGAGGTGTCACTGAAGCTCCAAGGAGAGGCTGAGACACTCGTCCGCTCAAAGGCCACTGTCCGCAGTTTAATTGCCAAACTGGACCTGTACCGGCACAATTTGGGCAGACGTCAGCTGAACAGCTTCCCTTACCTAACCAAGGTTTAATAATATTGAGTTATTATTATTATAAAATAATAATAATAATAATAATACTTATTATTATTATTATTATTAATATTATTTATTGTAGTAGTAGTAGTGATATAATACCAATCATATTAGCAATAATAAAGTAAAGCATAGCTTTCATTTTTTGAATATTTTTATACTTACATTCAGGTGCTGGATGACCTGTCAGACAGCCATCTGCTTCGTTACACGGAGCACTTGATGGCTGTGAAAGCAGACCTGGAGATCCGTTTCAGGGACCTAGAAGAACTGGTTGTCCCTGAATGGGTAACAGAGCCATTTCAGATGGATGCATGTAGCTGTGATGTGGCACTCCAAGAAAGCCTTATTGACCTCCAAAATGACGAGGAGGCCAAGGCAACGTTTCGCGTCTCTGGGTGGCGCGCCATGTGGGCTGCGCACGGTGCGCGTTTCCCCCTGCTGTGGGAGAAGACCCGTCTTCTGCTTCTGGCTTTCCCAACCTCATACCTCGTTGAGCAGGGATTCAGCCAAGCTCTCCACATGCAGACGAAGTACCGCAACCGTCTGAATTTGGTGGACTCCGGTGCACTGCGACTGAAACTGACATCTCTGCACCCCGCTGTTAAAAAACTCGCAGCAAGCCACCAAGCACAGGGCTCACATTAAGTTGTCCCTAATGTTGCCCACTAAATGTCCAGATCACAGCATTTGTAGTTCGTTGTTGTGTGCTGTTTTAAATTGGCAACTGCTGCTGCTGCTGTCTTGTTCTCCACTTTCCGTTAGAAGGCAGTTAATTGTATATAGTTAATTGATGGTCTGCTTAATTAAGGGCGTGACCAAACATGTTATTGGCCAATTGAGGCATGTTGTTCACGTGAACTAATGTTAAATGTGTGTTTGAATGTGGAAATACAAATAATACATTTTTTTCAAACCATTTTCCGTCATTGTTTTTAATCATACCCTCACCTCACCCTCTGATTCCTTAAGTTTTTATCCTTATGATCATTTTGACCACAGCAGCTTAAGCCTACAAAAATGATTATATTAAAATTGTTGCTTGTCTAAAAGGCCAGTCAAATGAAACCTTATGCACCTATGGGAAATGTGCAAATTATCATACAATGTCACTGACTGACTTAAAATTAGAAATGGCCATCTTTTCTGTAGGCTTATAAGTATGTTAATTCCACCTCTGCTACAAGTTTGACATTTCAAATAAATATGTCCTTGTGAATTGGTGGTGCAGAAATTAACCTGGTAAAAGTCATTATTATCATTATTACCATCTTCATCAATAAGCTTTTTTCCCCCCATGGTTGGTTGGGGGGGGGGGCAGAGGAGCCTCGTGATGAGGTGAGGGGGGCATTTGTTCAAAAAAGGTTGAGAACCACTGTGCTAGACCATTCTCTTAACAGGTTTCCGTTACTAGTGTTATAAACAGTGACAAAAATATTTATTATTAGTAAAAACACAATATGTCGCTGAAAAAGACATTGCAATGTCTATTGAAAACAGTTTTCATGTTCATCGAATTTTTTTACATCAGCCTTCAGTCAAATAGTAGACTTTGCCATGGTGCAATAATGTGTCCTCACATCAATAATCATCTCAAGTAATTCAACATGTCTATTTATCTTTAAGCGTTCGTGTAGTAAGTGTTTATGTAGTAGAGGGAATAACAACATGAATCCGACAGTCATTTTGCGCTGTTTCGACTGAGTTTCTGAATTACCGATATTCCCTGAACACACCACAATTACGTCGGAGATATGGGCAGGACTGGACATGTGACGTAAGTGACATGGGCGGGGCTGAACATTTGTAGGCGGGGCTGGACGTCCAGACCAGCCTTCCCGCAGGCCGCAGCCATTAGTAGTTGTCACAAGCTGCGCGTCTGTCTGTAACATTACAGCAGTATTGTCCAACTGAATGACAAAATACCCCAGTTATCATTTTGCCTTCCAAAATCATTAATATAGTTGTAAGATTCAGTCTGAGAATATTACTAACAAGAAGAAGCAGAAAAAGTAAAAGCAACAGTTATATAGTGCATACTGTACATACTGTGGGGTGCACACAGATGTCTGCACAGGGTTTCGGGAAGACCCTCGCAGATATGTGCAGGTGATAAAATGTACATCACACAGATCAGATGAAATGATGATAGTGATATTAGATCATATTGAAGAGTGTAATTGTGGTTATAAGTTCAAGGCTTTAAGGTTTAAAATGTTTAAAGATGAACAGGGGATGAAAAGTTAGGACCATTCTAAGGGCCTGTGACTGAAATATTACAACATTAGTTTAAAAAAAGAATATATTATTATATATTATATTTATATTAATAGAAACACGCTGTTCCGCCCACGGGACGGGTCGGAGGTTGGGAGGTAGCGACAAGTACTTCTGAATGTTTTAAACACCAACCCTTAAACATGGATACTCATGCCGTACATTGTTAGAAAGCTTAGATTCTCCTGATTCATTCAAGACCACTCACGACTTATATGGTTGCTCACAGCCGTAATAGTATTAATGATTGTCTCGGCTAGCCACTCAGCTAAAGTAAGAAAAGCTATAATGCTACATACCTTCAAAGTCTTCCCTTTATCCACAACGATCATCTTATGACTCAGGACTTTTTGTACAGCTTGCAAAGTATCCATTCTGCTGAAATATGAAATCCGTTTCCATAAAACCGAAATACTTTCCTCAATATGTCAACATGGATTTAGTCCAACATAACGTAGCACGTAACGTAACACACACGGAACAAACCATACACGTGACGGTTTTGTTTACGTCCTTGAGCTCCTCCTGTTTCATACGACACCACTCACCAGCCAATCAGTGCTTAGAATGAGGCAGTACGTGCCTCCAAAAGAGGACATGTGACTGACGACAACGACAACGTGGGTTAATCAAACCCACGTTGTCGTTGTGACTGAAAATGTTCAGTAGAATTAAGTTGATAACCTTTTAGCCAATAGTCTGAGGTTTCCAACAGTGTATGACACCTTGTTTATGGTCCAGTGTCTGTGCGTCCGCCCCGCACACACAGGAGCGGAGGCTTTTTTCAATGGAGCCAACTTTTGTTTCATGGACATATCTGTTGAAAAATAACTCATTTTTTGGTCTTTTGACTCCAAATTTGGAGTGCATGAAGCCAAGACCTGTGGCTGTGGCCTAATTGTGTCTATATCCTGCTGAGAGGTCCCTGAATGTCTGTACACATGTCATTGTATAGGCACTTTTACAAGAATCCTGAGAGTGTTTCCTTTCCAATGATACCAGACACATCTCTGAGTCTCAAACTATGTGGGATCTGTGCTGCTCACAACTTGGGCATGTCATTTAGGCAAAAAACATAAAAATATGTATTTTAAGAGGTTTTAATAACATATTTCATTTAAATTTGCATGCATCACAGCTCAGTGTCAGTAAATATTATACAGTTAGTTTTGCACTACAATAGAATTGCAAGCCTTCATAGGTAGAGGACGATGTTACAGGAATTGTACATGGTTGGTGTGACCTGTGTGTGGTGGTGAGCACAATGTCATATCTTTTCATGCGGCCCAAAAATCCCTGGTGACTCCGCTGAACATGAGTGATAAAATCATACAATGGTGCACAGAGAAGGTTTTGTGGATTCTCAGCAGCTGCCGATGGAGGAGAAGCTGGTTAACTTCACTAATGTAGAGAGACGTGAGGAAGAAGACGAGGAGCTGGCAGAGAAGGTGTGAAAAAAGCAAAAGAGTTCCTGGTGAGTTTTCAAAGTGTTTGATGATCATCAGTCAAAGTATGAATATGAGCTATAAAACACATTTACAAGCACACTTCACTCCCACACACAGTCAGAGCATGTTGTTACAGCAGCAGTGTTGACAGGCTGGGAATACATCCATTGGCTGTTTGTGGCCAATAAACACAGACTGCAAAAACATTCTTTTGCTTGTCATATAAAATGTCAGCAAACTTTTACTTTGTGCTGTACCTGAAAACTCTGTTAAAGTCTGAAAAGGTGCTACACCTCCAACACGTTCGTCTGCTAGTCAGTGAGAGCTCTTGCTATTCACTGAGAGCAATAAATGGCGCTCCCATGGTGCACTGCAGGCATCAGATTAGAAATGCCAACACCACAGAACCAACACAGATTTGTTCTGTTGTTCTTTGTATTTACTGCTGCATTAATTAGATGTAATAAATGAATGAAAAGGAGAAATACAGAGGATGAAAATGAAACTGAAACTAAGAGCATCTGTCTTCATAGTAAATCATCTGTTGAGTGTTTGATGGTTATTTATTTGTGCTTTAGAACGTAACTGCCATGAAACATTTTATTTCTCTCATTAAGTCTACTGATGCTTACTCCCCTCGCTCAGACACCTTTGGAACTAGTAACCATTGGGTGCCAGGTCCTCCAAAATTCAAAACCAGGCTGGAGTAAAAGCGTCAGGGCAGCATGATGTGCCTCATAACACTTTTATTGGACGTTTGTTCAATAGGTGTACTTGAAATGCATGTGTTGCTTTCAGTGTACTTGGGCCTTCAGGGTAGATTAGTAAAGACTTGCCTCAGGAATGCCTAAGAGCGCTGTGACTGACAGAGCTGGTAAAGGAACAGCGGCTGGTGAGCAACTAAACAAAGATATACATTGAAAAGTGGTCCTGTTAAACCATTTGTTGGTATTGATAATATGAATTGAAAAATTTGAATTAATAATTTTGTTCATTGAAAAACAAAACAAAAACGGACTGTGTTGAAGCTCCCATTAACGTCCCCATGTGAAGTGTAGTTTTAAACCAAAAAGGGAAACATGCAAAATGAATAATTTGTTCATGTCTTCTATGAGCCAATTAAATGTATTGTTAACCCTTTGAACCCAACTAAAGCACTCTTTCCTCTAAAGGTGATTTGTGCTCATGTCTTCATGTTCAGTCTTAACACACATGATTTATTTTATTGAATTAATTTTGAGATATGTATGCAATGTTCTGTTAGTGAAGCCAATGGTAGCAACTCTTCATGTTGAAATACTACTACTAACAATAATAATAATAATATCACTCACACACTCTATCTGCTATCAATTTTGAACCGAAACAATGAATCAATCAGCTATTATCTGTCACTGACTGGTGTGTGTATTGTATAAGCAACAAATAATGAATATGTTTGAGTTTAATACCGTTGGTCAGAAAAGCTTTGCAGCTTTTGGAAAATGTTTTGGTCCTTTTTTATCATTTTCAGACAGCTTAGAGAGTAAACAGTTAATCAAGAAAATAATCAGCAGAATGAACAATAATGGAAATAATCATTAGATGCAGTTCTACATCAGATGGCATAACATATTATCTAATAATATATGACAGTATATAGACACAAGCAGGTAAATAAAGGAAGTGAAAACAGTTTGTAATGTCAAAGTGATTTACTAATGACAATATATAGTTTCATTTGACTATGACTTATATCAGCTGTACTTGATCCACTGCATTTATTGTTTTGTAATGGACTCATAGAGTGATTTTATTGTCATGTTGAATATAAATGAACTGTTTTCAGAGCTCTCTTGATCCTCCATATAAAAACCTGTAAAACTAACTAAGTAATTTCTCTGTTGTCAGTGGATGGACAGCCTGAGAACTGATATACTGATAGCAGAGTCCATCATGAAAAAAACCTACACTTTCCAAGACACACACACACACACACACACACACACACACACACACACACTAATTCAGGGGATGTTCACAAGCTCCATATAAGCACATACCTTCCTTTGTAGTTGAGCTTGGTGCTGGTGGGCTGCTGTGTGTATAAATTACAAGCCTGTAAAGGTAATCTGATAGCATTTGTGAGCCAGAGCTCTCCCAGTCCCCAGATGTGCAGCAGGGGAAATCCAGGGTCCACAGGGAGGCAGCCAACTAGCCGGCTGGCCAGCCAGGCTGCTGAGGGACTTCGGGGCCGAGGGGCCAAGCTCATGAAAGATGCATTAATGTAGCTTTCTTTCTCTCTCATTGGACTTGTAATATGGTTGCTGCTCCCTTGAGGTTTGTAGCTGTAATTTGACTCACATGCTTTCTCCTTCTGTGTGTATGTGTGTGTGTGTGTGTGTGTGTGTGTGGACGGATGGGTGTACACGCGTGTTTGTGCACTTGCTTGCGCATGACTGCATTATTCATCTCTGTCTTCTCCTTGTTGTGTTGACATTCATGCCTTTGAAGTCTTTTTGTGTTGATGCAGGTGCATCAGCAGCACGTCGCCACGCTTTTGTCATTCTAATTAGTGATGAGCCCTCATTACCAGTTTGCTAGACGGCTACAAATAGCACAGCAGACAATGCGAGGCAGTAATGTATAGAAGAGTAGGTCATCTCCTCCGTGTAGTGAGAGCAGAGTTTTTTACAGTGTGAAACCCCTGGGCAGTACAGCTGCTGACAGCTTGTCAAAGAAACAAATCGACACTGTTGGACTCACTGCTTATTTCGGTCAGATGAGCACATGCATATATCTTTGTCAGTAATTAGTGCAGCCCAGCAGGAGTTAAAGACAATGAGATCTGAACTTCTAATGCCCTGACTAACTTTTATTTTAAAAGTAGATGATGGATAATATTATTATAAGATTGTTGGTGAAGGCTGCTGAATGTCCCACAGTGAATAGACTGACTTCTTCCTCCACTTTGACCTAATCACTAATGAATTTCCCCTTATTTCACTTTTTTTCACCTTTAGACATTTCACTTCTTTCTTCTTTTTTTAAAATTTTAATTAGTAAATGAATTAGAAATAACTGATCTGATTTCTCCAACACATATCATGAGTCATGTTGCCGTGACACCAAACTATGAATGTCATTTCCCTCTGCCTTTCATAATGACTACAAATGATATACTGTATTATCCATCTTGGATTGTCTCCTGCTAGTTGGACATGATAAGAACACGTCCACAGACAGACTGCTAGAAGGCTTCCTCATCACATGCCTCAACAACCTCACTTGGCACTGTTTGATATGAAGGACCAAGGGTTCTACTGCAAGCTCCTCATCCTGTCTGTAAGAATGAACCCAAATATCCATCAAAGAAAACTCATGGCCTCTTGTATTCCTGATCTCAACCTTTTGGTCACAATCCAAAGCTACTATAATACCACCTTAAGTGAGTGATGGATGGCAGATGGACCGTTACACTGAAAACACCATAAGACTACGCACCTGTCGATCGTGACTTCTATGAAGAAAATGATGAAATGCTTTCACTTCTCCACATATGGCTGCAGCTGCAGCAATCCATTTGTCAGCAGAGGTCCATGACCTTTGACCTGTGAGTGCTGATGGCTTCACACTCCACTGCAGACTGGCCCAGTGCATGCTGGAGGTCACAGCCTGGTGTAACCAGCAGGACACGGAGCAGAAATGCATCTTAAGGTTACTGACCTGAACATTCTCCTTTGCTGGACTGCACTCTGAGATTCTGTTCAGTGAAAGTGGCAAATGGGTCTACTGACAGAGTGCAGATGTTCCTCACTTAGATACAAACTTGGGTCTTGATAGCAGTAGCAGTAGGAGATCAGAGAAGTGATGAAAATGATCTTTAACAGCTGGTAAAATGCTGACAGGGAACTGGTAAGTGTTCACCATGTTTCTTACTAACTCATTTGTACAAAGGGCTGAACGTCTGAAGGCAGAAGTGAATCATAAAGTGTATCATGGAAATTGGATAAATTGTGCAAATAGAATAACATTTTTTGGACAGTCTGTCCTCTGAAGCATTTCGGCAAAAACAGTTGCGCCAAGACATTCAAAGCACTTTGCTCAAGATGACTTCAAGCAAAGCACTTAACCCTCAAGACAGTGAGGAGATATAAAGACTGTGGCTGGACTGTCTGACCACAATGTTTGTATGAGTCACTGAGATTCCCGGGTGTTGCTGGGGGAAAAAAAGAAAAGAAGAAGCATAAAAGCATGACACTCAGTCAGGCCTGGACGAATGAAGGTTAATAATCCAAATGTTTGTTTTTTTTCATCCATTTTGCTTCCTCCCTCCACCTGGCAGCTGTGTTATCTGGATGGTAGTTGTGTCAGCTGACAGCTACTCAGCCAGTGGTGTGTATTTTCTTGTCTGCACTGTGACATGGGTCAAGTAGCAATTGTGAATGGTCAGTTCAGCCAGGCAAGAGAAAACAGTCTGCTTTATTGACAAAGAGTCTGGCTGATTGGTCCTCAGGGAGAGAAGCTGTTACTGTGGCAATCAAGACAGCATGGCTGGGCAAGCGCTGTATTGTTGAGTCTCCTGGGATCCAGCGACGCACTGAATACTTCAGTGGCTCTAAAAGAACTGGGAGTTTGTAACTGTGTGTTTAGTGCACTCGTGTCATCTCTGTGGCTCCGGCTATACCGTGCAAAGTGCAGTCAGTGGAGCACAGTGGGAGTGCACACAGCGCTAACATGAAACAGAGGTGAACATCATAGCTGAGACACTATGACAAACACACTGTTATCATGAGGTACACAGGATCAGTGGGTGTGGCAGAGGCTGGCAGGCAGTGTGGGTAATTGCTTTTAAAGTGTTATCACAGCAAGAAAGAAAAGGCTGTAACTCAAACAAATAACTTCTTAATTACATATGTGGGTGTCTTTTAAATGAAGTGTGATAAATGTGGTTATACACCTTTCTAAAACATTATCCATGTAAGTATTGCATGTTTTATTTATTTTTCATTTTGTAAATTAATAAAATTGAAATGTCCATGTGGGCAAATGGGTTACATATGGGCTGCAATATGGGTCCCATGTGGGTTTGTCCGCAGTTTCCATGGTGACCCCACCTGTGTTTGCCCATGTGGGCTTCAAGTGGGTTCTTACTGCGTTTCAGTTACTGGGTGAGGTTCACATGTGGGGCCCATGTTTCTGAAACAATATGGGCCCATACATATTGCCCTGTTTATGTCCATGCCCGCTTAGCCCACTTACATCTCTTATGGAGCTCATACAGTCAGCCCACATGGGCTTCACATGTGGGGCCCATGTTACTGAAACCATGTGGGACCCACAAAATTTGCCCAGTTCAAGCCCATTCCCACTCAGTACTCATGTAGCCCACATTTAATCCATGTGGGCCCCCTATGGACATGTTGGCTGGATGATAATAAATAAAAATGCAAAAACTTCAGTGTACTCAAATTGAATTCCAGAGTATTAAGTTGTCTTCTTAACTGTGTCTGCATCTTTAAAATAAAATGTTCCAGTAATCTTAAATATTGTCAGCAGGCAAATCTGTCATCTATAATTTCAGAACATAAAATGTTTGCCTTACTTGCACTTAACATTGTACTCATATTTAGTTATTGTATGTTGGTAGATATATGTTTTATATGCCACAGAATACTGTGTATTGTACAAAGATGTGGTAATAATGCTCAAAGACTAACACTGAGTATTATTGAAGTGTAGAATTAGTTTGGAGTTTAGACTCACACCTCGTCACTCCTCACAAAGAAACATTGATCTGACACAGCAGGGAGTGGAGAGTTATGATACTGACTTCATCAATGATGGAAGATAGAGTCAGAGCCTACAGGCGGAGGTGGGGCTTTTGAAACACTATTGGCAGCAGCAAATTGCAGCAAGCGAACATGTGAGCAGTGTAGCAGTTTGTGTTCAAGTTAACTCCCAGGCATGGCTTCATAAGTGTAGTGTTGTATTAAAGGTGTCATTCCCGATGTCAGTGCATTGGGAATGACACCGATGCACTGATATTCCCAGCATCGGTTGATGCACTGACACCGGGAAGCTTATGGTGGTCAAACACTGTCACAACAACATGTTCAAGACTATTTAGGATTATTAACTTACTGAAACTAAATGTTAGTATTTTGTCTCTATGTTTCTGTGACAAAGTCTCTACACAGACTATCACTCCACCACCTCTCCTGACATCTAGGTGCATGAGAGTGAGTCAGAGACAGGTGCAGGATGCAGGGAAAGTGCAGAGATATCATTTGTTGTGGTGAGTGATGAAAGGGATTTGACAGTTTAGAATAATTTGTCAATGGGAATAATGAATGGGAAACATTTCAGTCAAGGTGTTCTGTATGACCAGTAAAGTCAGGAGAGCATCTCTTACCTATTTGAAAATGTGATAATTTACAGTAATATTATACCATTCCCAGGTGAATCATCTTATGCTATGCTCACATTCAAACTGTAAATCAACAATGGACCCTAAAATTCTTTGTCATTTATTTGTAAAGGCATAGAACACCCAAAAAAATCGGAATTTGCGAATGACTATCTCACTTATTCTCTCTAATTATTAAATGAATCAATTTGTCACAGCTGTGACAAAAGGATTCATCAGTCTATCAATCTGTACACTTTTAACTTTTTAATATCTTCTAACATGTGATCTGGGTCCAAACTCTTCCTCTGGATGTAATTATAAAATGTAGCCATAATTTTTTCTCACAGTATAGTCAGATCAAAGTGTCAAAACACCAGTATACAGAAATTAACATCTATTCTGATAAAACATTACTGGGAGAGGACTGCCAGACCCCCCCTCGCATTAACTTGTCCCACCCACATTTCAAATGCTTCCTACACCCATGCTGTACATCATGTTTCTTTACTTAAAGTACAAATAGAATGAAATTTCTATGAAGTATGGTCGTGACCATGAAACGGCCGGTAAATCTCACTTCAAGGTTTTCTGAAAAGTTGACAGCTCTGGGATGGACATTGATGTTCCCCTCTGGATCACATTGGTGATCATCTGGTGACCATCATCAGGCCCAAATGTCAAATTATCACTCCAGACTTAGTGCTAATTAGCAAATGTTAACAAGCTAATGCTAAACAAAGAGCATGTTAAAATGCAAAAGATGAAGACGGCTGGACTGACTGTTCACAAACAGGCATACAGAGAACACAAGAAGGCATATGCAAAAGCTCTGAGTGATGCACAGTCCAGGTTTTATTCCACCATCATCAACAACAGCCAAACAACAAACTCCAAACTCCAAACAACAAACTTTTTTTCAGACAAAAATTGATAATATCCGCTCACACCTCTCCACCATTGCTGTCCTGCCAAACTGCCGACCCACCGTCTGAGATTGTCCAGCCTCTCTGCTCCTTCTCCGATGTCACACAGGAAGAGGTAGAGGACATCATCAGAAAAATGAAGCCATCCACCTGTGCCCTGGACCCTTTCCCTTCAGACCTTCTGAAGGCCAACATCTCTGCCATCTCTCCATTCATCACAAGGATCATAAGCCACTCCCTCCTGGCCGACCATATCCCATCTGCATTAAAAACTGCTGTCATCAGACCACTACTGAAAAAACCCACCCTGGATCCAGAAGTCCTCTCCAACTACAGGCCCATCTCCAATCTTCCATTTCTGTCAAAGGTTCAAACAGTTGCAGCACAACTTCAGGATCACCTCAAACTCAATCACCTTTTTGAGAAGTTTCAGCCTGGTTTCCGCCCTGGCCATAGCACAGAAACAGCCTTGATCAGGGTCACCAATGACCTCCTGATGGCAGCAGATACCGGTTCCCCATCTCTACTCATCCTCTTGGACCTACACCCTCCAAGCTCCGCACCATGGGTGATCGGGCCTTTTCCTCTGTAGCCCCAAGGCTGTGGAAAGCCCTCCCTGACAGACTGCAGATATGTATAAAAGAGACCTAAAAACTTATCTTTTTACTAAAGTATTTAGCTAAGTGTCTTTTATATGTTCTCTTTTAACCTTTTCTTTTTATTTATATTTTTTAATTTTATTTTCTGCTCTGTAGCACTTTGAGATTGTTGAAATGTAAAGTGCAATACAAATTAAATGTATCATCATTATTATTATTATTATTATTATTATTAATTATAAGCTTGTTAGCATGTTAATGTTAGCATTTCAGCCACTGTGTTAGGCAGACAAGTGCACTGCATTATAAAACACAGTCCACTCATTCATTTCATTGTGAACACTGTGTTGTTGTGCAGGGGCTTCTGATGCAAGCACATTATTACACAAAGGGTCATCCTGCAAAAAGTTCAGCTTTTGTCACAATTCAATGACATCCTGCATCACACTGCAACAGCCAATCCAATTCATGCAAGCAGACATTCCTGGTAATTACTTTGTTATGTGAACCTCACGACTGTTGTAACAGAGGTTAAAAGGATTGTTAGTCACTTTCCAGAATCATAAAACCTTCCACAGAGGATTATTAAACTGCTGTGCTCTGGAAGCCTTTAAATGTACAGATCTATTATTCAAACAGACCCAGCTGGGTAACATTTCATTCTCTCACCAATATCTGATACCACATGTTTACACCAGCCTTTCATGTTTTGCTGTTTTAGTCTTGAACACTCAGTCAGGCTGCATCTTTACTGTAGAAAAGTATAAAGGCCTCTAAAAGCATTTGGACTGTGAGACACACATGATTAACTGATGTAATGGGATCAAAGTCATTATAATCAATGTAACTTATGACAAATGGCTGAACTCTGAACTAAAAAGTTTAACTGTATAATATTTAAGGCGGCAAATGCTGACTGAAGCAGTTTTTTTTATAAAAAGACAATATCACCCCCTGGTATTGGTTTGCCTAACACTGCTATATATCTCTCCTTCTGTCTCTTCTTTAATTATCTGACTCTCTAGTTTGATCTCTTTGAGAGCACACTGGCTGTTGTGACACACCCTGCACATTTGTCAGAGTCACACAGCTGATATTGCTGGAGATACAGCGCTATAAAACCATCTCCCCAGCACTGCTGTCAGCCCAGTAATGGACATCAGCCATCACTCTACAGCAGGGCCTCATAACACAAGTTGGTTTTGCCACTGATAGGCCCATTACATCTCAATACATCTGTCATTTCACAGCCAGGCCTGACGTCTCCCTGCCTGCTAGCACAATGGCAGTGTGGAACAAAGAAGGGCTTTCTGGTTAAGCATTAGTCTGTCAAGAAAAAAAAGTCACTTCACCCCTTGTCATGTCCCATTTCTTTAAAATAAAAGTCACCGAGGTCATATTTTTTCACTGATGGTGAAAGGGTGATGGGGTGATGAGAAAATGGCTCAGTGGGAGTTTACGCTCACACAGGAAAACGTAAGTAGAATAGAAGTCTTAGAGGTCTGCAAACCTTTAATAGACTCTCAATGTTTGTTCTACAGTATGTAGCTGCTGGTGCAAGTGTACTGACAGGAATCATGTGTGAGGACTAAATGGAAACTCTACTTATTTTACACATCCAGATCAGTTGAGCTGTCTGAGGGAATACTAACAGTTGTCTTATGCCCCATGTGTCTCTGGAGGAGCTTTGACAAGTCTGAGACGACGTCATTATGACATCAGAGCTCAGTTTGGACAGGATAGATAATAACCTGACATGGGTTTGTATAGATGTGTTAACCAGGCTAATGAAAAGATGCTACTGAGGTGCATTATGGGGTTGAAAGATCCACTGTTTGTGTTAGTGATTATTCTGTTTTTCATTTGTCTCTCATAAGTCCAAGTCAAGATTTGGACATTTGGTATTTTTTGACAGAGGGAGACAGGACACAAGAGGATAAAGGGAGGATGACTCCTGGTTCCTGCTGTATACATTACTGTAAATGTCACTGCACAAGTCTTCTATAGCCCCCCTGCTGCTCTTGAACTCTGACCATTCCTTCTTTTATGTCCTCTAACTTAATGGAAGCACAATCCTAAATGTTACATTCATACTGTATGTTAAACTCACAATAAGGGAGGAAGGACTAGAGATTTATTCACATAGCAAATAACAGATTTTACTTTGCTGAAGGTCAAGTGCATCTGTGATTTAATGCCATTTCAAAGGTGAGTCGTGTTTTTCTATTTTTTTTGTCATTGCCAAGAAATGCCATGAAAAGCCCTGAACCAAGAACCTTTTGTCTATTTTCTGGTATTTATCACCAACCCAGTCTAATAACAGTTTGTGAAATAGTCACACAATTGAATCTATAGAATCAGGTACGTGGATACAAACTCAACATTTCGTTCAAACTAATGGATTTTAGTTGAAGGTATCTTTTGTACCTGACAAATTTCCATATTAAGAGGTGTTGAGGTGTTTGGATGTCTACATAGATTATTGGCAAAAACTGCATTTCACTGAAGGAGAGCACTGTTCTCCTCCCATTTCCAACTGCGAGTGTCAAGTTTTCAACTGCATGTTGGGACATTTAAAAAGAAAACCAGAAGTGCCTTGGTAGCCCAGTGGTTACTGTGCATGCCACATAATGGCAGCATCCCTGGTTTGATTTCCACAAGGGTCCTAACCTGCAGGTCATTCCCCTCTCTCTCTCTCTCTCTCTCTCTCTCTCTCTCTCTCTCTCTCTCTCTCTCTCTCTCTCCCTGTTTCCTGTCGGCCTCAATGCCATCTACTATCAAATAAAGGCAAAAAAATGCTTCAAAATAAATCTTATAGTAGGCTGACCAAACGTCCTCTTTTCTCCGGACATGTCCACTTTTTATGTCCCGTCCGGGGCGTCCTTCTGTTTGTGTATATGTGTGTATATGTGTGTGCCCCCGCCCCTTCCCGGTTGGCATTGTTTGGGTTAGCTGCCCTGAGGGCTGATCTCCAAAACTCACTAGAAGAAAGCAGCAGACACCGGCGGTGCAGCTGAAGCGTTCAAGATGCCGAAGTGCAAATGCACGTTCACAGATGAACTGCGAAAAAAATTCCCAGTTTACCGACCCGGTCGGGACATATGGGAGGCTGAGTGCACCGTGTGCAAAGCTGGTACATATGTGTCTGTGTCCAATAAAGGTGCTGGGGACCTCACAGCTCATATGGACACAGAGAAACATAAAAAGGCAGTGCGAGGTGAGAGTAGTTCAGCAAAGTTGACAATTTCAAATTTCACTTCTTCCAAAGACTTTCACGCTTTGTTGTTGAGCAACTGAAACTGCTCTACAGCAAAATATGGATGGGTAGACAAGGAGGATGAAGAAGATAACTAAAGATTTAGTTTTTTGTTTGTTGTGAGGGCACTTTTTATTATTTTACATTAGACTGAAAATTTAGTGAGAAATATTTAGTTAAAGTTGGATTTTGTAATACAGAAGAGGTAGCCTATTATTTAGAACATTATTTCATATTATTTATTTATTTGTCACAAAGACAAATAAATAAAACAGAGCATTATTTTATTCCAGATATTTTACATTTATTTTACATTCATATATGGCCTCTTTATATATATACATATATATATATATATATATATATTGTCACGGCCCTCTAGAAGTGTGTATGGTGTGTGTGTGGGTTGTCTGTGTGTTCTCTCTTTTGTTTGATTCCCTCCGCTTCAGTCTAGCCAATCTCCGGTCCTGGCTCCTCCCATTCCTCCGGTTCCAACTCGGGTTCCTGATTGGTACGGCGTTGGTGGAACTGCTCCAATCCCAAGCTCCAATTAGAGCGCATGATCTTTTAAATGCTCTGCAGCCCGACACTCAGGGCGGCTGGATCATTGTGGCCAGTCCGCCTTGCTTTGCTGCTGCACTCTGTTAGGTTTTTGAGATTGTGATCTGTTACCTGTTGGCTGAGTTTAGTGGTACTGATACACGCCATCATTAGTTTTACATTTTGTACTAGCTCACTAGGAGTAGGGGTGCTGCTCACCTTTTGTATTGTTATAGAGACTATTAGTAGAGGTTTGGTAGGTTTCCTTTTTGTTTTGTTGTTAGCTCTGTTTTTGGATTCCTCTTTTGGTTCTATTTCTTTGTTTATTTGAGCAGCATCACCCGGCCTTTGTTTGTTCTTGTAAATCCTTGGTTAATAAATCATTTTGTTTAAACCTTTAACATCTGGTTTTTATGTTACATTTCCTTTTAACGAGCTGGGTTGTAACATATATATATATGCCCTACATATACATGTATATATTTTTTTTTTACAATTGAGGCATAATAAAGAAAGTTCAGTAACCTCTGAATTTCTGTCTTTGAGAGAAATTATTTTGTAATATAACAAAATATTCTATCCGTACGTATAAACTTTAAATATATTAAGATTATAAGGAATCTTTAAGTAAACTGTGAGTATCATTTAAGTAGGCTATCTCATGGCCGGGCCGAGTGTCCTCTTTTTTGGAAATCAAAATATGGTCACCCTATCTTATAGTCCATGTAAAGTAAGAATAAATATGTGTTCTGAGTTTGACATACCACAGAAAAGTGTGTTGTTAACAACCCTGCCAAATTTGAATGATTAAAAAAATCACCAAATATATGAAATTAGGCTTCAAAGTTGTGTAACCTGTCAATCAAAGTCACCACCTCTACCAGGAACATGGACGCTACGTCTGAGAGCTTTCTGCGGCTAACTGGCTAACTGTAGACTGTAGTAGTAGTAGTGTGCGCTGAATGTATTTATACCTCTACAGCAGCAGGGGCGGGTTTATGATTTTCAGACCCTCCCACTAAATCCTGAACACAGAAATCTTGAAACACAGTTTGTGAAGTCTAGCTCCACAATTCAAATCTAAATGGTTGAAATGCTTTTTACACCTTTTTTAGAAAAAACATTTATGACCTATTTAATGTGTTTAGAAGAAAATGTCTGAATTCACTTTACACTGTCTTTAAATATAAAAATAAAACCAGTAATGATGATTGATGTGTTTATGCAGTTGTAATGTTGAGTCCTGACAGACAGAAAAAAAAGATACTTAGTTATTAATACATCCATTTGAAAGTGTCATCCATGTACATGAATCTATACAATAGATTCAGTTTTGTGACTATTACAGTGCCATTTTCTTTGCATTACATCATACAGGTATTAGTATTTTCCACACTGCCCTCTTCTCTGTATTAACTACAGTGTGAGATTAGAAACTGAAAAAATCCACTAGCCTATATCAACAACACCACACATCATTCCAGTTGTTTTTCCTTCTTCATAGTTCCATAAAGTTGAAGCTAATTGACTGAAGAGAGTGGTGATAAATAGCATTCATTGTTACCATCAATTATCATTATAGATAATCATTGATAGATTATTGCATCCCTGTTGTCCTCTGCCTACCACTGCAGCTGTGAAACTATGACTACAATGTGTTCATTCTGCTCAGCGGGCTGATGACCCTGAATCCAATCTGAGAGTTTCTTTGTTCGATTGAAAATACTATAAAAGCTAAACTGCTATTTTTCCCCTTTTTCTGACTGTTATCTTGGAATTGGTTTCTCCAATCAATATTACAAATATAGAACCATCTGAGAGTTTTATTTTTCCAGCTCTGGCAATCTGCTCTGTCTGTTTGATAACATAGAACTCACCAAAGTAACTACTGGGGTGTGAGAACAGCTCGAATAAGGCAACAGGAGCGAGCAGTGAGACTATCACACATGATTTAAAAAAAAAAAAGCAGTTTACCTTGATTATCGAAACCACTTTAGTTAGAGGAGTAAGCCAAAGTGCAGCACACCCAATATGTTGCAATGTACCACATTGCAAACCATAAGCACATACACTAGGGTACGGTGGGTTTAAATTGTCAAAATAAAGTGTTTTTGTAGTAATTTCCATTTGCCTTCATTTTCTCTTCCACATAAATATGCAACCTGCCTGATCATGTTTGTCGTCCCTGTTGGATCCATCTCAGTTCCCAGATATCAGCACCTACTTTAGTGAGGACAATACCAGTGCAGTGCTACAAAAAAAACAAACAAACACAAAAAAAGTTGTAAAATAAGCCCATAGTTTCATAAAGCAGCACATTCATCTCACCTGTGACTGTGCTCATTTACATCATCACTGTGAGTAAACACACGGCTAAATTCCCAACATGATGGGGAAGCAGAGCTCTGTGACCCCAACTTTAATCTGCAGCAGGTTAGAGAAACCATAATGCTTCTGTTATGAATGTTTTTCTGTGAATATGGATTTAATGAAGGGGTGTTTGAAACACGTAATGCATATCACTACACCATCACTACTCAACTTTACTGCCAAAGTATGTAATTTGGTGCTATATACATTATGCAAATGATATGTTATACACATGATAATTGATCCTGAACATATAGTACAGCAGGTTGGTTGAACTGACATAAAGTGGTGCTCATAGCTGCATTGAATGCCTTCTGAGTGCATGATTGTTGTAATGAAAGCATATAACACACATGATCAAATGCATGTGACTGGATACTTAATGCTGCAGCTGGATGTCATTTTTTAAAACTATTTTATTGATGGTTATATTGTAGAAAATGTTGATCTACTTTCTAATGGTTTTATAATGTGCTTGCATGACAATGCACTTCAAGTAACTGTCCCATTTGTTTCCCCAGTGATTCATCATCAGTGACTCTTCATGTGTGTGATTGAGGATTTATACTTGTCTAAATGGCTGAGTGAGGATAGAGAGCCAGTGCCAGAGAGCTGTCTGAGGATATTTTTTCTCAGTACTGACAGAGAACCCGCTGGCGACGCCCTATCCTGACACCTCAGGGAGACAGAGCGAGAGAGATAGAAACACCCACCAACTCTCCAGACAAGGGTGACGTCCACATCCGCAAGAATGAAGAGACACTTCATGTTACCTGGCAACAAACCTCCAGAGACTATACCAACTCCTTTCGAGTCCAACTGAAAGCACAAAATCATCCTGTTTTATAGTCAAAAATCCTGTCACATGAATTTCAGATGTATTGTTAATATTTTTTATTGAAAGGGAAGCGGGACAAATCAGGAGGCAAAAGAAAGAATTCAGTAAGGAATTCATGAATAATTGAACTAATAACGTTAAATCATGTGACAACTGATTTAAATACTATATCATCACATATATATTGAACCTACTGTATGTGGCCTGCACTTTTTTGTTAGTTCTGCTTCCTGTTTTGCCTGGTGGTTATTGATGGCTACAAGTTAAAAGTCATGATTCTGATTTATTCACACAGCTTAATAGATATTTCTCAAAGGTAGGAAAACATGTCCACATATTTGAGGAGGTCATGTGACCTGGCACAACCACATCCACTCCAGATTTTATATTAAATTGAACATTTTGGTAGGGTCACTGTTTAACTAACTTACAGCTAGCTCAACTAGCTTACTTTATGTTGCTGTAGCTGCTTCTATTCAAGAAATCTGATGCTTATGAGTCTGATGATGCAGATTATTAAATTACTGCACAAACCATCACTAACCCAGATGGTTTTTACTTTCTTTCTCTGGAAGCTGACAACAATA
This sequence comes from Scomber japonicus, assembly GCF_027409825.1. Taxonomy (NCBI): domain Eukaryota; kingdom Metazoa; phylum Chordata; class Actinopteri; order Scombriformes; family Scombridae; genus Scomber; species Scomber japonicus. Next base: position 4,243,407 of record NC_070585.1, read on the forward strand.
ACAATAAGCCTTGCCATAGTACCAAGCAACAGACATATTTACAGCCACACTCAAATAACATCTGATACAATATCACATTGTCATAAACACCAAAATACAAACATATTGTGAGCAGTCACCATTAATTACCATATTAACAGTAACATGGAGATTGTCCTCCAGAGAGAAACTTCAGGATCAGTCGTTATGTACGTTCAAAGTGACAGAAGCCCTCTAGTGGCTGTAGTAATCATGACAGGAGCAAGCTGACGTTTTTATAGATCAGGAAAGAAAGCAATACTGATACAGGTAGCTTTATAACAACATCACCAGTGTGACACTTCCAACTCTGCACTCTTTTTCAGGCTAAAAAAACTAATAGAAAGTCACCATCTTAATACAAAAAAGGCCCGGATCACCTGACAGTCACATGACATGCCAATCCGACCCCAACAAAAAATAAATATATATAAAAAGCCATCATGTCTATATAGCTAGATTTTTTTAATCCCTCGTTGATACATTATAGAATCATATACTTAAGAATCTATGTTATTATAGATCAATAATGTCTGTAGGGAGGAGGTCAGGGTGGACCAATGTGTCAACACAACATCAGACTTTAATACAAGTGATCACTGTTCATCATTTACAACCATGATTTTTCCATTTCCATGAGTTTAAAAATCATAACCACAATATTCCACTCATCTTAACCATGTGTTCCATGATGATGGAGGTCTTCAGTTCAAGTTTCAGGAAGTAGTGGCCTAACCCCTACCCCTACCCCTATTCCTTTAACCCCTGACCCCTAACCCTAACCTTCACCCTTACTTCCCCCAAAAATGTGTTTTTTTAAAGGCCTCTTTTTTCATCCAAGCCACATGGACAAGCCATTATCACTGGAAGTCACCACTAGGAGCTCTCCTTCTGAGTGGATTTCACAGGCCTACACCAACTACTGAAGCATCTTCGGCACTCACCATCCACCACCAAACCATGCTACCACATTTAATACGTTCATTTTGGGGGGGGGGGGGGGGGGGGGGGCAAGGCCGTGCATTTTAGCAGACGATGGGAGAATGAACAGCTTTTAGATTAGACTGCTCACTCAGCAGCAGCAGCAATACATGATCTGACAGTTTACAACTCCATATTGTGTTTTGTTAGCTTTGTTGCTATTGTTGTCGTGAACTGACGGATTGTCGAACCCTTTGCCCTGCTAAGCTTTGAGGAACATTGATGTTTTCTGCCTGTTGAGTTGTGCTGACCAACCTAAGCTAATTTGTGTTTTCCCACTTGGGACTGCTGTGTATCGCTCCACCGCGAGAAAGACAGCAGGTTTTGTCGGTCAACAGTTCAGATAATGTGCATCATACCATCTGTACACACCTTTTTCTGTGCAAAGCAACTGCTGCTCTCTCTGCCATGAGTCTGCATTTCTTCCTCTTTCTTGTTACTATCCTTTATTAAGCACACAAACATAAACACTGTGCACCCTTGTTAGGCAGATGATATGGGATAAAGCAGTGATCTGCCCTTTGCCATCCAGATTGTGTATTTGATAGCACTTAATTCAGGCTTTTTGGTCAAGAATAATCCTGAATTTCGAAACTGGAAGGTCAAAATGACTATTTTGATTCTCCATAAACCCAGAGACATGTAGGTGATATTAATCTGATCATGTCAGAAAGAATCCAAATATGTTTATTTCCCAAAATGTTGAACAAATTCTTTAACATTTTGACTATATGAACAGTCTGTACTCACACTAAATGATTGTAAGCACACATTTATATTGTTTGTTTGTGTTTTGTCACATTTATATGAATGATTTAAACAATGAAGCATCTATTAATGGTTTGTAGGCAGTGTATATACTGTAAGAGCTGCCTTCTGACACAATTATGAATGTGATTACATTTGTACTACGGATATAATTTCTATATATCTCCATTGTATAAATCAACACTCCTATGAAGGTTTTAGTGGAATATTGCAATACTCAGTAAGATATCCTTGCAAGTAATATACAATCATTAACATTTTCTAAGCTTCTATATCGATTTATATTGTTCGATGTTGTTGTGTCATATGTGCCTTGTAAGGTGTACTTGAGTGCTTTGAAAGGCGCCTTTTAATAAAATGCATTATTATTATTATCTCTTTATATAAAGCAATGAATCTCTGTCTGTCTATATGTATGATGCATGATTGACTCCACACTTGGCTGGTGCATCGCTAGGAAAAAGGAGTTTCATGTTGAATTTGGTGCAACTTGGACATGTGATTGAATACTAATGAACGGAGCAGCTCACTGATCATTGTATTCAGGGAGAGAACGTTTTTAAACAGAAATGGACAGTCTGACCCCACGTCTAGACAGAAAGTGTAGAGTAAGCAGCATGTTTAGCAGAGCAGCAGTGAGTGACTACACAGGAAGTGTTGTGGTACATGGTTGAGTGTAGGTCACCCACGTTCTGGAAGTGCTAAGAGCCCAATACACAATGACTGTATTTATGTGAGTAAAACAAAACAAATACTACCACAGGCAGTTCAAAAGCAGTTTGTCTCATAGGTTCTGAAACCATGGTGACTGTGAAGATCTATTACATACAAAGAAGCAAGAATACCCACTCAAATCCAAATTGAAGGCACGAACATTTAAGAGCTCAATATATATATATATATATATATATATATATATATATATATATATATATATATATATCAGTTCACATTATTTTATTTTAAATGCAACCATTATTTTACTTGAAATGAGAAAAGAAGATGTATTTACCATCAGAGTACTGCCCTATAGTGAAGCAAGGAATGTCTAGCTGTGTGTGTCTGTATGTATGTATGAATGCACCTTTGTCCTTTGCATGTCCACATTGGTAAATTGAGATCCACCAATAATGTGCATGAGAGGTGTTTAGGTGACCACCACTGTTCTCTTTGGGTATTAAAAATGGGTCCATTCCAGTCAGACCTGTCTTGAACATGGTCTGCACTAGTTAAATGAGGCAAATATTGTGGTTTCATTAGGTTCCATTTTTAGCAGCAACCCTAACCCTAACCCTCAAGTATACAGTATAAGAATGAATGCACAGTATACTTTTTCCATCAGCTGATAATAAAAAAATCGCCTCTGGGATCTATGATTGAAGCATAGTTATGAGTTTTATCCTACAGAGAGAAGTTCAGCATCAACTTTTCATCCAGTAGAGTTGAATTATCCTCAAGCAGTCAGCACCAAGCAGCTCATTTCAATGTAACTGTTGACCCTGAACATTATGACTGTAACTCATCATCAGGGTGTGTCCTAATCCAAGAACAACTTCTTTATAAGAAGAAAATGAGGAAGGAGGCAAGGATCAGATGATATGATATCTGATCAAATACTTGGTAACTACTTAACTATTGAATTATATTTAAAAACAATGTATCTTTTGTAAAATAAAATCAGACCAGTTTAAAATGTAATGAATCCATAACTAGTCACTTTTAACCTTCATGTTGTTCCTTCCTTCCTTCCTTCCTTCCTTCCTTCCTCCTTTCCTTCCTTCTTCCTCCCTCCCTTCCTTCCTTGACTTGAGGACAACAGGAGGGTTAACCTTCTTCCTCCCTTCCTCCTTTCCTTCCTTCCTTCCCTCCTTCCTCCCTCCCTCCTTCCTCCCTCCCTCCTTTCCTCCCTTCTTCCTCCCTTACTTCCTCCTTTCCTTTTTTCTTCCTCTCTTCCTCCTTTCTTTCCTTCCTTCCTTCCTTCCTCCCTCCCTCCTTTCCTTCCTTCTTCCTCCCGTCCTTCCTTCCTTCCTCCCTCCCTCCCTTCGTTCTTCCTTCCTTGACTCAAGGACAACAGGAGGGTTAACTGAGTTTTACTTTTTTCAGAATGTAAAATGTATTCCAACTTCTACAATGAAATACAGGAATGTCCCATATCAAGCAGGTCTTCTTGTTTACATACTTAGGAGCGACAAAAGATCAAGTCATAACTACATACATCAATTGTATGGATATTCACATAGTTAACATACAGTATATGCATTCTGTCATCTTACAGTATTGCAGTGTCACAGCACAGGGTGGGACCATATCACTGTGTGTCTCATGACTGACCGCACACATACAGACTCAAAAACCTCTGCAAATCACTGCTATTGACAGCATACAGGATGGAATTTAACAGCACTGACAGCACTCTTTAATCATTGTTCCCCTACCAGCTTCTGAAGGCTGCTCAAAGTCAGCAGTGGAGGTGTGGAGGAGGATCACTCATATGTTTAAACAGTTTTATTGTTTTTAAGATATGTACTCAGGACTTACTGAAAAGCAGTATTTCTACTGAGTGGATTATTCTACTGCATTAGCCCCAACTTTCAACATGACATCTAACCATCTATCTAACAAATGAAATATAAATAGAAGTCACATACAATGATGGCATAATCATTACCATATTCTATCTACTTTTTGTGAAAGCATTTGAACACTTAATGGATGTATTATTTAAATGACAAAATGAAAGAATCTCAAATCTAAAGTCATTTTACCATCAAAAGTACATCATGCAATTATCTTTTTTTTTCATTGCTTAAGAACCACTTTTCCACTGTTAAATATGTATTATTTCAAACTTCCAAATGTCAATCTACCCCCCATTTCCAAATGTTATGTGTCCAAACTTTTAACTTCTACATCTCAGTTTGTCTTCAATCAACTTGGGATGCTAGACTATCTCCTTCCCAAGAGCCACCATGATCTAAATATGGTTTAAGCAGCAGATGGTTGAAGTGTTTGAGAATCCTGCTCTATGTGCTACAGAGTGACCTCTTGAGTATTGAATATACAGTAGTTGCCAATTATAGTTGAACATTTAGTGACCTTTTTAAAAGCTGATGCAAGCCATATTGTAATAGATGGCCTGTTCAACACACGTTAGAGCATTCACAGAGGCAGGAAGCTATACTCAAAGCTATACTCAAAGCTATACTCAATGCTATACTCAGTGCTATACTCAAAGCTATACTCAGTGCTATACTCAAAGCTATAATCAAAGCTATACTCAAAGCTATAATCAAAGCTATACTCAAAGCTATACTCAAAGCTATACTCAATGCTATACTCAAAGCTATAATCAAAGCTATACTCAAAGCTATACTCAAAGCTATAATCAAAGCTATACTCAAAGCTATACTCAAAGCTATACTCAAAGCTATACTCAAAGCTATAATCAAAGCTATACTCAATGCTATACTCAAAGCTATAATCAAAGCTATACTCAAAGCTATAATCAAAGCTATACTCAAAGCTATACTCAAAGCTATACTCAAAGCTATACTCAAAGCTATAATCAAAGCTATACTCAATGCTATACTCAAAGCTATAATCAAAGCTATACTCAAAGCTATAATCAAAGCTATACTCAAAGCACCTATTACATGGTCCATATGTTGAACCATGTAATGTATCATGAAATAACATTTAACCTTCGTGTCGGCCTCCTGGGTCAAATTGACCCCGTCTGTTTTGACTGTTCCTTCTTTCCTTCCTTCCTTCCGCCTGTCCTTCCTCCCTCATTCTCTCTTTCTTTCCTCCCTCCCTCCATCCTTTCCTTTCCTTCCTTCCTTCCTTCCTTCCTTCCTTCCTTTCTTTCCTCCCTTCCGTCTTTCCTCTGTCGTCCTTCTTTCTCTCTGAAATTATTAATAAGAACATCAACAACACTCGTACTCTGTTTGCTACGGTTGATAAGCGTACAACTCCCCCTAAACAGATAGCTCCAGAACTCCTTTCCACAGAAAAATGCAATGAATTTGCTTTTTCAGTGAAAAAATCCAGTCCATAAGGTTAAATATCAACACAAATCAACAAAACAATAAAATGACGCAATCCCTAAGACCTCCCAGGAATAACTCAGCTGCAATGTCAGAATTTAAAACAGTTGACCAAAAAACCATAGAGGAAGAGTGCAGCATCTAAAACCATCAACATGCTGTATTGACACAATGCCATCAGATTTCTTTAAAACTATTGTGAACTCTGTCCAAACAGATTTGCGACAAGTAATAAATAGCTCACTTAAATCAGGTGTGTTTCCTAAACTCCTAAAAGTAGCTGCCATTAAGCCACTCTTAAAAAAGAGAACGCTGGATGCTTCCATGTTAACCAACTACAGACCTATCTCAAATCTTCCTTTTATAGCCAAGATCGTTGAGAAAGTGGTTTTTAATCAACTCAGCAATTTCTTGAACTCCAGTGGCCTTTTTGACAAATTTCAATCAGGCTTCCGACCTAACCACAGTACACAAACACAAACAGCTCTTATTAGAGTGTTAAATGACATAAAGTTGAACACTGACTCAGGCAAGGTGTCAGTTCTGGTCCTGTTGGATCTCAGTGCTGCATTTGACACTGTGGATCACAGTATACTGTTGAACAGGTTGGAAACTTGGGCAGGACTCAGCGGAACAGTCCTAGACTGGTTCAGGTCCTACTTGGAAGAGCGGAGTTATTTTGTGACCATTGGAAGTTATGAATCTGATCGAGTGGCTATGACATGTGGAGTTCCTCAGGGGTCACTTCTTGGACCCCTTCTGTTCAGTCTATGCTGCCCTTGGGTCAAATTCTGCAGAACTCTAATGTAGACTATCACAGTTATGCAGATGACACACAGATATACCTGGCACTGTCCCCAGATGACTACAGTCCAATACAGTCATTGTGTCACTGTTTAGAGCAAGTAACTAATTGGATGAACCAAAATTTCCTTCAATTAAATCAGGACAAAACTGAGGTCATTGTTTTTGGCAATAAAGAGAAGAAGATTGCTGTCAGTAAACATCTCGAGTCACTCTCTCTGAAAACTAGGGACCAAGACCGAAACCATGGCGTGCTGATAGACTCAGATCTGACCTTCAGCAGTCACATCAAATCAATCACCAAAACAGCTTCTATCAGCTTAAGAACATATCCAGAGTGAAGGGTTTTATGTCTCAAACAGACCAGGAGAAGTTGATTCATGCTTTCATCTCAAGTAGACTCGACTACTGTAATGGTCTTCTGACTGGACTCCCACAAAAAAGCATTAAACAGCGGCAGCTCATTCAGAACGCCGCAGCTCGAGTTTTGACCAGAACAAAGAGATCAGAGCACATTACTCCAGTTGTAAAGTCTTTACACTGGCTCCCAGTCAGCTATAGAATAGATTTTAAAGTTCTGCTACTGGTCTACAAATCACTGAATGGTTTAGGTCCAGAATACATGAATGACATGTTAGTAGAATATAAACCCAGTAGAGCTCTGAGATCTACTGACTCAGGTCAGATAGTTGAGCCCAGAGTTCAAACTAGACATGGTGAAGCAGCTTTTAGCTGTTATGCTGCACACAACTGGAACAAACTACCAGCAGAACTGAGATCAGCCCCAACTGTGAACATTTTTAAATCCAGGTTAAAAACATGTCTCTTCTCCTGTGCTTATGATTGAACTCTTTTAAAGCACTTTACATTTTAATCTTTCATTTGCACTCTATGTCCTTTTAATGAGTTAAAACAAATCATTGTTTTATGCTGCAATCTTATATTTAATGCTCTTTAATGCTATTCTAGCATTTTATTTCTCTCTTTCTATTTTTCTGTAGTTTGTTTTTATTATGGGGAGGGGGGGGGGTAATTGTATGTTTTAAGTTTCTCAAATTACATGTTTTTCTGTTTTATGTAAAGTACATTGAGTTGCCATTGTGTATGAAATGTGCTATATAAATAAAACTGCCTTGCCTTGCCTTCTTTCCTCTGTCCTTCTTTCCTTCCTTCCTTCCTCCCTCTTTTCCTTCTTTCTTCCTTCATTCTTTCCTCCACCCTTCCTTCTTTCCTTCCCTCCCTCCTTTCCTTTCTTCCTTCCTTCCCTTCATTCCTCCCTCCTTCCCTTCTTCCTTCCTTCCTTCCTTCCATCTTTCCTTCCTCACTTCCTTCCTTCTTCCTCCCTTCCTTCCTTGACTCGAGGACAACGTTTTGTCCATCCTACATGGAAGTACAACCACACTATTTTACAACACATGGATCTTCTGCTGAAAGATGAGATTAACTGTAACTAGCAAATGTATGTTGCATATGTGAACAGCCAATCTATTTTTATTTGACTAGACAAAGCATTGTGCCGTTCCCATTAAAAAGAATAGCGGAAACCAAAATGGAACTTCATCATCATCTTCATCATTTACACATCACACTGGACACTGGATACAGTTTTCTAGATTAACAAACAGTCCAGTTTCTACAGTCAAATATCATATCTCAGCTGAGCACATAGAAATCTGATAAGTGTGAACCCCAAGTTGCTCCCAAAGGTTGTACCATTGGTGTGTGAGTGTATGAATGCTAACATGAAAGGTCAGAGGACCAGAAAGATATATATTTACCATAAATATGCGTGAACCATAAGTAGAAGCAGAAACACAAATCAAACAACGCTACCAGCTTTGATGACACTCAGCTTAATTGATTCTTCACGGGAAACCCCCCCCCCCAAAAAAAACATCACTTAGAGTTGATTGAGAGAAAAGAAGAAAACAGTTTCATCAAATATTTCAATAACTGATGGATGATGATTATACAGAACCATCTGAGTCATACTAATACAAATAATAGAGCGTAACATTGTAATTTTATTACAAATGCTCTGATTCAAAGGTAATATGTATAACTGATGGTTCATTTAAAGTAGCTTTGCAAACACACACACACACACACTCATGGTTTCCATCACTTCAGAGGACATTACTTTGACTTTAATTCTTTTCCAAAGATGTGTCTTAACCTCAACATAAACCTAAACTTAGCTTAACTTTAAACCAAGTCCTTACCTTAAAGCTTATGATTTACATTAGAGAGGAGAAGAGTCCCCACAACATGACTCTGTAAACTGATTAATGTCCCCACAATGTGAGGAATAGCTCGGGCACACACACACACACACACACACACACACACACACACACACACACACTAGGAGTCATATAGTCTGGAGTCTTTAATGATTAATGTCCCAAGCCAAGCCACATCACAAAGCCAGCCCAGCCGAATGACAAGCCACAACAGCTTGGAGAAGCTGTGTGTGTGTGTGTGTGTGTGTGTGTGCCGTGTAGTGAAAGCTGTGTGTTTGCTCCACTGAGCAGATGGATATCAGTGTTTTACCATGTGGCTGAACCTTTTGCGCTAATTGGGAGTGTTTGAGCTGGGGGTAAGCTGAAGTCTGAACTATATTTCTCTGACCACAAACACCCTCCTGCTTGACCTCTAACCTATCAGACATGGATCTGTCACTCTCTTAGCCCAGACGCCCCACCAACCCCCTCCCCAGCCCATATGCACAGTCCAAGCCTGCAAAGGATGCTTCCTGTCATCATCAGATTCAGAGTGACTCCACATCAAACCAGGTAAATGTGTAAAAATGTGTTTTTTTCTAAAACTACAACAGAGCTGCTGTCATATTTAAATAATGATTTCATTACTGCAGTGCATCAGATTGAGAGTGACTGCTGATTAACAGATACTGTTCATGATCCACCATTAAATCACTATTCCCTATTGTTGTGTTGTCTAACAACAGAAACAGACAAATATGAGACTATACAACTATATTGTGAATTCTAGTGCATGTAGACTGGACAAAAATCATTTACACATGAAAACTGCATTTTAAAAAGTAGACAGTATAGTGTAGACATAATCTCAGTGTAAAGATGAGCATTTAAAATGACTTGTGACATATGCATATTTTCTCCAATAGTAGTTATAATTATGTTGTTCCAAAAAAACCAAAACAAAACATGTTTTTATTTCAATCTTGTTCATCAATTGTATTTATATCACAGCCAATGTATAGATTATAAATTCCATGTATGTTTTCAAATGCTCAGCACACACAAATCAACTGCAACCGCTCATAATATAATGTACGGTTAATAGATTATTATGAGTAATATAGTGCACATGCATCAGGAACATACAGTAGACAGACTAAAATGTATCATTATCATTGTGGTTACACTGTCTGAAAAGATGTGTTGGACTAAAATATACTAAACTATTGTTTCCCCTCAAACTGTATTGTTGTGGTAGAAAGCTGTTCTAAAGAACCAGTAACACATGAATATGTAATGATTTGCTTTCTTTCTGAGAGTGACATGTACAGATCAGTCAGTGTAATGTCACTGTGTACAGTGATGTGCGGTCAGGGGAGGCAGGTGAGGCCGTGCCTCACCTGTTATCATGGAAAAAGACTTAAAAATGAAAAAAATATAAATGGTTATAATTGTCCAGTGATTTGCACTATAACGTTATTTTCTATCTAACTTTACCAGTTTCGGATTATTTTTAATTCAAAATCGCTGAATTTTCTCATGTACTGATCAAACACTGAAAAGAGACGCGCAGTGAGGCAGCAGCGAGACGAGCCTCACCATGGATTGCGCAATGACTCGGCTTACTGCGCTGGCATGCTATGCAGTGAGACAGTACAGCTGTACAGCTGTCTCTCTATATGTCGCTATTAACATGTTCAAACACTTTTACTATATGAACTAAATGTCCATAGTTTAGCTGATGATATAATGTACAGTGTTTGTAGCACGCAGTTCTCCGGCCCCATGGCAGGGGGCGCTCCTGATCCCAGTGATTCTTATTACGACTCATTAGCTGCAGAATAAGTGACAGTAAGCATGGACTTCATTTATAAGTAAAGGTAAGACCATAATAACGTTTTTTAAATTAAATGTGTTTTTTTGTGTGCTACAGTTTGTATGTGTAAAGAAAGCTGATATGAGATTTTAAACATAACCTGTTAACTGCTGCCAATCAAATGGTGAATAAGCTAGTCTGTAGGGTTCATATGTTTGTAAATCTGATTGTGATGAAGTCAGTGCCTCACCAGACATGAACCTCACCGCACGTCACTGCTGTGTACAGTGCAAATCTGCAACCAGGATGTGGTTAGCCTAGCTTAGCAAAATGACTGGAAGCAGGGGGAAACAGCTAGGCTAGCTCTGCTCAAAGTTTAAAAAATACACTTACCAACACCTCTAAAGACCCATTTATGCTCAACGTTAAATACAGATCCGGATAAGGACGGAGCCTTCTGTCCATGCTCTGCGTTCATTTCGTCCGTATGTCTGCACGTTTCCATAAAGCTTACGGATACGGACCAAACCCAGCAGTACCACCAGAAACCATGGGGGGGCAGTGTTACTGTCACTACTCCATACGTAGCTCTAGTGAGACACGAAGAAGAAATAACAATGGTGTAACTTTTTGAGGAAAGGTTGTGTGAGTTGGTTAGAAACTTTAAACATATCGTTTTTGTCTTTTATGCAAGAGGAACATTATCAATATCTCCTCCACAGTCGCCATGTTTGTTTTTGAGTTTGTTGTTGTCATAAACTTTTGACTCTGTGCTGCCCCCTGGTGGATGTATTGGTTAACATCCATGCCAACGTAAAGGACGCATGGAAGTATGTGAGCAGTGACGGTAACATCATTTGAAAAGGATGTAAACATTTTCATACTTACTTACGTTGAGCATAAATGGGCCTTAATACTCACAGATCAACAAATAGCTATTTATGAGCACAACCAGTACATCAGATAGCATGTTTAATACAGTACATGGTCTCAATAAACATATTACTACTACTCAGGGCCGTTTCAAGGAATTTGGGGGCCCCAAGCAAAATGGACTTGGAGGCCCCCCCACCACCACCGCCCGCCGACACCCCTGGACCACAGCAAAAAAACCTACACCTCACCATCCCACCCCTCCCGCCCAAAGCCTACAGGAACCACAGCATAGACACACTGTTGAAGTTCAACCACACATTATATCAATAAAATATTTCTTAATATTGCAAATACTGCTTACAAATGTTGCATATAGGCTACTGCACACATAGTATCTTATTTTATTTGAACATTTGCAATCAACATTATAAACAAAGTGCAAATTCGGTATTAAATATAAAATCCAACATAGATAAAAGTACACACACACATATAAGATTAACCTTTAAAAAATATGCAAAATATCTACATCTGCTGTTTGCGAGCCTTGGCTTCAGCACAGGCAACCACAATGTCCTCCATGTCCAAAGACAGGCGAACATCACGCTCAATTGACGTAACGGCCAGTCCTGTGGGCCTCTCTTGGCTCATGGTGGACATCATGTATGTCTTTATCAGCTTCAAAGCTGAAAAGCTCCTCTCACCTGAGGCCACAGGGAGAGTCAGGAGTAGCCGCAAGGCAATGCTTAAATTACTGTAAAGAGCCGCCGAGTTAGCAGCCAAGTTAGCAGATGAGTTAGCCGCCGAGCTAGCAACCGAGTTAGCCACCGAGCTAGCAACCGAGTTAGCCGCCGAGCTAGCCGCCGAGCCAGCAGCCGAATTAGCAGCCGAGCTAACACCTACTGTGGGGGGCCCCCTTGAGGGGGATTCCGATAACAGTGTCGCTGAACTTTCCTGCATTGACCATCACAGCATTTAAAGGGACACACACACAGTTTGTCGTTGCATTCAATTCATAACCAGTCGTTGTCTGGGGGCCACCGGCCAGCTCAGGGCTCAAGGCAATTGCTTGGTTTCCCTGTCCTGTTGCGACGGGCCTGCTACTACTACTGCTTAATTAGGTAAACTGTAGTAAACTAGCCACTCAGAACAAATAACCCAGTGTAGTTCATAAAAAGACAAATGAGTTATTTATAACCAAATGGGATACTGCAGTGTGTTCTTTGTGTTCAGAGTGTACAGTGGATGCACAACAATTAGTCCTTTCAAACTATTCATCCTGCTTTGTATCCGGGGAGCAGAGGAAGCTCAGCCACCTCTCAGCAGGCCAACGGCACTCTGAAGCAGTTGGAAGTATTTTCTGCACTCAAACATCATTATTCTTGTATCGATCTCTGCAATAGGATGTGAAATTATGAGAGCCACCTGTGTGTTTCTCAAAATGTATTAATCATGCCACTGAGAGTGAGTGCATCGCCCCTGAGGAGGCTGTGTGCTTTGCCTAAACACCTATAACACCTTTCAGCTTTTATGATGCCAGAATACATACATGTTTATTTAACAGTGTACATTATTTCTATTCTATGTCATTCCCTGATTTTTTCTCTTTTATATTTGTGTTTGTAAGCAAGTGTTCATCCTCTGCTGCTGGATGCTCTGCAGTTAAAGATTATGGACAATGAAACAACTGCATCTTTTTTTTATTATTTTGCAGTAAAATCTTACGCAATAGTGAGTGATGAACTCTCTGGATTACTTCTTGGAAACAAGAAATCCTGCACCTGCAACCTTACAATAATAGGGAATTGATACAAGGGTTAAAGGAAGAAGCCAACGTTAACATTTTTTCCATTACATGAAGTTTTTAGTCAAATATGTCCACACCATGAAGTGACCTCTGAAATGAAAAAGATTTTATAATCAAACAGCTGAATGGATTGTCAGAAATGAGTCAGCATTTATTGTTGTTATATAACGGCTGAAACAATTGGCCATTAGCAAAAAGGTCATTTTTAATGAAGCACATTGATTTCCATAAAAAAAATCCTACATTTTCCTCAATAAAAAGTCATTAAATATTTCTAAAGGAGCAGTTTAACACTTTAGGAAACATGCCTGCTACTGTACATGAGACGATGGATATCAATCTCATGTCTGTTCATTGTTTTTCTGCCACATGTGAAATCTCTCCTGCTGCTGCTGCTCATACAGCTGCTCCCAGCATCCGTCTGTAGGCTCTGAGACTACGCTCTTCCTGTGGGAAATTGATTATCATCACTCCCAGCTCCCTGCTGAGATGAGCTGCATTGTAGGGAGTGACGAGGTCAGAGTCTAGATGCCAAACATCACATCTGTACATATTCTACAATCTACAATTCTTCAATTGTGAGAAACATGATCATAAATAGTCAGACAATGTCCAGTATGTCTAATAATGTCCAATGCTGATGTTCTGTCTGCTAATAGAGTTGAATATTTGCAACACAATATAATCAGAACACAATATAATCTTTGAAATGTGCACATCTCTTTTGGTTAAATTAAGTGTTCAATTATCATAGTTTTGTTTTAAATCATTAAAATGAAGTATTTTAATTTTTCATCTCCAGCGTGGACTCTGTCCTTCTGGGAACCGATTATTATGATAAACTCATTTCATTTTTATTAGGTTTTATATTCATATTATAAAATCCACAGTAACTATCAGAATATATGCAGGATGTGGCTCATGAGCCCTGTTTGAAAATGTCTTTCTGTGGAGCGCTGTGTGTGAGAGACAGTGTGGTTTCACTTGCACTCCTGTCCGCCTGAATCACAGCCAGCCAAAGATCCACTGGGGAGCCATTTTGTTGTAGAGACCTCATGGGGCCCATTCTCTGCCTTTTTAACCCAAAGGACTTCATCCAGAGTAATCCTTAATTAGGCCTGTGGCATTTTAGAGCACACTCTCTCTGCACTCACTCCGCCCTCCTGCCAGTACACAGCAACACTTTAAACAGTATTGATCTATGGCACTGCAGGGGGCTACTGCCTGCACACATCAACACATGCATATATGTGTGTGTGTGTGTGTGTGTGTGTGTGTGTGTGTGTGTGTGTGTGTGTGTGTGTGTGTGTGCGCCTGCGCGCGTGTGTGTGTGTATATATATACACACACATATATCTACGTGCATTGCCTTGGAAACAAATTGAAAGCGTGATTACAATCTACTCACATTCGTTGACCCGTCGTCCACGTGTAGAAATGGGGGGCAGGGCCAAAGCGGTGATTGGGTGAATCATTTTTAGTGCTTATCCAGGCGCAGAGGCAGAGTATTGGAAGGTGGAAGGAGCAGAATGCTAACCAAACTAAATGGATTTTGAGTGGGATAGTGTGACAGATGGGTGTGAGTGTTTGTGAGTGGCTGCAGCAGGGAGGTTAGTGGGCGGGCTGCCACCTCCGCCAACTCATCCACACTCATTCTCACACACACACTTCTCTACTGCATCAACAACATGGAACAAATTCTTACATGTAGTACAAGGACCCTGGATAGTACGAACATCATACTGTGTAAATTTACAAGTAACTATAGCTGTCAGGTTCGTTAAACTCTGTGTAAAGTAAGAATAAATATGTGTTCTGAGTTTGACATACCACAGAAAAGTGTGTTGTTAACCACCCTGCCAAATTTGAATGATTAAAAAAATCGCCAAATATATGAAATTAGGCTTCAAAGTTGTGTAAAACTCAGCCTCTTTCTCTGCTCCCAAACGCTGTGGGAGTGCCCACCGAGTTCGCTGAAACCCCGCCCCCTACCAAGTGTCACCTGTCAATCAAAGTCACCACCTCTACCAGAAACATGGACGATACGTCTGAGAGCTTTCTGCTGCTAACTCAGCTGCTAGCTCGGCGGCTAACTCAGCTAACTGGCTAACTGTAGACTGTAGTAGTAGTAGTGTGTGCTGAATGTATTTATACCTCTACAGCAGCAAGGGTGGGTTTATGCTAATCACCGCCGCATGAATCCTGAACACAGAAACACAGTTTGTGAAGCCTAGCTCCTTTTTTAGAAATACATTTATGACCTATTTAATGTGTTTAGCAGAAAATATCTGAATTCACCTTACACAGTCTTTAAGGGATCAACCAATATGAATACAGTTCATTCACACAAAACAAAAAAATCTCAACCTCATGGTGGCGCTAGAGAAAAATTAATTAATTAATTGTCAGGAACTATGAATCCTCGTGGATCAAAACACACACGCACACATATCAACCTCAAACATATACTCACACATGTATGCATGGCCTAACAGCAGGATGGTCTTATGCTGCTTTAATCCTGTATCCATGGAGACCAATCTGTCCATCGCCCTAGGGACAAGAAAAGATCAGCCAGCATCTGTTTCTCTGTACTTCTGTCTGTCTGTTTGTCCATCTCTCCACGAGCCCGTCTGTCCGTCAGCCTGTTTGTGCATGTTGCAGTCTGTCAGGAGCCGTTTCCATCAACTGTCAGCTGCGTTTTACAATAACTACTCACGACATTTTCATATCAACAACTGTCTGCTTTGAAAGTCCCATGACATTAATTGATAGAGGACAACGGTAGTTCAGCTCTGACTGGGCTAACAGTCAGTGATGTGTTAAAGAGTGTAATGACTGTAAAATGAACCGGATACTTCTATCCAGCAGAGCAGTGATAGCCACCAAGGCTGAGCAGAGCCCTGTGAATACCCTCTGTGTGCAAACATGTATACCAGCTACAAAACACTAATTTGAGAGGAAATATTTATATTTTTGTATCTATTATGTCACTTCAGGAAAATCCCTGAAGGTTTGGGCTCAAATAATGTAATTTGTTCTTTTAAATGTCAAAATGAGCATCTACATATACATACAACTTTTCAGGGAAAACAAGAAAGTGTCAGCATCGTTTTTTTTATTATATCAGTGGATGTTGTATTTATTACTGGAAATATTTACTACAAATCATGTGTAGCCTACTTCACACCGCATAGCAAAACATGCTGTGTCTGTTTTAGACCTGTGGATCTATTTTGTCTTCTGTTCCAGACATACATTAGTTTCCATGCTTGAAGCTCAATTAGCACCCTCTTGAAACTTTCTTCAGTTGTAGAATCCATTACAGTGATTAAGAGTCTGCATCTGTTTTATTCAGGGTAGATTATTGTTGTGAGATAATGAAGTGTACTTTTAAACTCATACTAATACTACATAATCAACACAAAATAATCACTTCCATGCCTCTCACAGGTATTTGGTCACACTGTTTGGTTTATCACTGACTACTGATTTCAGTATGAGTGGTGCTGTTCTACTTGAGGAGGAGCATGCAGATGTAACCTTGCCAGACTTCTGTGAAAGTAGAGCAGGGAAGCATACTGCACATGGTAACCTCTGCCAGCACAGATGCAGCAAATGCACATAGTGTATGAAGGCAACACATGGCTGCCTGAAATATCCATATACAGTATTTTGACAGTTAATTATATAATGAAATGTATGTTTATATAATGTATTTCAAGAAGACAAAATTAAAAAATGCATCATGTGTTTATCTACAATATCTACACATACTGATAGAAAATGGAATTTGTGTTTCATGTGGATTAGGTTTAATTATGCAGTAATATGACTTGTGTATTATTTATTTTTAGGGCCCATGACTGACAGGGGCCCTAAAAAAATATTAGAAATGTTTTTATAATCATATCATCATCATCTTTCTTTTTTTTTTGACTTCTTTCTTTCTTTCTATTTTTTTTTTTTTTTACTTTCTTTAAAATGTATTACTCTTTCTTTCTCTCTATCCTGACCTGCCAAGGAACAACGGATGAAAACTAACTATCTTAGCTAATTCCGGTGCATTTACATTTTAATTTGAAATGTTCATGAATGTACACTGTCCCTTTTTAAATAAACTAAACTAAACTAAACTAATAGATATTCATAGAATATTTAATTTACAATTAAACTAAGGCATTAAACTAACACTTTATTTGTATGCAGAATGTTACATGCATGTCTACACAGTGTTATATGTCAGTAAATATTATACAGTTAGTATTGAACGATAAGAGAGTTGCAAGCGTTGACAGGTAGAGGTGTGGTTACAGAAATTGTACATGGTTGGTGTGACCTGTGTGTGGTGGTGGGCACAATGTGATATCTTAAAATGGGGCCCAAAATCCCTGGTGGTGCCCCTGTCCAGTCCCCGAGTTTTGGTCTTGAATCAACATGTGGCATATTTCCTTTTACAGGAAAACTACTACAATTTGTTTTGTTTTTTACATTTTAAAAGCAAAATCCAACGCTTTCAGTCTTGAACAATGGTTTTGGATTACTTCTGTATTTCTGACCATGAAATCCATCAGTGATGACAACATTGAAGCACACAGTAACATCACTAAAAGCTCCTACTGTAAAATCACTTCCTGTGTTTGCACTGTTATAACATTACAGATACAGATTTCTACACAGTTCGTCCTTGTCAAAAGCTGACTACTACATTACCCACAATGCAATTTGTCTGCCAACAGTTTGGTCAGACACTCGTGTGTGTTATGCCAGTATTGGCTAATGTAGCTTGGAGCTGAGCTACCTCACAGTTTTGAGTACGTTGCACAGATATTTCAGTAGTTATTTGCTGCAAACTCTCATACAGTGTGTGTGTGTGTGTGTGTGTGTGTGTGTGTGTGTGTGTGTGTGTGTGTGTGTGTGTGTGTGTGTGTGGTGTGTGTGTGTGTGTTTCAGTGAAGTGAGGGCTGGAAGGGAGAGACTAATGGAGGGATGTGATATAAATAGATAGACAGATGGAGAGATGGACAGATAGAGATTGATGAAAACAGAGAGACAGAATCAGACAGACAGAGAGATTCTCCCAGCCTCTCAGTTTGTCTTTCTTCTATCTGTCCATTTTCCATTTGTCCCTCTCTTAGCCCATTTCTGGCTGCCTCTCCATATTTCACTTTGCTCTTTCCTCCCTCACTTAGACATAACTCAGCATCAAATGGTCCCAGTGTGGAGCACAGTCACCCATACAGCCCATGCACATTCATTAAGGACTGCAGGGGCTTCCAGCATCTTTATTCACCAACGCTCAGCCTTCATTCTTCATCTCCTTCATTCCTCCGCTGACTTTTGGGGGAACAACCTGCGAGGGTGGAGAGTGATGGATTATATGTGTCTGGGTTACACTAATTTGATGGGAAAGAAGCAGAAATGCATTACAGTAACAGAGAAGACAGACAAACAACACAGACGCACTGACTTTATTCTAACTGCAGATTGTAGATGAAGCTCATTTCCATGTTTTCACATCAGTTAAAGTATGACATCATCTCATGAACTTGAAGTTTGTAGAATCCCTCACTATGAATCATCATCAGTGGTTGTACTTGTACTCCTTCTACTATTTATTCATTTCTGTAAAAGATTAAGAACACAGATCTTTGAACAGAGATACAGTTACCATCTTTCTGGTGACACCATGACGACTGATGAAGGCTGTGGGATTACGTCTAAAAGCTCTGGACCTTGTGCTAAGAATATTTGTGTCACTATTTACAAGGGCAGTGATGATCATTCAAACACAACCGTTATGAATATTACATTTATTCTTTATGCAGAACATGCAATTAAAGAGTAAAACTAAATGGAATGAATGAGAGTGAGAAGCTGTTTAGTTTCTGCAGCTTCACTAATAAATGGCAAAAAGGTCATACACACACACACACACACACACACACACACACACACACACACACACACACACACACACACACACACACACACACACACACACACACACACACACACACACACACATATGAAAATGTCTTTCAGCTGCACAATAACAGATGCATTTGATTTCCATTTTTTGTAAACTGTGGGACATAGGGTAGTCTGGCTCAAAGAAATGTGTATATGGTGTTTTTACAGCTCTCAAATGTAAAGAATGGGTCAAATTTGACCCTGAACAGTATGGAAGGGTTAAGGTTGGTCACAACAGACATTTATAATGGTGACATTGAAGACAAAATCAACTCACTTATCTGGTAACAATCAATGAAAGCCACTACAAGACCTGCAGAATCCATCAAAGTCTTTCACTGAGCCAGTGAGAGACAGATAGAAGACATGTGACAGTTATAGTAGAAGGAACAAGCACAACAGTCTTTGAAATGCTCTCAGAAACAAGTTGGGTTTTAAAACAATGATTTTTAAGTCAATAGACTAGACCAGTGGTTTTCAAATGTCTGAGTGACACTGTGTCCATTCCCACTAACACCATCAGTTCCTGTTTGCACTGTAGCCATGGATACACAGACAACTATCCCCAGATTACTTTAATACTTTAACGTAAGCGTCTTTCCTCCATTATCTCATGGACATTTATTTTTGATGAGTATCTGAGGTAATAATGTCTTTGGAAAGTATAAATCACACTTAATCTAAAAGTATATTTATCATGTCTGTGTGTTCAGATCTGAGCTGCAGCTCTGACTGCTGAATGTGCTGATTAACCAAACTATTTACTTTTAGACTATCGCTTTTACCACCGGTCGTATCTCTGCTCCCATGCCCCTCCTCCCACCCCTTCCACTCATCTATGCCCTCATGGGGAGGTGGGTGTCACAGCTGGAAATATTCTCACATCTCACATGATGACACTTCAAACCCCATAAGTTCTCAAACTCTCACTATCTACAGGGTTGTACAATGTCATATTAGGGCCATATAAAATACTGACCTGGAAAGGGGGGGGGGGGGGGGGGGGGGGGCTTGATATTCTTGGATATTCTCTGATATTATAAAGTCACAAATTTAAGAGGAAAAAAACTGTAAAAGGTGTTTTATTCTGCCAAGCAGTCACATGGCCTCAGAGATGTGGCTTGTCATGCTTTGTTCCTGCTGTGGAAGAACTGATCAAACTGTTCTTTTCAGTTGGGTTTAGTAATAAGGAGATACTTGTCTTAGCCCAGAATCACCATAGCATCCAGACTTGAAAAGACATTGCATGAAACTGAGCCTGTTTCAGAGAAAAAAACATTCAAATCTGGATGAGGTGATAGCTTTTGTTCACCAGGAGCTGCAATGAACCCTCTAATGGACCAGGGAGTTTTTTTTCTCAAAAATATTCCACTTTATAATATCATAGAATATCTGAATGTACGGCTTTAATCTCAGAAATGCTGAGATTTTTTCCTCGAAAAACAAATTAGTGAACCATAATGGATTTATTAGGGGGCGTCCTCATAACCATGTCATATACCAGCAACGTCCCTGGTTTGAGTCCAACAAGGGACTTTTGTTACATGTCATACTCATTTCTCTCTCTCCCCTTATTTCCTGTCAGTCTCTCTGCCACCAACTGTGTATTAAAAGCAAAAAAGTCCAAAAAAGTATATTAAAAGAAGGACTTATTTGAACAATACACAATTAAGACCCAAAGTATCATCTTTTAAATCACAACTCAAAACTCATTTCTACAGACTAGTTTTTACGTGATGTCATCTGCTTGTTTGTTTCGTTTTGCTTATTGCTACTGTCTTTTATTTAATCTTATTGTACTTATCTTGTCTTAATTATTTTATATATTTTTACATTCTCATCATCTCCAACTGTATTCCATTGTCCTCTACTCTCATTCTGTCAATGCCAGTCTTGTCACCTCTCTCTGTGTTGTGTGTCTTGTTTTTTATTGTAATGCTTTTGATTGCCTTGTCTGTCAAAGCACTTTGTGAACTTTGTTTTTGAAAGGTGCTATATAAATAAAGTATTATTATTATTACCATCATTATTAAGGTTTCACCAACCCAAGATAATCAAGTAAGCAGCTTCATCTTCACTTCCTCCTGTCTACATGTCAATGTGTCCTTCAGCAAGACACTGAACCTCACATTGATCCCCATGTTCTCATTGTAGCTTGTTGCCATCAGTGTGTGAGTGTGGAGCCTCTTCATGTGTTCTACAATAGGGTTCCCTCATCAATAGGATTCCCGCACTAATAATAATAATAATAATACATTTGATTTCAACCACCAAGCACACTTTATAATATAACTCTATAATTTGGTTTGCACCTACTGTATGAGTGCCTCCAATTCTAAAATGATTCATTGTAAACATCTTAGAAAGAAACTGATAACTAAGCTGAATTTATAAACTTCAAAACTAAATTCAACAGTAATCTGTGTGGAAATGTGTGATTTTGTGTCACTGTTGGATTCTCTAACAGAATCAGGGGGGGTATCTTTAAACGGGTCAGTCAGTGATCTGTGAAAGACCACATTTATAATCCGCTTCCTAACTCTGCAAGACTCTGCGTGCCGATTGGTAGCAGGGTGATAACAGGCGGCGCTGCCCTCACTGTTCCTTCAGCGTGGAAATAAGATTGTATTGTCATATTCCCGCCGAGTTATCCACCACGCCACTGCTTTTCATTGCAACCGAAATGATTGTCCTGTGTGTTAAATGCAAGACCCTGATTGTAATGGCTCTGCCTCCCACTGTTTATTGGTGCGCTCCATGGTGGCAAGTCCACAAACATACCACTATCTTTTTCTCTACACACGCATACATACACACACACACACACAGACTGCTGCAGACAGTGGTGGTGCATTAGCAGAGGTAAACCATTAGCATATAAATGTGCTCCTGTGTGAGTGTATTGTGTGTTTGTTGTGTATGTGTGTAGGATGGGGGTTAACTTGTGCCGACTTAATATGCATGTCAGGCACATTATCTTTATAAATGTTGTGCCAGTTTCAAATCGATCTATATATGTATCAGCCCCCCCCCCCCCCCCCCCTCTCTCTGTCTGTTCTTGACATTAATTAAACATAAACCAGTGGCCATCTGCTACCACTTAAGGCAACTGACCTCTTGACCTGGAGGCTTGGCACGCCACTGTAGCCCCTGTGTGCTACACTCACACACAGGCTTTTTTCTGCATCTATCCCTTCTATTGATTACATTCTTTTTTCTGACCAGCGATGTTGCACAGCTATTCTCATTTTTGGTAGAAAATCATATTTTTTAACAAATATGTGTCCACATTTCTGTTATTTGTCACCTACTTTTTAACTGGGCACACAGGTATACAATAAAAGTAATAAAATGTGAATGAAATAAAGCTTCATGTTGCTCAACAACAGTCAATTCAGAGTAAATATCTTGACATGTTAAATGGTAAAGCGCTTTTCTAGACTTTTGACCACTCAAAGCAGTTTTTCACTACAAGTCACCCATTCACACACATTCTTACACTGATGGTGCAGCAATTTGGGGTTAAGTATCTTGCCCAACGACACATCAACACGATCTTCTTCATAATCTTCCGATTAGTGGATGACCCTCTCTACCTCCTGAGCCACAGACACATACAGCTGCCCACATACTGTACATACGCTGACAAACCAACAAGACATTACCTAGGGTGACCATATTTTGATTTCCCAAAAAGAGGACACTCGGCCCGGCCATGAGATAGCCTACTTAAATGATACTCACAGTTCACTTAAAGATTCCTTATAATCTTAATATATTTAAAGTTTATATGTATGGATAGAATATTTTGTTATTACAAAATAATATCTCTTAAAGACAGAAATTCAGAGGTTACTGAACTTTCTTTATTATGCCTCAATTGTAAAAAAAAATAATAAAATATATATATATATATATATATATATATATACAGTATATATATATATATATATATATATATATATATATATATATATATATATATATATATATATACATATTTTATATATGAATGTAAAATATTTGGAATAAAATAATGACTCTTCTGTGTTAGAAAAATCAACTAATATAAAAATAATAGCTCTGTTTTATTTATTTGTCTTTGTGACAAATAAATAAATAATATGAAATAATGTTCTAAATAATAGGCTACCTCTTCTGTATTACAAAATCCAACTTTAACTTAATATTTCTCACTAAATTTTCAGTCTAATGTAAAATAATAAAAAGTGCCCTCACAACAAACAAAAAACTAAATCTTTAGTTATCTTCTTCATCCTCCTTGTCTACCCATCCATATTTTGCTGTAGAGCAGTTTCAGTTGCTCAACAACAAAGCGTGAAAGTCTTTGGAAGAAGTGAAATTTGAAATTGTCAACTTTGCTGAACTACTCTCACCTCCACCTGTACCAGCTTTGCACACGGTGCACTCAGCCTCCCATATGTCCCAACCGGGTTGGTAATCGAAGCTTGACAAGCGCAGTTTCGGGAGCGGGAACACACACCAATCACAACCCTTCCGGCTCCTATATAAACAGACCTAACCAGCTGCCCCCTCGTTCGCTTGCATTCGTGTTTCTCCCGTCTGTGCTAGAACAAACAACCTCGATCAACAAGTTACTCATTAATAGTAACTTACCAGTCTCCACGGCATGGATTTCTTGTCTCTATCTCCCTCCGACGATGAGGCCTTCGGAGGTATACCGGTTACCCAACGCCAGGGTCTTCAACCAGCCGAAGAAGTCGCCATAGCCTCGACGTCCAAGGCACCACCTTCCCGGCCCCTAAACCAGCCAAGGAAGCGGTCGACTCCCGCTAGCTCCGTATCCTCCATCGTCACCATCCCACCCGGATCATCTCTCTTAAACCTCCAAGACTACAGCTCATCTGACGACTCCTCCACCTCGCCAGGTACACCTCCTCCACCAGCCAAAAGAGGACCCGGCGCTTCGAGGACTTCCTCCAGAAGACCCTGCAGTCATCCAACTCCCTCACCTGGAAGGGTAACTCCAGCCCCCCAGCTGCACTCCGACACCAGCGTCTCCACCCGCAGCCGCTTGATGCGCCACCATGCCCCACCAAGGTCCACTGCCAGCCAGTTCTCCTCAAAAATCTCTGACTGGACCGTGGCCACCCTCCAAAAGACACTCCGAGAGAGGGGAATCCATTTCAGCCGTGCCGACAACAAGGCCAAACTTTTCAACCGCCTCATGGCCGCCTGCTGCTCACACACCACCGTCCCCACTGGTGTCCCTCCAAGCGACATCACCACGCACACCGCACGGGATGACATCAGAACCCCGCCCAGAGATGTCATTTATTCCCAGCCTCCAGCCTCCAATCCAAAAAGGAAGAAGAGCGCGTTAAAGCTCAAGGAAGCTCCGGTTACCGCCCACCATACGAATCCTGCGCAGTTAGCCAGGGAGAACCTGGCACCGGGATGCCAGGACACCCAACCTTCTCCTCACAACCAGCTCACCTCCCCTTTTCAGCAGCCACGGCTGGCACCGGGTTGCCAGTACGTGCTGCTCCTCTTCACACTCAGCATCAACACACATATGCAGCAGCTCACCATGGCACCGGGATGCCTGAAAGCTTTGCTGCTCCCTCCGTTTATTCTCAATTGATGCATCATGGGGCGCGCGGCACCGGGATGCCAGCGCCTACAGCCTGCTTCTCCTCCTTCCAGCAGCAGCAGGCTGCCTTGGCAGGAGCTGATAGCACCGAGATGCTAGATCAATTCACAGCTCCTTCCAGTCATTACCCGAGCTCAGTGGCTCGCGGGACGCATGGCACCGAGATGCCAGCGCCCCCAGCACTCTTTTCGGCTCAAAATCAGCAGGCTGCCCCGGCAGGAGTCTTTGGCACCGGGATGCCAGCCTCTCACGCCGACCTACTTTACGGGCAGCCATTTCAACCAAGCGAGGTCACCGGCACCGTGCTGCCGGCCCCTTCCGCACCACTCAATTCTACAAGATTCACACTGCTTACAGCCAATCCAGCTACGCGTCCCCCCGCATCCCTCGTCTCCCGTCCATCGCCCGTCCCCACCAACATAAGAAAACAAATATTAGACAGTAATTACATCGACCTAGCCTTATTACTCCTTCCCTCCCTCCACCAATCCCCGGTCGATAGACAAACCGATGATCCAGTAAGGTGTTTCCACCACAAATCATCCTCCGGTTTCAGGGAACTTAATCCCACAGAATTTGCCTACACATTTTCCCTATGCAGAGATGTCCTCTGTTCCAGGTTTCCGGCACGACGCCAAGAACTGGACGACTACATGTCAATCGTCCTCAATTTGGCACTCCGTTTTGGTGATTTCGGCTTCTATCAATATCATATCCATATTGCTTCCGAAGCAGCAGCCCGCCTCCAACAGTTTAATGAGGTTACATACTGGGGCACACTAGACCAGTGATTCTTAACCATAGGGCCGCGGCCCAAACTTGGGCTGCCAGCGCCCCCTAGAGGGCCGCGAAAAACTTTCAGTTTTGCACCTGTGGGCCCCCAAGGGCCGCGGCACTTTGTAGATTATCAAGTGAAGACAGAGATATGTTATGCATGAGACGCTCAGTAGCCGAACTTCGCTCTGACGACGAACATCCTGGCCCCTCCACCCAAGACAAAGTTTTTGCGGAAATACAATGCCGACTTCATTAAATACGGTTTCGTAAATGGAGGAACAGAGGCAGTGCCTAAAGCCCAGTGTGTGGAGTGTGGGCTAATGCTGTCCAACGAAGCCCTCAAGCCCTCAAAGCTACAGCGGCATCTAGAGACCAAGCACCCGATGCTCGTGGGAAAGCCAGTGGATTATTTTAAGAGGAAGGAGAGTGGACTGCAGATGCAGAAAAGGTCTGTCGTGTCACTGACGAGCAACTCTAAATGTGCATTGAAAGCGAGCTACCTCGTAGCCAGACGTGTTGCACAGACTAAGAAGGCATTCACCATAGCGGAGGAGTTGGTTCTGCCTGCCGCTGTTGATATGTGCCGTGAGATGATCGGAGAGGCCGCTGCAAAAAAGGTGCTGACCATCCCACTCTCAAACGACACTGTGAGTCACCGTATCGCAGACATGGCCTCAGACATACAGCATCAACTTATAGAAAGAATAAAAAGTAGCCCTTTTTTTTCTTTGCAACTAGACGAGTCCACGGATGTCACGAATGCTGCACTGCTGCTATTTTTTGTTCGCTATCGCTGGGACAGTAGTTTGCACGAAGACATACTGTTTTGTGGAGAGCTACCAACACGCACTACGGCTCAGGAATGTTTCCGCTGCATGGATAACTACTTCACTGAGAACGGCCTGGACTGGCAGAACTGCGTCGGGGTGTGCAGCGACGGTGCAGCATCAATGACTGGCAGGCATCATGGTGTCATTAGACAGATACTTGATCGTGCACCAGAAGCTAAATGGACACACTGTTTTCTCCACCGCGAAAGCCTTGCAGCAAAAAAGATGTCACCAGATCTCCACCAGGTGATGGATGTAAGTGTGAAAACCATAAACTTTATTAAAAACAATGCAGTGAACTCCAGATGTTTTGCCAGGCTTTGTGAGGACATAGAAGCAGATCATGTCCAGCTGCTATATCACAGTGAAGTGAGATGGCTCTCAAGAGGACTGGTCCTCAATCGTTTGTTTGAACTGAGGAATGAGGTCTTCTCATCTTGCACATTACTATGCTGACACAATGTTCACAGCAAAACTTGCCTACCTCTGTGACATTTTTTCACTACTGAACACCTCACTTCAAGGAAGAAACAGCAACATATTTTTTGTTGCAGACAAAGTTGAAGCTTTCAAGAGGAAACTTGCTTTGTGGACCAAGAGGGCCCAGGAAAAGAGGATGGACATGTTTCCACTTTTGTCTGACATTTTGGAAAACTCCCCTCATGTGAATATCAGTGACTCTGTCTCCCAGCACCTCTCACAACTGGCAGAGAAATTTGGTGACTACTTTCCTGAGGATCCAAGAGAGGGAAACATGTGGATTTTGGACCCATTTGCAGTGGATCCCACTGCAAGTGATGTTGCTTTGCCCTCACACCTGGAATCCCAGCTTCTGGAAGTTTCCACTGACAGCACTTTAAAGCTGCAGCAGGGCAAACTGGACCTGGGCTCCTTCTGGATTGCAGTCTCAAAGGAGTACCCATGTCTTGCACTGAGGGCTGTGAAACTCCTGCTCCCATTCACAACTACGTACCTCTGTGAATCAGGGTCCTCCATTGTGGCCACAACTAAGACCAAAGCCCGAAACAGACTCAGAGCAACACTGGAGGCTACTCTGAGAGTGAGCCTTTCTCCCATTCCGCCCAGACTGGATCTGATTATGTCTCAGAGGCAGGCCCAAGTGTCTCATTAAGAGGTGAAGATAAAAAGGGAGTTGTTGTTCATTGTTGTTATTATTTGTGTCATTGTTCATTTGTCACAGATATAAAGATTCTTCTGTCATGAAAAAATGGAGACTGCTGAAGCAATTTTCAAATGGCTTTGCAGATTATAAGGCTATAGTTTCATTTGCACTTTATTTCAATTTTATTTACAGTTTATTTATTTAATTTAAAAATAGATGTATATTATTTGAATGCATTTATTTTATCACCCCCTTTTTTATTGATTTTTTTTTTATTAATTTAAAGTGAAATCCTAATATTGGTCTTTTTTTAGAATTATTATTAAAAAGCCTGACTTGATTCTTGAAAATGTTCTTGTCACAGCCTGATTTGGTCCAGGAATTATCAGCCTGTTCAGTGTCATGATACAGTATGTGTTACATACACATGTTTAATAAAAGTCTTTGTGATAATCCCATTTTATCATTTCATTTCATTTTACAAGGTTTTTGCTTGTTAAACAGTAAGTGGATTTGGTTTATTATTGAATACAAATTAAACCGAGAGTGAGGTCAGTGGACCCCGGGCCACTTTGTACTTTAAAAATTGGGCCTCAAGGTCAAAAAGGTTAAGAACTCCTGCACTAGACACAGAGACTTATTGTCGTATCTTTGCCGCCCGCGCCGCTCAGCCTTGTAGCCTTTGCGGCGCACCTTCCCATCCCGCATCCGCCTGCTCTATCCCGGCCAAGATCAATATTCAACATAATCCGACCAGGAGTTATGCTCTTCCCCATACACCATCACCAGCCCCCCCTGCGACTATTATTCCCAGGCCAGTCGCACCTAATCAACCCCTCTTTTCACCTAATATTAATGGTGTGGACAAGAGGGGCAGACCTATCCTACGTCAAGGCGGGCGCACAATATGCAACAACTTCAACGAAGAGGGGTGCAAAATGTCACAATGCCGCTACCTCCACGTGTGCTCTTTCTGCGGCGGCGGACATGCCAGGTCTGCTTGCCCGCATAATCCTACTTCCTTCAAGTCAGGTAAGCACCCCTCAACACCCATCAATATCATGGCACTGAAAGCTGCTCTCCGTCACCATCCTGATCCCGCTTTTGTCGAATTTCTTGTTACCGGTTTCAAGGAAGGCTTCCACCCCGGTATATCAGCAGAACCATCTGCTTCATTTGAATGTAATAATCTGCAATCAGCCATCAACGACCCTAGCTCTGTAGATCGCCTACTCTCTAAAGAGATCGAGCAAGGCTTCATGATCGGCCCCTTCTCTCAACCTCCCTTCCCTACCTTTCGTATCAGCCCTCTCGGCATAGCTACCCGAAAATACTCAGACAAGCAGCGGATCATCATTGATCTCTCAGCTCCGCACGGCACCAGCGTCCCCAGCGTTAACAGCCTCATCCCTAGCGAAGATTACTCACTTCATTACGCTACTATAAACCACGCTATCGCTCTCATTAAACTTGCAGGCAAAAATTCATGGCTTTCAAAAACCGACATCACCAGTGCATTCAAAGTCCTCCCTATCCACCCTGATTTCTGGAGGTTTTTCGGCGTAAAATGGCGAGGTGCTTACTACTTTGCAGTGAGACTCACCTTCGGCTGCAAAAGTAGTCCCAAACTGTTTGACACTTTATCAGAAGCCCTATGCTGGATATTATGTAATAATCACGGCATCCAATTCCTTGTTCATCTCTTAGATGATTTTCTGCTCATCAGCCCACCCTCTTCTCCTCCCGCATCTGACATAGCCACACTGACCGCTGTGTTTGCCGACCTTGGCGTCCCACTATCGGCGGAGAAAACGGAGGGCCCATCCACTTCACTAGAGTTCTTGGGCATCACGCTCGATACTAACTCGTTCCAAGCGTCCCTCCCCATCAAAAAGCTTAAACGTATCTGTCTTCTCATTTCTAACTTCCTCATGGCCCCATCTTGCACCAAACGACAATTACTCTCACTCCTCGGCCACCTTAACTTCGCCCTACGCATTATCCCACAGGGTCGGGCATTCATTTCTCACCTTCTGTCTATCGCCTCATCAGTACCGTCGCTCCTGTCATCCGTCTCACTAAACCCATCTTGTCTCGCCGAGCTGCGCTTATGGCTCCATCTCCTCTCAAACTGGAACGGTATTTCTTTCTTCTACGACGATCAATTAACCAACTCTCTCGATATTCAGCTCTTTACCGATGCCGCTCCCTCAGCCGGTTTTGGGGGTTTCTTTAATGGTAGATGGTTCGCTTCGTCATGGCCCCCAGAGATCACGAACAATTGCGAGGTCGCTTCCTCCGCGCTCTTCGAAATCTACCCAATCGTAGCTGCCGCCGTCCTATGGGGACACGAATGGTCCACAAAATCCATCCTCATACACTCCGATAATCTTTCAGTAGTCGACATCATCAATAAAGGTCGTTCCAACTCTAATTCAATCATACCATTCATGCGTTGCCTCACATGGCACTCTGTTACCCACCAATACATCCTCCGCGCTGCCCACATCCCAGGCCACCATAATGCTATTGCTGACTCTCTCTCGCTTCCTATTTCAGAAGTTCAGAAACTTGGCTCTGAATGCCGACCCGATGCCGACTCCAGTTCCTCCGTATTC
Organism: Scomber japonicus; assembly: GCF_027409825.1. Lineage (NCBI taxonomy): Eukaryota > Metazoa > Chordata > Actinopteri > Scombriformes > Scombridae > Scomber > Scomber japonicus. Next base: position 4,273,701 of record NC_070585.1, read on the forward strand.
AGCGTTGACTTTCAACGTATAAATCCATCTCTGGTACCCCTTATCATCGAATCTCAAAAGCACATCATTAACAGTTTATCACCCGCAACACTCTCCTCATACTGGACAGCCTGGAATAATTTTCATCAATTTCATAACCGACATAACATTATTTTCCCCTCATTTGATCTCACCGCCGTAATCTGCTACGTTACTTATTCTCATTCTGTTTCGAGGATAAGAACATCTACCATCAAATCCTACCTCAGCGGCATTAGTTTCTTCTCTAAACTCATCACCGGTACTCCCAGCCCAGCTTTAAACCATCCCCAAGTTAAGTCTCTTCTCTCCGGTCTCCTCCGCCAAGAACCAGCCAAACCTCCTAAACGGCTTCCTCTTACCGCCGAACTACTGTCCGCTTGCCTACACACTATTCGCTCCGGTTACCAAACTCCTCACATCGCCCTGACCCTCGAAGCTATGTTCGTTTTAGCCTTTTACGGTTTCCTCAGATGCTCAGAGTTCACCGCATCATCATCCCATTTCGACCTGTGCCGTCATGCTTGCATCTCCGACTTATCAATGTTTTCTGACGATACTATAGTACTCCATCTGAAGAAAACAAAAACGAATCAATCCGGCCATCTTACTCCCGTCTTCTACTTTAAAAACCAGTCTTCTTTAGATCCATTCGCCATCCTTTCTAACTATCTTCTCTACTGAAAATCCCACGGCACACCTCTATCTCACCCTCTTTTCATCTCTGAATCCGGTCAAATAACCTTTCGGTCCTGGTTCCATCATCATTTACGCCAAATACTGTCTTTGTCCGGTTTATTACCCACGCATTACTCCGGGCACTCCTTTAGGATCGTTGCCGCGACTTCAGCATCCCGTAACGGCATACCTGAGCACTTCATTCAAATCATGGGCCGCTGGGCCTCGTTAACATACCATCGATATATCCGCTCAGACCTCAACGACCTAAGATCCGCACAAGCACGCCTTAAATAACTGGAGGTTTTTGGGGGTTCGTCGCTGCCCGGGCGCAGTGACGGATCCTTCATTTGACCTCCCCACACCGCATCCAGATCTCCGTACGAAGACCACGCATCATCAATCATGCACATTCATTCATTCATTCATTCTGTCAATAAATCTGTTGAATCGTATCTCATTGTTGATGTGTTCCTTGCTCGTGAAACTGGGAATTTTTTTCGCAGTTCATCTGTGAACGTGCATTTGCACTTCGGCATCTTGAACGCTTCAGCTGCACCGCCGGTGTCTGCTGCTTTCTTCTAGTGAGTTTTGGAGCTCAGCCCTCAGGGCAGCTTCTCCGGGGTTACGTCTAACCCAAGCAATGCCAACCGGGAAGGGGGGGGCACACACTTATACACACACAGAAGGAAAACTGGACATTATCACCAATTCATAAAAACCACCCAGACGCCCCGGACGGGACGTACAAAGTGAACATGTCCGGGGAAAAGAGGACGTTTGGTCAGCCTACATTACCAAGATTCCTGTAAAATTAGCTGAATTTCAGTGAGCCTCAGCTGTACTGTGGATGAATGCTAACATGAATGCAAAGGCTATCAAATCGAATTACTGTACATCTCTCCATGTTTGCATGTTGAAAAGCTAATTGCCCAGTTAATATTTGTATTCTACTTTTCATTTACAGTTCAAGTTCAGAAGAAGCATGACAAACAACATTTATACATGAGGTAACATTAACATATGAGTCTGCCATAGAGCGCTAACTAGCTTTCATGTTGTGCTAAACATTAGCAACCTAAACTGAGAATGTTTAGGCTACTAAAGTACATACTAGTATTAAATGTTATGGATATGATTTGGATTGTGATATTAAAGATAGATATTCATAATGAGCAGAACTTGATGCACAGACCTTTAAAAGAATAGAGGAGACATTCCTATATTTGTGTTGTGTTCAAATATTGTAAAGAAATGTTTATTCATGTAACTAACTGTATTGCTTTCATAAAGTCATATTGATTATTCAAAACTCAGATTGGAGATTTTGAATAATCAGTTTGAGAGACGCTCAACATCTCGATATAGCTTTATGAAAGCAACAGTGTTAAAGTTACATGAATAATTCAAAAAACAGTTTATTTCTAGTATTTGACATTGAAAAACTAGAACTGTCAGAGTCTTGTGATTGGTTTGCTCACTCCATATGAAATCATCTTTTGTCAGATGGATGTAACCCTTCACTTGTCCCTCCAATGTTGTAATGTTACTGCTTTCATTTACAGCACAGCTGGACCAGCAGTTTCCCTGAAATGCTAAGTTTTGAGGTGGAAAATTGTCATACAGATATCCCTGAACCTCTATCCCTGCTCCCATTCACACATGACCCTATGCAGGAAATGCATTTCAGGAATATTGGGGGCTTATAAATCCAGCTGTGGCTGAGATTCTTATGATTTAGTTTTGGTGTAGTGATGTAAATACTCTCTTATTATTGTCTTATTTCTGAATAAGTCTTTCTGAGCATGTTCGACCATTTGAATTCAGAAAAAAAGACGACACACTCAAAGAAGAAGCATTCCATCTCTCTCTCTCTTCCACTGTGGGTCACTTCAAACCCTCTCTACAACTGTTCTGTCTCCTTCAGTAAACCATCTTTAAATAGCTTCAGAGACAAACAAAGCGCTCTCCTTCTGTTCACTACCTGCAACATTGTAAACAAACTGTTGCTTCAACATAGAAATCTACAATGAACCAGGTTAGCTGCATTTCACTACTTTCCCTGGCTATGAAGAGTGTTTTGAGGAACCAAGGTTAACATTATATTCACAACAACAGATGGCACCAAAGAATGCGTAGAATGAGTGTTTTCGTCAACTTCACTACTTCACTTTCTCTCTTCTGCTCTGCAGAGCTCTGTGTGTGGAGGGGTAAAGCAGAGGAGAGGAGAGAGACTCAGTGTTACTGGGGATTTCCACCAGGTCCGTCAGCGGCGCGGAACAGCTGCGCCACAGTTTAGCTCTGTCCTCTGCCCGGTGTCAACTCACACCGAGAGCGTTACAGCAGCGGAGCGGAGCATGCTCTGGGAGAGAAAGCTGCCTTTTAAAATGAAGTTGCACTGTTAATACAGTAATTACGGCAGCCCAATCAAATCCGAACAAGTGCCTTTAGTCTACCATAATTACTGTAGTAGCAGCACAACAAAATGGTGCGGTTTTGTTAACTTGCTCAAATTTTGGTTGATTTGGTAATTTTCTTAGATTTTTGTGCTTATCTCATGTGTCAGTCGCTACGTAGCTACATGGAGTCTTTATCTGTCTGTTTTATTCGTGTTTGTTGCTGAAATACGTTAGGGAAGCTGCACGGGTTGTTTTATTTGAAAGACGGAAGTTTTATTATGCCGATTCTGTGTCTTGCACCAGACTTGCACCTGTCTGGTGCAATGTGCTCTGTTGAGCTTCTCACGAGTTAGAAACAGCTCCGTCAAAAATAGAAATGCTGCGGATTGATAGCGGCATGGAGAGCCGCTGCTGGAACGTTGCTGACACGCTGCTGAGACGCTCCCGTCACTGTCATTGATTATAGAGGTACCTATCAGCTCTGGTGACCGCGGCACATCTGTAACGTGCCGCTGACGGACCTGGTGGAAATTGGGCTTGAGCATCAACGACAGCAAAACACAGTAGAGAGTCTCACACTGAGCTCTAACGAAACGAGTACATAACTTAGGTAAATACCATAAACAAACAGGTTCTACTGTTTTGCTGTCATTTATGGTTGAGCTGAGTTTCTTTCCTCTACTCCGCTTCACCATGGGTGGGGCTGAATCATCCACACACGGAGTTCAGTGTGCGATAGCTAACTACCGTAAATTCCGGACTATAAGCCGCTACTTTTTTCACACACTTTGAACCCTGCAACCTAAACAATGATGCGGCTAATCTATAGAGTTTTACTGGCTAACGGCCTCCAGGGGGCACTCTAGCAGGAAGCGCAAGAGCAAGACAGACAGGTGTCTGCACAGAGGAAGACGCTAGTTTGATTGTGTTTTGAACATCATGCACACACCCTCATCATGGAAAACACACAAAGAAATGCATGATGCAGTTTTTAAGTTATAGGCAATGGATCTGGCTGTTGAAGAAGGAAACAGAGCTGCTGCACGTAAGCTTGGTATCAATGAATCGATGGTGAGACGATGGAAGAACTGACTCAGGTAATGTTCACTCATGTTAAAACGTGAACACCTGCAGTTTATAGACAAGTGTGGCCTATATATGTAATTTTCTTTCTTTTTAAATTTAGTTGGTGCGGCTTATATTCAGGTGCGCTCAATAGTTGTGAATTTACGGTATATGCATTACATTAAAATAAAAGTTGTGCGAGTTGTGCTCAGTTTGAGTAAAAGGCAAATAAGAGTAATTTAAGTCTTAAGTCTCTTTCCCATAATTAGTCTTGAGTTGTCCTGGTTTTGAAAGATACCTTTGGTTGGTATTAAGTCTCTTCTAGCAAGGCACTGTTCTATTTAATAGCTTATTAACATTTATAAGAGGGGCGGCTGTGGCTCAGCAGGTTGAGCTGTCCACTAATCAGAAAATTGGTGGTTTGATTCCCACCTCCTCCAGTCCACATGTTGATGTGTTCTTGGGCAAGATACTTTGCCCCAAATTGCTCCTGATGGCTGCACTAACAGTGTGTGAATGTTAGTTTCCTCCTGATGAGCAGGTTGGTACACTGTGTGGTAGCTCCTGTCATCAGTGAATGAATGTGTGTGAATGGGTGAATGTGACATGTAGTGTAAAAGTGCTTTAAGTGATCAATAAGACTAGAAAACTGTTACAAGTACAGTCATTTTACCATCACTGTATATTTGGTTTGCAATACAGTTGTAAAAGTCCTTTATTAATGATTTCTTAACATTTATAATGACGAATAACTGAGTAACTTATAACTCTTTTATTTATGACCATCCAAAGTGTTTTTTAATGGTTTTTACAAGCTTAAAGCTGAGTCCAAGTCTACTTTTTCATAACAACTTTATATTGCTAATAAAGATCATGTAATATGATTGAAAGCTACATGGATAGAAGAGGACCACCTGTACCCAGACTTACATCAGGAGGTGATGACCAAACATCTACACAGGGACACACCCACACAATATATGGTGACATGATGGACATCAAGTACAGCAGCTGTCACACACACACACTAACACACACACACACGCACACACACATGCACAAGTGATCAGCAGCACATGACAGTTGGCTGGGGTGAGAAGATGAACCAAAGGTCAGCTTAGAGAACACACAGCAGCCTGTCTGGAGCCTCTATCTGTCCATCTGTGTCAGTGAGAGTGAACTCTAACATTAGTCACAGGAACAGGAACAGGACTGACCTACACAACTCAAATGAGCTGCTTTACATGAGCAGTTACAGTACAAAGCATGTGCTGAGCCAAAAAACAGCAACATTCATCTATTCATTCAGTTCATAAATATTTAATACAATTATACCAAGGCAAACATCATTTTGAGAAGAGTTCAAGTCTCTGAGATTCAAATCAATAATAAATAATAATCAATGATTTAAAATGTCATTTAGATAAAGTTGTCTTGCAAGTGAGACCTGAGAATGACTAGATACTACATAGCACTGTACTGTGCATGTTAAACAAGGTGAACACATCAGAATATAATCAGATAGTAGATCTCACTACAATAAAAATAGTTCCTGAAACTATATATCTTGTTATGGTGAAATAATTATATCACAAAAATGTCATCTTAAATAATGGATATGGTGTTGTAATTAGTGTGAGAAAAAAATGTAGGCTTTTGTTTTGTCAGTGTGTCCATCAGTGTCACATCCTGTTTCCCTTCTAAGTTTGGATAAGTGTCATTATAAAAGCTTCTTGTTCTAACAAGAAAAATAAATATCCTCGTTATAATAAGAAACTGTGTAGATGTGTTGATATATACTGTACTTTCTATTTAAAGCTAATTATAACTTTATTATTATGAATAATGAAAGAGAGCGTTTCCTTTGAGAAGGATCATCTGTGTGAATTTATTTTACCAAATGTAACCACTTCTTAAACTGCTTTAACCACTGAATCCATGATGAACTCTTACATACTGATTATATTCTAACCAGTTTAAGTATTCATTTATAAATATAATTAGTGCCTATACCAACATTTAAACCACAAATGTATTTTATGTTCACGTTTTCTTTAGATTTGACACTATTAATTATAGTAAAAATACAATCACAGTCACACTATATTATGATCTTATGTTACCTAAAATAAAAATATAACAGCTATAATTATTTATGTTAATTTATTAAAAGTGAAGGATGCCACCACATTTGAACAGTAGGCCTCATGATAACCTTTAAAAATGTACACCAGTTGGACAAAAACAATTTAAAAATATATTTTTAATATCTTTTGGCCACTGCAATTTAATGCTTAAAAAATGTAATTTATATGTTTGTTTTTTTTTTAATTACTTTCAAATGTCAAAATGGGTCAAATGTTAAGAGCAATGTATCATCACAGTGTCTATAAACAAAAGGATAAAAATAGCTCCTTCACAGGTTGGTGACATGAAGCCATCTTTGTTTAACTTGTAATATTTGACACATCCAAACATACTTTTGGAGTCGCTGGTCTGCATTATCATATTACAATATAATCTTTGAAACGATAATGTTCCTACACCTTTGTGTCAACATGGCAGTTCCCCCTGCACAATGCCTGGCTCATAAACAGATGTTCTCCCCCATATTGGAACATCAGCAGCAGATTTATTTAGTTGTTTATCACAGTCTGGATGTCTTTGGTCACACTGGCCACAGCATCCACTGGGAAGAGGTCAAAGGTCATCGACCAGGAGTCAGCGGACAGCTGGAGTCAGACAATCACATCTGACACCAGAGATCAGAGCCAGTGGAAAGCTTAATCACAATGATATCCTGTCAATTCTGACTTGACATTATTTTGCAAAACCATTGTTCAAGGTAATCTCAAAATTCACTGGATATCTTTATCGCTGTGTCCAACAGCAGATTGTCATGGTATATAGTTATGTCTCTTATATGATGACCAGTCTACAGGTTCAGTGTTGATTATTTAGGTTACAGAGGTCAATAACGTTTTGGACTTCATGCTACAACATAACATTGTGTCTGAGCACAAAATATGGAACCAGGAGTGAAACCTGTACGTTTTGACATAGATAAAGTAAAGTCACCAGAAAGACTAAAATGTCACCAGCTGGCAACTGGCAGCAATACATCCAGCTGTACATCACAGCTGTTGGACTGGAAAGTAAAGTTGATGCACGGAAGATTTCATTGTTGCTAGGGTTAGGCAGATTGATCCCAAAATATCAATACAACCAATACTATGTTTGGTTTTTGATTCTAGCATCAGCTGGATTGATGCCACTGTCAGTTCCTCTCTTCTACTTTGTACCCTTTTCATCAAAGAGTAGAAGTGTCAGTATAACATTGTGTTGTGTTGAACAGTGAACATGTCATAGTGTCTGCCCTCTATGCTCCACTGCTGTTGTCGTGTCAGGTGCTCTCAAACAAGCGCACCCTGACTAAACAGCACCAATCTGACACATGAATGCAGTGATGGCTGAATGAAAGAAGAGCATCATGCAGAGCTTTTACAACTGTCAATGAAAATGTTGTAAACTACGATGTAACCCAGACAAAGAGAACCTCTGACAGACCTGACACAGAGACAGAGTTCACTAGCTGAGTCTTCTCAGAGAGGCAAAGCATATCCAGGTATGCAATAAAGTAGTGACATTCATATTTTGGTCAAATCAGATGTTCAATATTGATTGATGTAGCAATTTCAATCTGTAATAAGCTATAATTAGCTGTTACTACACTTGAATATAAACTATATTTAGACGTTCAAATAATACATTCAGTTTATTGAAACTTCTTATCTAAATGAATTATTTTAATCAAATTGAAAAAATGTTTACCACTCAAACCTGGGTCTCACAGGTGGCAGTGATTGCAAATCATTTAGTGGTAATGAAAATGTATTCAGATTTATTTACTGATGATACATTCACCTCATAAATCATGACACACTGCTCTTCACTACACGAAAGTGCACAAGCTGCTTTTAACAAAACTAAATGTATTGGTATCTAACAGTATTGATGTTGGTGATTGTGGCTCTGTATTACTTCATGTTAGAACGAAAACAAATGGCCCTAATTGTCACTTACTATAGCTGCTTACAGCTCAATAAGTACTCAAAAAGCCTGATGTCCACTGCCCTCCTCAAAAAATGAAACCTAGCACAGATGTGTCTTTCACTCCAGGATACAGCTGCACATGACCCTTCTGACCACTTTTTGACTGACATCAAGTCACAAACATGTGATTTTGCACCTGAAGAACTCTATAAAAGGTGACTACATTGTTTTTTGGCATGTATGTCAAAAAAGTCTGAGAGCATCTGCAGTAAGAGACAGAGCTCACAGTGGAAGAGGGTCTGTCACTATGGAGAAGACAATTGTCAGCACTGTGTCCATTAAAGGGAAAGGACATGGATATCCTGGAATCAAACCAGCAAAACAGATAGATGGAGCATACAGCTACAACAGCAGTGTCCTGCATTTGTTAAGCAGTGTTCCAACTGCAGTGTTACAAATCACTTTGCAGTACAGTGTTTCTCAAAAACACAGGACGATGTGTCAGTGTAGTAGAGGACACTGATCATAAACTCATAACATACACCAACAAATGAGAATACGAACACTGAACACCTATCAGCTGTTAACACTGTCACAGTCAAACTTAAAAGCTGATAAATGGATAGCACCACTATATTGTATATGGTACCATTGTCACATTGAAGCCTGTCACATATAGGTCCATGACCGACACTGAACGTTGTTATGCTCAAATTGAAAAAGAGTGTCATGGACTGTTGTTTAGTCTTGAAAAATTCCATGAGTATGTTTGTGGCTTTGATTCATTTACTGTGGCAACAGACCACTGTCCATTAATTGCCATAAACAAAAAGAACTTGGATGAAATGTCTCCCAGAATTCAAAGCCTCATTATGAAGTTGCACAGGTATGATTTCAACCTAACCTTATCAACTATTTGCTGTTTGCAGACACATAATAATGAGCAACCACAGGAGATCAACTATAAAACATGTTAATGCATGTAAATATGATTTCAGCGACTCTTCCTATGTCCAACACAAAGTTAACAGAAGAAAGTAACAAGGAAACACAGCTGCTAATGGTCATGGAAAACATTCAGAGTGGATGACCTCCAGGTTCATGTGCTTTGTATTATCACATATATGGAGCTTTTCCACTATACAGTTCTAGCTCTACTCGGCTCGACTCGACTCAGTTTGGTACCAGGAACGACCTTTTCCATTACAAGTACCTCCTCAACGTTGAAGTACTTTTATACACGACACAAACACATAAACAATGGAGGACATGGAGGCGATGGTGTACTTGCTGCTGTATGTGGCTTTTATCACACACAAAGCTAGAATTGAGCCGTATGGCTGTAACGATGTTGCTGGTATTTAAAAATGCCGGGTTTGATTCTTGTATGGAACAGCTCATGACTCTTCCAGTGAAGACTCTCTGACCAATCAGTGGCCGGCAGTCTGTTGACGTCATATTTAGTATCGGCTCGGCTCGCTTGGAACCTCAGCAGAGCAGGTACTAAAAAAGCAGCAGGTACCAGGTGCTATCCCTAGTGGAAACGCCAAAAAAAACCGAGTCGAGTCGTGCTAGAACTGTGTAGTGAAAAAGCCCCATAAGTGTTGTGTAGTCTGCTACTCAAGCAGAACAGAACTGCCATACCACATAGCTTGAGACGGAACATGTTTCAAATTCATGAAGGCCATCTGTGGAGAAATGCGAAAGACAATCAACAGAATCCTTCCTCTGGTCTGGAATAAAAAAGGACGCAGAGACTGATCAGTGAATGTGAAACAGGCAAACTAAAACTAATGATGGTGGATGACCTACCAACAGCTCTATGGGACAAAGTTAGAATGGATCTGTTCATCCCAAAGGCAAAGAGTATTTGGTTGTCAGTGATTACTTTCAAACACATCTGCAAGTTGTGTCATTACACATGCCAAGTCTATGTTTACAATGAATGGCATACCCAGTACTGTTGTTAGTCATAATGGCTAAAGTTTCAATTGTAAATTCAATTGTACTTTGACTTCTAACACATCACATCAAGTTTGTTTTATCCTCAGTCCAATAGTAAGGCAGGAAAGGGAGTTCATGTCCTTAAGCAGCTCCTGAAAAAGGCTGTGGACAGCAACTCTGATTCATACCTTGCCTTACTTCAATATAGAGCCTCATATCTACAATGTGACTTATCTCCTGCTGAATTATTAATGAACAGAAAGCTTCAGACCACACTCCCCTGATAGTTGCAACAACAATAAGGTGGAATGCTTGAACAAAAGCTTATGCAAATTAAACTGAGACAAAAGTCAAAAACATCTTGGACCACTGTCAAAAAATGATGTGGTCTGGATTGAAGGTTCAGATACCAGACAGGGCTGAGAGGAGGACAGAGGATGGACAGCTCCTCAGATGGAATCCTTCTATAAAGCAGATAGACTGTACTAGAACTCAGTGAAGCCAGTCAATGGGGTTGCACATCTCTCTGTGTTAAACGATTCGATATGCATCTAGATACACAGGTTACGATTCGATTCAAAAACTATATCCTTTTATTACAGACCGATTCGATACGAATCGATTCAATACAGTGTAAGAATGATACGATTTGATTCTACGGTTAATATTTGTTGTAGATATTTTATAAAATAAAGAAGCCAATTCTATGAAAGTGACAGTACAATATTTTCTTTCAAATAAAAGACCACATATCCCCAAGCATTGTGGCTTTATGGCACTGGCAAAAAAAAAAAAAAACAGAACAATAAAATCACATGTGAATGTATTTATTTTTAGACATGGACCAAAAAAAAGTCTGGCTGAACAAGTTGGATGGGAACTCCAGAGATAAAAGTAGCAGAGAATAGTCACAACAAAGTGCAACATTTCAGCCTGAGCATAGTTTTGAACACTAGAATAGCAGGTAACAAAGGTGCAATATGATCACCTCCATCACTCAGTCTGACGCTGTCGTTCTTCACTTCCTCCATTTTCCGTGTTGTCACTTGTTTATCACTCATGCTAATACCAGCTAGGCGGCTACACAGTTTTGTGAGCAGCTTCAGCTCTCGCGTTGTTTTAGAGACGCTGGTGTGTGTGTGATGCCGCCAGCCGATTCCAAGTCTCACGATACTCGATCCATGACTCTACAACCGATTCATCTAGGAATTCATGACTAATTCGTATCGATTGAGGAGGCTGCTACCGATGCAGCCGTATCTCTCACTTGTTGAACCGAATATCCGGTCGCATCAGTTTATTGTTCACAACCCTACCAGTCATGTGTCTGAGTCAACCTGCTGAGACTTGTAACATGAACTTTCACGCAGAGCCACACATCTACACAAACACACAAGACAAGTGTGAGATCTAAAAGAAGAGAAGTTATGAAACCTGACAGACTTGTAAAAGAAAAAAGAAAAAAAAAAGTGAACAGAAAGGGACAAAACTAACTTTTATTCTTGAGGTATTTGGTAAAGCAGCATATTTTAAAATGAGCAAGTTATTATTGTTAATCTGTTGTTTCAGAATTGTTGGCACTGAAGGTGCAGAGCAAAACTTGTTATTCTGCATGTTTATTATTCTTGTTCTTGAGTTTAGCTTACAGAGTACAATCATGTTTTTCATGGTAGCAACATGTCTGAGTTCTTGTCCTTATAAGGAATAAAACACACATCTACATACTTTTATTTACCTTTGATTTATCTGTTTGTTGCGCAGTTCCCCTGATAACTCCCAGTCTGTACAACTTGTCTTCTAGTTCCACTGGTACACATTAGTTCCACTCATCCCTCATGTACTCCTATTTTGCCACATATGATTGCATATATACACACATTTGGCATTGAAAGGTCTTATTCTGTCATTTTTCGATGATGCTATTTCCTTATTATTCCTCAAAATAGAGGCAGAGAGCCTTTGAGAGTCACATTTTTGGTGCTTTTAATGGAAAAGTTGACAAACTTGAAAACATCTCAACAACTTACAGTTTCCACCTTTTACTTTCTGTTTGAAACATAAACAAAAGTAAAAAGTAACACTCCAGAATTATATCTGTCTGTGTGTGTAGCTGGAGTATGGAAGTCCTATTATTACCATGGCACACTGTGGCAGACAGAAACACAGGCCTATAATATAGATAATTACCTGTACAAGACAAACAAAATGTGGAAATAATAAAGCAGTGTTTTATCTCTCTCATCCCTCTTCAAGGCAGCGCTGGCGCTATCTGCTCTATGAATTTGTCCGACACCCTGAGAAAAGCGCACTGCAGGATAATAATGCCAAATTCAAAAGATTCTCTCTACCTGATTAGTTCAAAGCTGCGTCACATATTTCAGCAGGTGATGGGTTTCTTTCTCCTGCTCCTCTACTCTTTTCCTTCCTGTGGAACCCGACGCAGATGAATAAGACAGTGAATCAGACACTGTTTGTCTTTTGTTGAAATGAAAGGCTCACAGAACAAGGGTTCTCTACTTTATTATTTCCACAATGGTGAGACAGAGTGTCTTCATGTACTGGTGGAACAATGGAGGCTTTTCATGTGATGTGCAGCGGAGGCGCTGCTTTTCATGCTTCCATGTAACGAGGCTGCATTTACCTTGCAAATAGGTTACGGCGGCTTTCCTGTCCTTTAGGTCTTCTTCGTGCAATACAGTAACTCATCCAACGACTTTCCCTGTGTGTGTGTGTGTGTGTGTGTGTGTGTGTGTGTGTGTGTGTGTGCGCACGTGTGCTTGCATTTTTGTTACCTTTTCCAGTATGAACATCGACCTTGTTGTCAGTCCTTATTAAGACCAAAGCCCAGTCCTTAATGAGGCAAAACGTCATTTCTGAGGCCCTGGTTAAGGTTAGATTAGGTTCAACTGGTACTCTGAGACTATCCAACAAATTCATGGGCAAGCTAGTTTGATTGTATTAGTTATGGTCTTAAAGGAAGGAGAATGGTATAAGAGAGTAAAAAACATTAAAGGCAATATAAAAGTGTTGTGTATGTATGACTTAAGTCACTTTCAGGGACACACACCAGACTAGTATGACTAGTTGATTAGGGACAGCTTATGTAATAGGGGACAAAAGATATAAATACTGATTTTTGGGTCAGTGGTTAAGTTTTGAGTTAGGTTAAGGTTAAGATTAGGGTTACGTTTAGGCAAGTAGTGGTTATGATTAAGGTTAGGGTGAATATCCAGGAGATGAATGTAAGTATATGGAAATACCCCAAAAGTGACTTAAGTAAACCTGTGTGTGTCCGTGTGTTCATGTGTGTATGTTTGTGTGTGTGTGTGTGTGTGTGTGTGTGTGTGTGTGTGTGTGTGTGTGTGTGCGTACGTGTGTGTGCGCGTGTGTGAACAGAGCCTCTTTCTAGTTGCCAGAAAACTTGGCCTCATTCTCAAAGCAAGACACCATATGTTGATTGGTCTTGAGGAAGGAGCGAGAGAGAAAGACATCAGCTCAGAGGGAAAAAAACAGAGAAAATCGGGTAATTGCTCTGCCATTTGTGCATTAATTTTCCTTTCAATGACAATAAGTTGACCCAGCTGAAGTCATTTTGCTAGCGTCGTGCAGAAATAAACTTTGCGTCTGACAGGGAGATAGATGCCCTCAGCTTTGTTTCACACAGAGATAAAGAAAACAGGAGGGGGGCATTTAGTGGGCTTCATAATAAGAAATATCAGCTTGTGTGTGTGTGTGTGTGTATGTATGTGCGTGTGTGTTTGTGTGTTCTCTGTACAGCACAGTATGGATATGAAGTAATGAGGCATGTGTGTGTGCCCCAGGAGAGGCTCCATCAGTGTGTGATATGTTGTGGTCCACAGAAGACCCTCAGCAGGACAAACACACTCTGTCCTCTGTTTGCTCTTCCTGGGCTGTTTTCCATATTTCACCCACAGCTTTCATCTTCCTCATCCCCTGTTTTCTTGTCTTTTTTTCCCAGGATATATTAACGTGTGTTATAAAGGATTCATTGATTGCCTACTACTGCTAGTAAAGGCTAAATAAAGTGATGACACTTTATTTTAATGCATGCATTATTTAATGTGATGCAGCAAAGCATCACATGACCTGAGCCTACCACAACGTTTTCAGTGGAAAACGTCTCTTGTCCTAAATGCACTACAAATGCTACTATTCTCTTACCTTGTGTATTTGTACATGACCATTAATGTTGTGGTTAGGATCAAGGATTTTGGAGTTACGCATGAATCAGAAGTTTGGCGGTTTGATTCCCGGCTCCTCCAGTCCACATGTTCTTGGGCAAGATACTTAACCCCAAATTGCTCCTGATGGCTGCACCAACAGTGTGTGAATGAGCAGGTTGGTACACTGTGTGGTAGCTCCTGTCATCAGTGTATGAATGTGTGTGAATGGCTGAATGTGACATATAGTGTAAAAGTGCTTACTTTATGTATCATGAGCTTTATTGCTGAATTGACACTGGTTAGAGTGACATGATCAGCAAGCCAGCATAACACAGATATCTAGCATGTTTGATTTGATTGTCATCACAGGAACAGCAACACCCAACCCTCTCAGATCAGAGAGGTGATGTGTATTTTTAACACCCACAACAACACATGATGGAAAGTAGGCTGATTTGTAGGGACTCAAACTGGATTTATACCTTTTGCAGTGTAGAAGACGTAAAGATGTATTGTCTGTGCAGGCTGTGTTACTTTATACTTATATTTTATACTCCATTGTGTTCTGATTCAGAGTGGTAGCAAGCACCTCATATATTAAAAGGTTATTCACCTTGTCGCATTTCTGAATATGCAACCCTATCTCCTAGATATTATGTTCATAAGCATCTAAACTGTTTTCCCAATTACATTGCTTTGACAAACGTAATCACTGCCCTGATTATGTTCACAGGAAACACTACATTTATAAATTGCTCTGTAGTTGCAGGGAAGAGGTCAAGGTGGATTGGGGTTTTACAAGATGACAATTACTATTTAGCAGACACTTTTATCAAAAGTGACATACATCTGACAGCTGATACAACACAAGCAAGGCTCTAATCAGGAGAGAACAACACAAGTAAGTGGCATTAAGCTAACGTCCAGTCCGATAGAATGTAGGAGCCAACAGGCAGTGCACAGAGGAAATGTATAGTGAGGGAGGGAGTGTAAACCTGAAGGAGGGAGTTCAGGTAGGCAGGAGGTGTTTTAGTTGCTATTCTGTAAGTAAATGTCAGGTTTTAGAATCTTATGTAGGCAGTAACTGGGATCCAGTGGAGGGATCGGAATAGCAGGGTCACATGTACTGGTCTGGGCTGATTGAAGACCAGTTGTGCTGCTGTGTTCTGGATTATCTGCAGAGGTCCGAACATAGAGCGTGTTCTGGGTGTTGTGCTGTATGCTCAGACACATAGAGTCAAATCAGATAAACATGACGAAGCAATTGAGGCCATGTGAACCTTAAAAATGGTAAACAGATATGGTATATAGCACTTTCTAGTCTTTTTGACCATTCAAAGCACTTTTACACTACATGTCACATTCACCCATTCACACACATTCATACACTGATGACAGGAGCTACCACACAGGTTGCCAAGTGGAGTCTAACCATTCACACACATTAAAACACTTTTAGCACAGCCATCGGGGGCGATTTGGGGTTAAGTATCTTGCCAAAGGACACATCAACATGTGGACTGGAGGAGCCTGGAATCGAACCGGCAATTTTCCAACTGGTGGACGACTGCTCTACCTCCTGAACCACAGCTAAAGGTTAGTTGCTCATTAATCATGACACCCAAGTTTCTGGCAGACTTTGAGGGCATTAGTTGGCCTGATTCCAGCTGGATACTGATCTGTTGTTGTACAGAGAAACTGGCTGGGATGACAAGAAACTCAGTATTGGACAGGCTAAAGTTGAAAGTCCTTTGATCCATGCCAAGATATCGGCA
The DNA here is from genome assembly GCF_027409825.1 of Scomber japonicus. NCBI lineage: Eukaryota > Metazoa > Chordata > Actinopteri > Scombriformes > Scombridae > Scomber > Scomber japonicus. The sequence continues at coordinate 4,289,817 of NC_070585.1, forward strand.
AGTCATGAGGAGATCTGAGCTGACACTGTGTGTTCTTCCAGTAGACCGATAGGAAGAGCTGGGTATCATCAGCATAGCAATTAGCAATGGTATAAGAAACCATGGGAGTGCATGATTGTACATGGTGCATGTAATGGCTGATTGCATAGTGTATACTGAGAAGAGAGGGGGACCGAGCACTGGTCCTTGAGGAGACTCTGTGGGTAAGCTGTGCCGTTTGGACACTTCTCCCTCCAAGATACTCTTAAAGACCGCGTAAAGTGAATTCATACATTTTCTTCTAAATACATTAAATAAATAAATGTATTTCTAAAAAAGGTGTAAAAAGAATTTCAACCATTTAGATTTGAATTGTGGAGCTAGACTTCACAAACTTTATTTCAAGATTTCTGTGTTCAGGATTTAGTGGGTGGGTCTGAAAATGAGCATAAACCCGCCCCTGCTGCTGTAGAGGTATAAATACATTCAGCACACACTACTACTACTACAGTCTACAGTTAGCCAGTTAGCTGAGTTAGCCGCCGAGCGAGCAGCTGAGTTAGCAGCAGAAAGCTCTCAGTAGCATCCATGTTTCTGGTAGAGGTGGTGACTTTGATTGCAGGTGACACTTGTTAGGGGGCGGGGTTTCTCGTAGGCCACGCCCACAGCGTTTGGGAGCAGAGAAAGATGATGATTTTTACACAACTTTGAAGCCTATTTTAATATATTTGACGATTTTTTTAATCATTCAAATTTGGCAGGGTGGTTAACAACACACTTTTCTGTAGTATGTCAAACTCAGAAAACATATTTATTCTTACTTTACACTGAGAGGTAGAACATGGACCGGCGGAGGGCAGATGCTGAGATACCAAGTTCAGTGAGTGTGGATAGGAGGATTTGGTGGTTAACTGTGTCAAAGACAGCGGACAGCTCTATTGTTGCTAAATCTGAGAACTGACCAGCCGCTCCAGCCGTAGCAGAGATTCTATTACCGACAGGAGTGCAGTCAGGGAGACAGTGAGCAGAGGGTTTGCAGTGGAGATGCCTTTGTTAAATGTGTATTACTGAAAAGGAGAAAAACACTGAGTCTGTCTTCAACTTGGTTCATGTGTATTCACTCTCAATAATGTCCACTGGCATCCACAACAGGTAGCAGAAAAACACAAGCTGACCAGTCATAGTTCTTGTGTTCCCCGCATCTCTGTAGTCACTGTGCAGTTACATTATTGAAGACCTTCACATCAATGAGTACTGTAGGAGCAAGCATACTGTGGCCTCTGAAAACAGCAACCTCACCACTGATGAAGATGCTGCATCAGAAAACAATACACATCCTTCAGCCAATCAGGATCTGGTTTTCTGTATGACCAGGGTTACCATGTGTAGTTTATATTTGGACACTATTAAGTCTTCTAGAAAAGGGAAATGCACAAGTTGTAAAAAGTGAATGATGTTTGTTGAGAAGTGGAGATATATGCTTTCTAATCCTGAGATCGATTTCATTTCTTCATTTACTTTACAAGTATTAGTCTTTGTTCTGACAGTTGAATTAAGTGGGCAAATGAACAATCCAATATTGTGAGTAGATACCGTAATACACGCAGAGGCAGTACACCAGCATAATATATTACTCTATATATGAGAAACAAGTTTTGTAAACAGGCAGTATAAATAGACAGAGCTTCAGGCCTTGCTGCAGATTATATTGAGTACATCAACAATAATCAAATGATAAGTGGTGCAATATGATAAACATAAACATACTGTGCTATTATAGATGCAGTTGGAATTAATTCTATACATGTGTGCTGTGTGCCTGTGTTCCATGTTATAAGTTAGAACTAGCAGTAATATACTGCAGTAATGTGTTTGATGGTTAGTCAGGCTGAATGGAGTTGAAATTGAAGTGTGAATTTCATGAATATAGCGTGAAAATGTAAAAATAGCTCAAATTTGACCCTAAAGAGTTAAATACACTAAAGTGATGTGCCAGTTCCACTCAACACTTTCAGGTATACATATACTGTAGGTGCAAACAAAAGAAAAAAAAGAAGAAAAAAATAAAAATGTATAAATGAATAAATAAATAGAAAATAATGATAGCACTATGAACCATACGTGATAAACAGAGAGAGAAATATTTGGAACATAGACAAATAGTTGTTAACTATGTATGTAGGCAAGGTATTGATGAGACCTCCAGAGCAAAATAGCAAAGCATCGAGCCATATAGCCATCATCTATATAGCTAGATTTAAAAAAAAAAAATGCGCCTCTATATTCCTAAAAAAGAAATCCCTCATTTAAATGTTTCAGAATCATAAACATAAGAATCCACATGATAAATAGATCCATCGCATTTAAAAACCCCATGTCACAAATGAAAAAGATGACATAGGTAGTTAACAGTCACAGGAATGTATGAAAAACCCTGGTACGTTAAAGGATAACTACCATTTTTTACAACCTGGACCTTATTTATAGCATAAAATGTGATCATTTACTCACCCAGACAACTTTGATGTCATTTGGAGTCATTTGGATGAAATTAGCTCCAGTGTTGCGCTGCGTATATCCGTATAATGCGAGTACACGGAGCACCAAAGCGCAGCCTCTATATAACGCATTATCTGCTAAGAAACTAGTTCATTTCACCAATATTTAGTTATGATACGTTAGTGCTGTTCTGCATTTCTTATTTGTGTGTACCAATATTTAAGGTGATAATTAACTAATTTGTGTGCATAAATTATTAGATTAAGCTCTAAAATTCAGATTTTATTAACAATTTATTAACTTGAGACTATAGTTTACTCATTTATTTGCATATATTCAGAAAAACTTCTTGACACTTGCCAGACTTAGTAGCTGATTGAAGTTAAAGGTATGCCACACACTAAACACCACAGCACCACCTGTGTCCATCATTCCTTCTTTGTACAATCCTTTCATGCTGCATAAACATACTTCTGTGTATTCCCATTCAGGGAGCCTGTATATCTGTATTAGTATACACTGATATGAGTCCCACTGAAAATGATTCCCTCCTGCTTCTAAAAGAGCTTTTCTGTCTGGATTTGTATTCGTACCTGCATTTGAAAGCGAACACACATTATCTTGCAGTAGCAGCAGGAACAGTCGCTTAAAAATAGGGGCGGCATTGATGCATTTATTGGCCGGCCTCAGCAAACAAGCTACCACTGCGACCGATGGAAGTTACAGACGGAGCGCCGTATGTCACAATCCTGGAGCCTCGATACAGCTCCGGCAAAAATAATTCAGCAACATTGATAGAAGAATCCCCGACTGCACCAGCATTCATAATAAGAGGAATGTATGCACGGGGCCTGTCCCTTCCATGCTGGGGCTGCTGTATATAAATGACTGGCTCCTCTCATTCTGTAATAGGAGATTCAGAGCCTGAAAGCTGATGGTGGGCCTGGTCATTTGTCACGCCTGCTCTCCTCCAACTCTGTGACATGATTGATGCTGGGACCTCCCTCCGCTCTGATCCACCACCCTGCCAGCTCTGGATTAAAAATCCATCCTTGCTGACGTTTACATATTAAAATTGGTAGTTAGGGCAATTCACCATGTGGAAACAAAAGGGGCCCGCTCTGTGCTGGCTGTTATCGATCACACTGACAATACGTTTGTACGGAGTCTAAATGGGGACAAGAAGAAAATTTGTTGCATATGCTGATGATAGTAGATGCTCAGCCTGGATTTCTCCTCCACTCAATTGTCTGAAATCTCATATTGCCTCTGACTTCTGACTGAATTATGTCTGCTGCAGCCAGCACTGAAAGGTTTGCATCTAATATTTAATCTGAGATAATATTGAATCCTTCTCACGTCGTATTTTTGTTTCATTTATCCTGCATTTCATTCAGGCAGTAGTTTTTGTATTCATGTCATGTGTTCAAAGCGTGATCTCTCCTCTCAGAGTCAAACCTCAGTGGATCCACAGAACTTCAGTTCTTGCCTCGTGATAATCAGATACAGCTGTTTAGTTCAATATCAAAGTAATCCCTGAATATCCATGGTTACAGTGGTACAAACAGGAAGTGACTGCAGATGCCGCATTTCATTTCATATCAATGAAAGGACAGCACACATCAATCCACATTTGTGAAAATATAGCAGTGCTAGCCAGCTGGCTCTGGTTCTTTGGCAACACATAAAAGCATAAAAAGAACAATGGAACAGGCTCAGGAAGCTAACTCACTAGCATTGTCTAACTTAGTGAGTATGCACAGACTCACACTAACCTGAAAACATGCCTTATTTCTCACCACAATGTCTTTTTTGTTTAGTTGGAAGTGACATTTGAATGTACTCCAGCACATGTATGCTATCATTCCATGTTATTGTCTTTAATGGTAAAATAACACTGATTTTGTTTTTAACCCCATTTTTACATGTGAGAGCTGTAAAAACACCATATACACATTTCTTTCAGCCAGACTTTTCCTTATGTGACCCACAGTTTACAAAAAAGGAAATAAAATGCATAATGTTTTTTGTGAAGCTGATACAAATGTTTATATATGCAAATGTACAAATGTGACCTTTGTTTATTAAAAAACACCATTTCCAAATCAGCATTCAAACATGTGGTATTTTTCATATTCTATAAAATCTTCTCATGGACCATAAAATAGTGATTGTGAATGTCTTTTTTCAGACATTTATTAATAACTGACTAATTATGAGTCAGAATATGAATAGTATGTGAGGGCTAAACTAAAATAAACATATTATAATATAATATTTAGTGGGGCGCTGGGCTCATTATCAAGTACAATCACAGTAGTTAAAAATATAAATAACTATGAACACTATATATATATACACACACATGTTTTTGAACAGAGCAGAAGTGAGGCTCATGTCCCATTAGTATTGTTATTTTCCTAGAACAATGACACTCTGTTCTATCCAACTACTTTTTTATTCTCCATCAAATGAATGTTAGTACCTGTGTAGTACCACTAACATGTCAACACTATTTCTGACTAAGACATATGTAAATAATGGGAAATGAAAGCCTTTCATTCCAGTGTGGAATGAAAAGGGTTCAACATTGATACATTTAAGATGTTTGGATAATTAAATGAGACGACAAAAAAGAAAAAAAGCTTTAGTGGAACACTGTTTTTATGCTGCGAACAAAATGGCAAGAGAGAGAGAGGGAGAGAGAGAGAGAGAGAGAACCTATGAAAAATGAAATGTTTTTTGGGCTGAACAATTGATGAAAGAGGTTGTGATTACAGCTGGAGCTGCTGATGCTCTTTTAAACCACAAGAGCACAAAGACTTTCTGAATTGTCTAAAAGCGCCTGAAGGCTGACTGGCTCATACAGAGATGTTGTGATTGTAAGGAAATCACACCTATCACATCTGAAGAGTTGGAAAGCAACTCAAAAGGTTATTTCTGTGTTTCAGCCAAACACTGTCTCTCTTTCTACAAAAGCTGGTGAGTGTTCTAAAGACAGCTTGTGTGATGTGGAAACACTTTCTCTTTCTTCACAGGAAATCACAGAGAAAACACTGGCCTGTGAAAAGGGTTCACATTCTATTTAGTGGCAATTTTTATTTTTTTATTTTTTTGCAATGATTGCCCATGTAGTGCAGAATTCAATAGAGAGTCATGAAACACACAACTGACATATATTTATAGGGGCCCAGGTATTCAAACTATGGCTGTGTTCGAAACTGCATACTACATACTTCTATACTACATACTTCCATCCTACACACTACACACTAAGTGACCAGATAGTAAGCAAACCGTTTACACTGTAGTAAACGACATGATAACCCACAATGCATTTTGTTCCTACCCGACCTGAAATCATCAGGCTGAAGCTGATTTCATTTTAGCTCTAACTCTGTAAATAAACCACTTTATCCACATTTCTAACCTTTTTAGGAAGAAAGTAAAGTATCCCTTTAGATCCACAATGTGACGCTAATTTGTTCAAATAACACCTGTTTAAAGTTTTGTTCCTGAGAATTCAGAGCTACTCAAGTTAGCCGCAGCGAGTAACGCACTTCCTGTCATTTTCACAAAATAAAACACCTGTTACCTTTTATTATTAAGAAAACCATAACGATAGAATTGGTGCTTTTATTTTGAAAACAGGAAGTGAACATACCCTCGCTGTAGCTATCTTGAAACCACAGAGGTGGTGATCTGTGACGTTGCATCTTGGGTAATGTGAGTGTGAGTAGTCAGCTCTTGATGCATACTCTGCATTTCTGGAGAATCTAGTAAACCATCCAGGAACTTCTCACATACTCTAAATCACATACTACGCAGTTGAAACACACTACATACTTCAAATAATGTCAGAGTTAGTACGAGTAGTAGGAAAGTATGCAGTTTCTAACAGACCCTGAGGGTTGTGCCCAAAAAACACAAGATACTACATTTCTCATATATCAATAGTTTCAGTAGTTAGAAGTTTAGCTAGTGTACTTTCATTTTGATTGTGTCTTCTTCCTCCCTGTTTGATGAATACCTGAATCAACTCCACACCTCCAGTTTGTGACACAGAGAGAAAAAATTATTTATGTCTTTATTTGTATTTATTATTACTACTTATTACTTATTCACTGTCTTTAGTCTTTAAAAAAGAAGGTGCTAGACCGAAAAGCAGGAATTCAGAGGCAAAAATCAAGTGTCCAAACAAAATTTATTTCAATCACAAACTAAATAAATAAACCAGTCTTCAAACTAAAGCAACTAACTAAACTAAAAGAGAGAGGTCCAAAAGTCCTCTAACAAAATACTTAGAGGTTTCAGCAGAAGTGAGCAGGCAGGATGAAAGCAGGCATGTGACTTTACAATCTGATGGAGAGTCAATGAGAAAGGGCTGAATATAAAAGGGAGCCTGATGAGGATGATGAGAATGATGAGGGCCAGCTGTGGAAGAGGAGGAGGAAGCTCAGGTGAGGGGAATGAGGTGATTGCAGGGCAGGAAGTAGCAAAGCTCTGCAATGACAGGAGAGTCGGTGATTAAGCAGATGAACAGAGAATAAAGAAAAACAGTCCTGACTGTAAAACAGGTTCCGGTAAAACAGTGCCAAGTTTGGTTACGTCATGTGACTTACCAGGGAATATTTGAATACAGTATTTCACTGTAATAATACTGTTGAATGCTGTGAAATCCTTGCATTTTTACTGTGTTGCTGTGATATTACAGATTGTGTTGTGATATAACAGGATTTTTTATTGCAGGATTTTACTGTAAAAAACTAAATCCAAGGATACTGTAGTTTTTACAGGTATTCATTGGAATATTACAGGGGAACTTAATTACAACTAGTTATTGTGAAATGCTGGTATTTTCTAACAGTGCACATATATATATATATATATATATATATATATATATATATATATATATATATATATATATATATATATATACATGTTGAGAAAGTGTTTGAATAGTCAATCAGATCATTTCATCTAACAGTTGTAATACTGGTTAATGGCAATCAGCAGACTGACAGCTTCCAGACACACGACACAAAAACAGTCACAGGCTTTAAAGTGCAGCCTGCTTTAGCTTTCCTGATAATGTCTCCTTATCTTCAAGCACTGGACAGCTGTTGTGTTGCAACCTTGACTTGCTGAAACCACACAAACATTCACAGGGAACACGTATGCTGCTAACATCGATCTGCAGGCTGTGTAGCTGATCAGCTGATCAGCTGGAGTGTGGACTGTAAAAAAGGCTGACTTTAGTCATTTCTATGGGATTTAATGGACCTTGCTCCAAGTTTTTAATGTTTTCACCCTTTTCTGATAAAAGCTGAAACATTACTGTCATTACATTACTCTTGATTAAATTCAACAGCATATATATATATCAGCCTGCTGAGACATGAATCCTACTTGAGATGGTGATCCATCACAGTGAAATGCAGGTGAGGTCGTGAGTGGGAGCTGTTGAAATCTCTCTCTGCTGTGAAGATCATGTCTGCATAAATATACTGACATGTATTTTATCAAAGTGAAATGATTATGCTGCACTTTACGTGTGTGTTTGTGCTGCAGGACGGTGTGTGTGTGTGTGTGTGTGTGTGTGTGTGTGTGTGTGTCTGTGTGTGTGTGTGTGTGTTGGATTGATTGAAAGGAAATGTGTTCATGGTGATGAAGGAACATGTCAGTCAGTTCAACACTGATGTGTTTTGAATAGTTTTGGACAACAATAGAGATATATCAGGCTGTGGATATATACACAGTACTTGTTAGCAGGATACAGTCATTGGTGGTTTGGATTGTCTGGCTCTGTTTGTCAGCCTGGGTTTCCATCTTCATAGACCTTTAGTGTCCTGTGATGTTCTAAACACTGTTCCAGAGGCATTCCCACCCTCACAACAATCCAGCAGGAATGACTTTCATTTTTAGTCTTTCAAAGCCAAAATACCATTGGTGGTTGACCTAGGTTGGACGGCATCAGTAACGGTCTGTTGTAGCCTTTTTCTTTATTATGCTCATGTAGTCTGTGAGATGTTGTATTGGTGTTTATCATTATTATTGATAAGAATGAATTAATTCTACATGTAATTGTTTAGATCTATTGATTGATCTGTAGCACGTAGGCATAGTTTAGGCTTGAATCCCTCATAGGCAGCTAGTCTCAGTCTAGCAGTGTCAATGTCAGCTGACTGCAGTCAAACGCAATTCTGACCACAGTCAACATTTATCTTATATTACTTTTAGGGGTGTGACGATACACTCAGCTCACGAGACGAAACAAGACGAGACGAGACACGATATTGGGTTCACGAGATCAAGACGAGATTTGAACTATATTTTTAAGAAAACTTCAATGAGGAAATACATGACTGTTCTTCTGTGTAATGAATCACTTTAGTTCTACTTTCTAAATATATAATTATCATGCAGCATGCAGCACTGTGAAAGGTTTCCTCATATAGATATTTTATAGATGGATCATTTTGGTATTTATGGAAATAATAACCATAAATACAAAAGTTAGATACAATCACAAATACTAAAAAGTAAATTATAAAGAGTAGAAACAACTCTAATATATAAATATAAATTAAATAAAGAATCTAATTATCACAAATTATAACATATTGCTAATAAAAAAACACAGACATAAAAGTAAATTACACAAATCCTATATCACACATATACACAAGTAGAACAACATATAAACTGTGTTATAATTTGGTAGTGTGACTCATTGTACTTTTGGCATCATTAGGCTTCCATGGACCAGCTAGATTCCCTGCTCCTCCTACTTCAGGCTTTCAGTATAGAGACCTGAGGTTAACCTGGTCCTCTCCTCATCTCATACTGCTGACTGAGATCTTCTCAGCAGGTAGAAGCTGTTAGTTCATAAACTAGAAGGATGATGCCCACTGCAACAAGGTAAATGATCCACACGGTGGCATTATAAAAAGAAGACATGACGTGCAAATGAGCGATATTTTTTTAATTTTAGCTTCAAGAGACAACATTCACTTTGATGAGAAATATCATCATGTTTAGTCTCGCAAGATCTCGTGGCACAAGATCTCGTCACACCCCAAATTATTTTAGTTCATATTTTCGTTCATTCTTGAGTATAATAGAAATGATGGAATCAACTTAATTCATGTTTGGAAACCTGCATTAGGAGTGAGTTAAACCCTGCAGCATTGATCCTCAAACAGTCTGCTCAGCCTTATAACTGCAACCCTGCTAATAACACATCCAGGCTTACATGAGACTAGACCAACACAACATCGTGTACTGAGCTGCTGCTGCTGCTGCTGCAGTCCCAACACACTGAGCGGATGACGGAAGCGAGGTGACAGATGTGCTGTGCAGATTGTGTTTGTACCATGTGTGAATCAGTGGAATATTATTGGTCATGTGTGAGCTGGAATATGACATGGCTGGAACACCCAACACATGAGACATTTGGCACAGTGGACAAAGACAGACACTCAGACCAGACAGCAGAATGGCAACATACTGCCAACCATTATCTAGCAGTTCTAGCACTGTACAACATGAGAAGAAAACATCAAGGACAGTACATAAAGGCAGAGTTATGCTCCCAAAATCACTGCTAAGAATCAATTCTTTTACATCCTTTACATAGCTAGGATAAGCTGTCCAGAGACATTTCTGTGTTTTTAAGCTAGTGCTTAACCGTTGTGTCGTCCCCGTCTGTTTTGACTGTTCCGTCTTTCCTTCCCTCCCTCCTTCCTTTCCTTCCTTCCTTCCACTTTTCGTTTCTCCCTCCCTCCCTCCTACCTTCCTACCTTCCTTCTTTCCTCCCTCCCTCCTACCCTCCTTCCCTCCTTCCTTCCTTCTTCCTCCCTCCCTTCCTTCCTTCCTGGACAACAGGAGGTTTAATTTGTTCAGCTGCATACTTGTTGCACAGAGTTGATCGTGTCAATAAATGAGTCAGTGGAAGCCAAATGATTCAGCGCTGGCGGTAAATAAACACCATACATGAGTCACACGCAGCAGAAGTAGGTTTATGATGAGGCAGAGGAACAACATGGAGGAGTTAGCATTAGTGACGGACAGGAAGTCTGCAGATTGCATTAGCGCTCATGTGACAGTTTGATAACGTGGATTGAATCAAGGGTTCAAATTCCAACTTTAAACAGTTTATCATGCAAAACAACAAAGTAATGAACATATTGAGGAGCTGAGTGACGCTCTGCTCTCCTGCTGTTCATCTGCAGTGAACAACAACTCTTCCAGCTCTCCACAGTCTTAATGACGCTTTGGTGTGATGCTGCATAAAAGACTATGAATGTTCAATAACATTCATTTGCACTTTGTATATTAGATGATATGGACCTTCTTTTATTGTGCTTTTGATGGATTATATATTCATGTAATTGTTTCGGGTGTAAATGCGTTTTCAAAAACCATGTTAGTATTGATCAGAAGGTTTATAGTTTTTTTCAACATGACTTTCTCTTGTCTTCAACAGTATTTTCTTATTAGTTTTTATACTGCGTTGGATGATAAATTGTATCATTTTTGACCACTTAAAATCAATTTCTAATTTTGCTTGTTTGATATTTATATATATCTTAATGCTCTCTCAGATATAACAGCTAGACTTGCTGCTTAATCGGGTGAACACTTTTAATATTCACACTGAAATGTAGCTTGTCTGCTAATAAAATGTTTCACAGACAACAAATCTCCTGTGCAGACCCGAACCAACGATGAACTGATCCACTACTGAGTATTTTGTGTTTATCAAAACCTGATATGTGTTATTGTTCCAGAGCTCTGTTGTTGTCCAAAAACTATTAATCCTCCTGTTGTCCTGGAAGGAAGGAAGGAAGGAAGGAAGGAAGAACAGAGGAAAGAAGGAAGGTAGGAGGGAGGGAGGGAGGGAGGGAGGGAGAAAGGAAAAGAGGAAGGAAGGTCAGAGTAAAGATGAAGGGAGGAAGGAAAGAAGGAAGGGAGGGAAGAAAGAAGGAAGGTAGGAGGGATGGAGGGAGGGAGGAAGAAAGGAAGGAAGGAAGGAAAGGAGGGAGGGAGGAAGGAAGGAAGGACAGAGTAAAGAAGGAAGGGAGGGAAGAAAGAAGGAACAGTTGAAAACAGACGGGGTCAATTTGACCTGGGAGGACGACACAGGGGTTAAAACCATGTTGATTGGTCCACATTGTTATTACATGAATGCACACACTCTCTGGGTTTTTTGTTTTTTAACTCAATCCCAAACACATTGCTGCTGCCACAAATACTTCCTTCCTTCCTTCCTTCCTTCCTTTCCTTCCTTCCTTACTTCCTCCCTCCTTACTCCTTTCCTACCTTCCTTCCTTCCTTCCTTCTCTCCTTCCTTTCTTGCTCTTTTCCTCCTTACTCCTTTCCTTCCTTTTCTCCGTCCCTCCTTCCTATTTTCCTCCTTTCCTTCCTTCCTTACTCCCTTCCTTTCCTTCCTTCCTACTTTCCTTCCTCCCTTCTTCATAACTTCTTCCTGTCCTTCCTTAACCTGAGGACAACAGCAGGGTTAATTGCTCTAAAGTCTGTTATCTGGTTTTTATTTGTTATTATTTGTTCCTTTTTTTGTTTTGGTGTCTTGTAAGAACATTTGGGCTGATCAAATCAATCAATCCACTATTTCTTGTTTTAGATTTGTATTTTTCAGCAAAGGTGCCTTTCCGGAATCAAACAAGGGACTCTACCATTATGTGGCATGCATGGTAATCCACTATTTCTAGCCTGTTTTCACATAATGGACTCTGGACAATGTGCAGAGAATGAGGTCTAGACATTTTCCTTCCTTGAGTTGCCCTTTCACACATGTAGCACACAGAAGGGGATTGTTCATGTCAGACGTGTTCTCACCTACTGGAATTATTCCATTTGGTCCAGAGAAGTCATGATAAATCACCCCATTCTCTCATTAGTGCTAGCTTCAAGTCCAGTCAAAACAATGCAGCTTAGCTAGTCTGATGCATTTCTCCAGCAAAACAGCAGTAGTGGATGAGAGGGGAGCTGACTACTGGATTTAAATTCATGTTGTACTTGTTAAACAGATGTTTGATCATTTGATTGTATCATCTCACTTACTGACTTATGGCAGCAAACAGTTATAGCTCACTCACTCTGAGAATTGACTGCTGTATTCACACATGGGCTCAACTGGACATTACACAGACTGTTCACTAGAGAGCAGGCAGGGTGAAGTCTGTTTAATGTCTGACATTTGCATTCACACATACAGCTCCTCTGGGTAATGTGTGGAACATTTCAGGGTTGCAGTGCTGGTGTGAAAGAAGCTTCTGTTAGAGTATCATTTATTAAAAGAAAACTGTTTTAGGAAATGACTGAGTCTGTTTAAAAATGAGCCAAATATCTGTGAGTTGTTTTTAGGCTTGGAACTGAGAAGTCAGAGTATTGAGACACAGACTAACATGTGGTTTGGTTAGTTCATTTTGAGATAGAAGCACAACTACAGTGGAGTTTGGATAAAGGATAATTTTTTATTCAGAGTTGCAGAGTTTTCTTTTCCTCAAAAGATCAGAATATATTTCAACATCTTTTGAATAAGGAGCTCAGTATTCCTCCACTAGCTGCCTACAGCTTTATTTACTGTACATGTGCATACAAACACATTATTCGGATTGTGTAAAGGCATTCTGTGAAATAGAAAAAAAAAGTTATATAGGTCAGTTAAAGGAAAATGAGTGAATCATGAAAGTAAAACATGATGAAGGAAGTTGTGTGATGCAATGTGAGACTGATGAGATCTAACAGAGTAATCATGTCTGAGGGGAATTTCCTCCTGATGATAGAGAGCTGTGGACCAATGAATCATCCAGCTGCACCTAAAGAAACAGAGCTGTGAAGCGTGGCCATTTATCAGGTGTAATGTTGGCACCGTTTAAGATGTTTCTGAACTGCTTAGAAAAATGAGTCTGCAGCAGCACAGTGAGGAGAGAGCTGCTGGAAGATGTTTAAATGCAGCACATATGTTACTTTTTACTGATTGATTAGTTGATTTATTTGTTTTTGTTGTTTGTTTGTTTTATTTTAATTAATCACTTATCATTTGGTCTATTAAATCCAAAACTAGTGTAAAATACCCACCCATGCTCATGGATGGATGGATGGATGGATGGATGGATAGATAGATAGATAGATAGATAGATAGATAGATAGATAGATACAGTAGATAGATAGATAGATAGATAGATAGATAGATAGATAGATAGATACTTGCTTAATATAGTTAGACGGTTGTGTTTAAAAATCACAAGTCAGACATTTAAAAAAAAAAGACAGTGTATATGTTTTTAAGCCTTGCTGTATTTTATTTTATTTTTTAATTATATTTTATGTTTTATTTGTTTTACCTTTGTCTTTTATTTGATATTTAAAACATTGTATGGTTTCATTTCATAACTTAAGTTTTTAATAAAGTTTGGGGGAAAAATATGAATCCTGACTTTTAAACTGCTGGATCCTACACTTCCCATAATGCAACTCAAGGGCAAATTTCAAAGCTTTTACATTTTCTTAGAATTGACAATGTTCCTGTATATTAGGAAATGTTCCATATTTGGGGTCAAGCATGGGCCTTGAAGTCACAGTAAAGGCAGCACTGAGACATGCTCTCTCTCTCTCTCTCTCTCTCTCTCTCTCTCTCTCTCTCTCTCTCTCTCTCTCCTTGAGACAGTGAAGGTAACTGTCTGTGGTGTTTTGGAGAAAGCAGGAGTCACTTTGATAAGAGTGGTGCAGCATTGCTATGGTAACCAAGGTCAGAGGATATGACTGTCTGACTCCCTAAACCCACAGATGGGTAACTGTGTTCCTTGTTTGTAGAATAATGAACCAATAGGATCATTCCATTACTGTAGATGCATTGAGTATGACCATATATGGACATAGAGTATTCATGGTGCTATATATGAATGTTTAAAGACTATCTACAGCAGGGGTGTCAAACATGCGGCCCGTGGGCCTGCCGAGGGGTGCAATCCAGCCCACTTTCCTTCCTGTGTTCTTTTCCTTCTTTCCATCTGTCTTTCCTACCTTCCTTTTTTCCTTACTTCGTTCCTTCCTTCCACCTGTCCTTCCTCCCTTTCTACCTTCTTTCCTTTCTTCCGTCTGTCCTTCCTACGTTCCTTTTTTCCTTACTTCATTCCTTCCTTCCTCCCTTTCTTCCTTCTGTCCTTCCTTTGTTCCTTCCTTCTGTCTGTCCTTCCTACCTTTCTTCCCTCCTTCCTTTTGTCTGTCTTTCCTTCCCTCCTCCTTCCATCTTTTTAATGATCCGGCCCACATGAGATCAAATTGGTCTGTATGTGGCCCTTGAATGAAAATGAGTTTGACACCTCTGATCTTCAGTGTTTTCAGAATCATGGTGACATCATACATCAGAAGGTGTATTAATAATACTTTGATTCTCCTCGGCCGAGCTTCAATAAACATTTACAGAGTAAGACTTCCTGGACTCCTGAGAACTTTCTACACTGATGAAGTTTAACCATTGACAAACTAATTCTTCATAACAGTGTAGAGCCACAAACTACATTGTACAGCTGTTTTCACTGGCTGATTGTAGACTTATTCAGTGACTTTGACAAGTAAACATCAGTCTACTGCCCATTTAAATGACCTAAACTGTACACTGCATGAAGTCTTTGTTAAAGCTGCTCCAGGTTATCCTGACTGATACTTTCCGGCCAGCATGCTGTTTGTCTACACAGTCTGTGTTTTTGCTGCTTAAAACATAAATGGTTGTAATCACAGTGAATAACAGAAGAGCTTAATAAATGCTCCGAGACTTATTTGATTGAATTGGCATCTCAGGCTGTGAGGTTCAAAATAAGCTTTTCTCTGTTTAGCCAGCAAAAAAAACAAAAAAAAACAGCTGCTCCCACAATAGATGAACCAGCGGCGAGATGTTTTGGGGTGCGAGCAGTGTTGTCTGGATATTAATTACATATTCCAAGTCTTTAAAACCAGCTGAGACTCCAGAGTCAGAGCCTTGTGGGAGGGATGCAGAGCCAGATTCCTGCCAAAACACCCAAATCACACAGAGCTGAGCTATTTCTATTATTCAGCTTCTCCCTGTGTTATTGTTCTGCTCCCTCTGTAGAATTATCAGCCCAGAATTGTTAGCTGCTTTTTTGCATTATTTTTCATTCATTTGGATATTTGTGTCATAATGAGCTTAAGTAGTCTGGAATTAGTGAGGGAGGGCTGTTTGTTAAATGATCTCCATGCCCCCAGGGGCGTAGACCTAAATCTATTGGACATGGGCTTAGAGCTTGTAAGCCTATTATTCCCATCTGATTCAAAAACACCACATTGTGTTTGCAATGGTTAAATTGATTGCATTCAGTCCTCATTCTACCTACCAGTCCCTCCAGACCCATACCCATAAATAAAAACACACACACACTTCAAATGGATAAGTGTGTGTGTGTGTGTGGTAGAGGTTTGCATTGTGTTTTCTCATACACTCTCACACATACACACACACACACACACACACACACACACACACACACACACACACACTAACACACACATAGAGCCAGTACCTGTGGTCTGCACTGCCTCACATTGTCACTCAGAGAGCAGAGCGCAGTCTAAGCTGCAGATGAAAGAGCGTAATTTGCTTCGCTGTGATTGGCTCTCTTCTTCAAATGTTGAAATGAAATCTGAATTGGAATAAATGGAAAGACGGGAAAGAGAAGTAAAAAAAAATCCCGTGTGCGATAACAAAAAATACCATGAAGCCAGAGAGGCTTTGTGTTGTTGTCTCCTCAGTGATGGACACACTGAGGCCCAAACAGCTGATGAGCAGCCCAACTACACACACCACATTTTGGGAATTCAATAGGGAGTGGGGTGGGGGGGTGATGGCAGTGGTTTGGAGCCTCAGCTGAAAAAGGAATGAAAATCAACAGAAATGGACTCCCTTGAAGTCAGTACAGTTGAGTATAATGGAGAAAAAGATGGGACGCTTAGGCAGCTGGAATAACCATACAGCTGTATAGTCACTGAAATGTTTTATAGGGAAATTCAGTGCAGAGTCAGTACTGCACTTCCATGAACAGGCACATACTCAAAAGATGATTTAAAAAGGAACGATTCCAATAACTCTGCATCAAACTTTTTCCCTTACAATGCTATCAAACTATTAGGTTTCCATTCTATTAAACTACCTGTGCCTCCTAAACGCTCACATCTTTCAAACACCAGACCTTGTGTTTGTAACACAGGCTTTCTGCCCTTGATAGTTTCTGAGGGACTGAGAAGGTCAGGCACAAGAGACCCAGTGCAATTTAAAGTTTATATATATAGCTGAATGTCAGTGTCAAAGACAATCACTTGAACTCAAATGTAACACGTTTAACAGGCAAAATAATGCAGCTTTCTGGACTCATATAAGAACAGAGGTCACAAGCAGACATTCAACTAAAAACCTGAGTGATGAACACATGAAGGGGAACATTTATACATCTCTGACCAGACCAGTAAAATGAAACTAATGTCAACAGATGACATTAACACAAACTGTAGTTTCCACAGTATAGAATAGAATAGAATAGAATAGAATAGAATATACTTAATTTGTCATGGACTCACAGTGCGTAGTGCATAGTAGTAGCTTCCCTTACAGACATTAAATACATATAACAGCTAAAGACGTACACGTAGGCTACATACACACTCATGACACATCCAATGAAAGATTAAAGCAAAATAAAAAACAAAACAAACAGAACACCAAGTTATTACACACTTCCCAGGCCTCAGCGTACAGATCTATTTAACATTTTGATGGAGGTGGGTATGAAAGAGTATTTAAAACGGTATGATCCCCCACCGACCGAGGGTCAAACACCATCTCCTCAGTATTTTTAATGTTACAAATGTATTAACCTCCGTGAAGTACAGGAGGTTAATACATTTGTTCAGTGGTGTGATGAGAACTACCTCATCATTAACAAAAAAAAAGAAAAAAAAAAGAATGTAGATCTGTCTGGTTTATACTGAATAACACATATGAAGTTATGAAGTTATGAATTGAGCTGCTCAATTAATCCTGATGAGTCAGTTCTGACCAGTTATGTCACCTGCAGGAGGGTCAACACCCTGCTCTCTGTCTACTGTGACCTGTGACCTCATCACAACAAACTAACAGTACAACAAGTAAAGCAGCAGAGAGATCTCAGCTCATTACTAATGATAACTCAGGTCTGTCTGAAACACTGTGTCACAGTTTAAATAGAAAATGATGACCTAATGATGAGAAGAAGGTAAAATGAACCTGTGCACATTCACATAGTATCTAGCAGACTTTCAGTGTTGCTTGTGCTCTGCTGTCTTTTCAAGCTTTGTCAGCCTCTTCTGTCTTTATCTTGCAAATGACTCCAATATTGACTCTGTTTTCTAGCAGATTCTAATGGAGCCTTCATATTGCATTTTTGGTAAAGTCTCCACAACGCTGCATGTAACTCCCCCCAAGCTCATCAGAGCCTGCAGGGGCCCCACTCAGGGGAGGATGTCATTTTGGCTCTTGTCTCAGCAGCGGCTGATCAGCCTCAGCCAGATAAATGGCCCTGCTGTGCAACTGTGAGATCCGCCTGTTATGCAACCCAACATGAATATTTAATCACCGGCTCTCTGCAAACACAGAGGAGTCAGGATGTTTGGCCTCGGAGGACAAATGTAAGAAACCTGAGGATGACATGGGAAGCCACAGCCATGCCAGCACTGATTTGCAGGAGGCTGTATTTGCTGTGAGCTGTGGTCAGCCTGAGATCAATATGGAGGTAAATAATTCATAGAATCAACAGAGAAATATGGGAGGTTACTAAAGTGACTATGCAGCTTTTCTCCTTAAGGAAGTAAGCCTATTGTCAGTCCTGACCTCCTCCCCCTCATTTGGCCAAATTTCCATTCCAACACCTGACACTCATCTTGATGAGCTGTCATCTATCCTGAGGCTGAGTGAGCAGCATCTGTACAGCTCAGGCAGCAGACGGCCAACACAACTGATCTGAAATTTAAAAAAACTCAGCGCTGACATGGAGCACATTGTTCAACTTTTACTTTGTCTGTTCTTTCTTTTCTTAACTGCATTCCTCGTCATGGATGCCATGACACATGCACTGTGTCGCTTAGCTTCACCTGCTCAGCACAGTGTCTGGCGGCTTCTTTTAACCTTGCTTCCATATATATTATGTTTTGTTAAATATATTTCTGTTGATGTGTCATACCTTTCCTCTGACCTTTCCATGTTTTAAAATGCACTTTGCTACAATGTGCTAAAAAGAGACTGCTATTTATATTAAATTACAGTATTTTAGGTTTACTTCTCCTTTAAGTTAACTGTGCAGTATATATATATTCTGCCCTTAAATCTGTGCAATAACAATCTCAACTCAGGTATATTATCACTCAGCATCAATATTATTTATTTAATTTTAGAAATAATGTCACTATTATTTACTATTAGTTTTACTACTATTTTTTTTATTGCTATTGTATAATTTATTGTTTTTTATTGACACTTTTTCGCTGTCCACTTTGCTGCTGCAATATTGTAAATTTCCCCATCTGGGGATTAATAAAGGAATATCTGATCTCTGATCTTATCTTAGTGCCTTTTTGTTACTGTGTGTATAATATTTAGCAATATATGGACTTTGAAACAGGTTGTATTTTTACGATACAGTCAGTGAAACCAGTGAATCTTTATTTCACATGTTGGCCTACCTTTTCTCCACTAAACCACTCTAAAAAGGATTATCTGTCACTGGTAATGATTAAGGACATTACAAAAGGAGATTTTCTACAGTCTACATTACAGCCATGCCATGTAAAAAGTGTGATGTCACATTATCGTGTTATGCTATTATTACTATTATTATTACATGCATATTCTTTATGCAAACCTATACAAACATTAACATTATTTGTCTGTCGTGTGCTGTTACTGTACATCACAAATGTTACACACTGTTTTCAATAAAGTCATGTCATTACATTCTTGTGATCTCAGGAACCTGATTAATGTACCATTTAAAAGTCAATCATGGTGTCGCCATGTAGAACTTTGTAATAGCTCTGCACAGATGCATTGTGGGAACCAGTGTTAATAAACATGTTTAACAGAAATATGGTTAATAAAGGCTAAATAACACATCTAAGCACAACATTGTGGTGAGAATGAGTCATGCTACATAAGGATAATAGAGAAATAAACTCTGATAGGCCGATTTCTATGCCAGTGGCAACAGCAACGTTCTGTTGCTATGTCAACCAGCGCTTTACTACCATAGCAACCAATCTCATCTCCTGGGTCTAACATGCAATAACTGAACTGTGGTAAAGATTTAGGTTTGACCTCAACGTTGCAAAGTACGTGCATCAGAGCCAGATGTGTCTCACTGTTCAGGGGTGTTGACACTGTGACGAGGGGGGGCTGCATCTCTGGCACCAACCTCTTTCCCGCACTAATGCTAGCAGCTCTGTTAGGCTGTACTTAGGCTAAATGCTAACGTTAGCATGCTATACATCTTTGAGTTTAGTAGTAGTAGTAGTAGTATTGTTATGATTAGTTAAAGTCCGTGTAAAGTAAGAATAAATATGTGTTCTGAGTTTGACATACCACAGAAAAGCGTGTTGTCAACAACCCCTCCAAATTTGAATGATTTCAAAAAATTAGGCTTCAAAGTTGTGTAAAAATCAGCCTCTTTTTCTGCTCCCAAACGCTGTGGGCGTGCCCGCCGAGTTCACCTGCCAATCAAAGTCACCATCTCTACCAGAAACGTGGACGCTACAGCTCTTTCTGCCGCTAGCACACCTGCTAGATCGGCAGCTAACACAGCTAACTGGCTAACTGTAGACTGTACTGGTAGTAGTGTTAGATGTAGTAACAATAACTGGCCACTAGGCAGGTTAACCATTGAGGAGAAAGGACTCTTGGTCTTATATAGTAGGGGAGGGACCAAGGGTACGCCACTATGTCACGGAGTAGCCCTTTTTTGCAGGCTCAGAAAATCAGGAAAAATGTGTGAGTGAGAAACAGTTTAAGGCTCTATCTCCACAATTCAGTACTGCATAGTTATCAGCCTTTTCACATGTTTTCTGTAACCATTTTCCAACATGTATCATATGTTTAGAAGTAAATCAATGAATTGACTTTACACAGACTTAAACATGCTCACAGTGACAGTGTTAAGATGCAGATGTTGAGTCAGCTAGATTAGAAGTCAGTGGAGACTTTTTCATGACAATCTATCAACAATTTGTAAAGCCTATTTCAGTTTTAACCATCACTGCAATATCAGGAAAGGAACAATAAATATGGTAAAAGAATAAAAAATAGAAAAAGAAGTCTAAAACTATGATACATTTGGGGTTAGGGGCCCTAGTTTGAAGGTGTCACATCCAATACATCTTGTGGGTGTTTTTCAGCAACACCTTTTGTCTGTAGGGAGGATGTGTTTATTTCCTAAATATCTGCAGGTGGTTGCTCATTGGTTCATAAGATTTACGCTGCACATTTCATCCCTCAAAGCTGGAGTCTTTGGTGTGTTCTGGCAATGGTTTCACTATAATAAGCAGACACCTGTCCTCTGACCTCGGAGCATTTTTATTAGAGGACCCTCACATCCAAGACTTGGCAGGTCCACAGCCCTTTCCAGGATGAAGAAACTGGCAAAAAAAACCTAAATGTGGATGAGGTGTCCTCTCAGTCTACACGATGAAGATATTTCAGCAGGCGTCTTGGCCTCGAGCCTTTCTCCATCTTTGTTAAATGAGTCCCTCCACCAAAGTTTTATTAATTGGTGTAAGGAGGAGGAGAACTCTTTTTGACGACTTACTATGAAGTTGGGTCTGAGGTATTTTTTCTCATTTTTCAGCCACCGCTCAGTGATTGTGCCACACAACATTAATAATGCTAATTAAGCACTTTGACAGTTAATTTAAGATAATTAATACAAATACTAATATTAGATGGCATACAATTGGAGCCAGGCAGAGTGAAACCAAATACCTCTTCACACATGCCAAAAGCCTTTAAGCGGAGCAGAGAGGGGCAAGGGGGGAATGTGTGTGTGTGTGTTTGAGGAAGGGGGGGTAGTCAGCACCAAAATACCTGCATAGATCTATATTTCACAACTGAGCTGTCAGAATTTTAAATGACTTCTAAAATCACTGCAATTTTTCTGCACAGGAAGATCCAGCTGTCAGGACCGCTTCCTCTCTGCTCCTCTTGGAGGTGCCCAGCGCCGCCTTTGAAGATTTTCTTTTTTCTGATTCCAAAAGTTGATTAAAATCTGCCCATTAGGTCTGTTTATAACTCTGCACTTTTTCATCTCCTCCAACCTTAATGAGCAAACTGCCTTTTTCTCCATATAGAAATACAAAAAGCCTTTAAAAAATGATGGTCAAGTCGCTTTGCTCGAGAGCTATAACAGGCAGTCCAGATGGTCCATTTGCAGTGCGGGAAGACGCCTTGGCTCGCCGAAGACAGAGGAGCAATAAGTCACTGTCGCCGCCTTAACTACCAAACACATTACCTCTGAAGTATATGCCATTTGGAGTGCCAGGCTCATTTTTAACATCTCCAAGGCCGCTTAGCTTGATCCCCTTCGCTGAAAAAGTCCAAAAGATTAACATAGTGGGCTCTGTGAATAGTCACTCTCCTGCAGTCGATATAGCTTAGCTTATCTCAGGAGTGTTGTTTGCTAGGAGCCCCCCGGAGCTATTGGAAGCACTGAGCTCCTTTTTCACAGCCGGGGCCAGACAGAGAGGCTGTAATAGATGGTGATTGCTGTGTAAATAAAGACTACACATACAAGCAGAAGAGGGCAGACAAAGTAAATCAGAGCTGCTTGTTTTCCTGGGAAGAGGTCATTAGGTATAACATGCCAGGGCTCAATTAAGAACATAACGGCACATAGCACATCTCAAGTCTGCAACCTTACATGAGGAGCATGCATTAACAATACAAGCAGGGGCCAATGTGATCTAAGCACCATCGGGCACTTGTAAAACCTCTGCCTTACTGTGCACTACTTCCCCTGATGGGTATTGAACTCAGGATTGAAAATTGTCTTATTTATCTCCTCCTGACCTGCTCCCCAGACACTTGTCTTAACCTTCGCACACTGTCTTAATTGAATAAGCAGGAGAGGAGTGTGCATGTGTGTTTGTGTGTGTGTGTATTAGCTGGCTGGCTGCATGCATGGCAGTAGGTAGGTAGAGTTTATTATCAGTCTCAGGCGCTGTCCCGCTGCGGTTAGTGTTTCCTTAATGAGGCTGGAGAGCAGCGCGGGCCAAAGCTCGTTAGCCAGGCCCCAGGGTTAATGTGTGATAGAGTGTCTGGCCAGCCCACTGGTAAACAAAAGAAACCTTAACCAGGAGGGGTCATGCGTGTCCCAGCATTTTTTTGTTTTCTGACGTGACACAGACACTGCTGAGGTGCAAAGAGCTTGTACTGATTTCCAGTGCTGAACTAAAAAAAAAACTGAATCATAGGAGCCTGTAAAGAAAGTAAACAGTGGAACAACCCACAAACAAACAGTCAAAATGACAGATTGCTAACATTACACTTGGTTTGTTAAAGAGCACACAAGCAGCACAAAACAATTAAGAGCAAAAGTGTAGATTTTCAATGAGCTTGTCAACTTAGAAAAATTGTCCACTGTTCAGCAGCCAATCAAATATCTACGCTTGCTTACCTCCACGTGACTGTGAAGGAGGATGGTCACAGCTGTTTCAAGCTTTGCGGTTATTTATTCTGTGTAATTGCCACCATCAGGGTTTTTTTTTTTTGTATTCTCACACATGTGGATAAAGTAAATGTGTGAGAAACAAGGATTTTGTTCAGCTTTAGTGAACCTTGATTTTCCAAATATGCTCCAGGTGTGGTTTTCAGGCAGATGTGAGACAAGAGTCCATGTTAACAATACATCTATTAAAGAAACTTAAATGTACTATCTGGTTAACTGAGCTACTTGTCCTGCTAACCCACAGTTAGCAAGCTACCTAGCTGACAGCATTTCAGATATTCTACAGTGCAACACATTATGGAAATAGATGCTCAAAGAAAATTCAAAAGATAGGGAAAGCTTCCATGAACAAAAATCACTATTAGAAAGTTAAATTGTTGGAAAAAAACACTTTTACTGCCTATTTGTATGACAATTGAAAGTGACAGCAGTCAGGTGTCATTGGTTGATTTGTATCTGTAGCTGTGATAAGTACTGATGATGCAATGTGGCTCCTTCCAGAATGTTATATTATTGGATATATTGCTGCATTAATAGTGATGAGCTAATATGTAAGCAGTATTTAAGTATATTAGAGTAAATTCTACTTTACACCACTGGCTGGTACAGTTATGATCAGGTCAGGGAACCCAGAGCCCCAAAATCATTAAACCCACTCTTGGTTATTTAGATTCTGCTGCATTATCAAAAGTTGAAGCTGTGAAAATAAATGTTTCTATCTGAAAGTTTTGTATCTTTATTAAACCACTAAACCAGTGGTTCTCAGCCAAGCTGAGGGTTGGATCCCCCAAGTGGCCACAAGATAAATCTGAGGAAAAAACAAATATATGCTCTTGAAAGTTATTTCAATTTTTTTCCAATCTTTTTCTTGTGAAATACTGGTAATTTTGACCTTTGCAGGACCCCAAAAAACACAAGTCCTCCAAATAAACCAACCAGTAGAACATATAAGCAGCATATCAGCAGTAACTGTCAAGACATCATCTGTCTGTGCTTTCCAATAATGACTTAAAAAAGAATAATATTTTATGATGTGACAAGGCTTTGGTTAAGATGATGGTTCAGATTAAAATGACTTTGTTGAGATTAAAGAAACGTGGTATGAGTTAAAGTTTTCTCAAAGCTGGTGCAGGTTATTACTTCCTTAAAGTTAGGCCACGTTTGTTGTCATGGTTACAATAACAAGGACAGGGTTAAGGTTAGGGGATGATCCTTGTTACAGTTGGAAGCAAGAAGTCCAGTGTTGGGTTAATGCCTCCATCCATCTGTCAACTTCTATAGACATCATCTAAACTGTACCACTGCTACGGGTCATAATTACTACTTACTACTACTAGATGGCATCTGTCACTCAAATGTAATATCATATGTCATCTTTTAGCAACTGACGTTATGACCTATTTTGTCATTGTTCTTAAAAGGACAGTCTCTAATAACAACCATAGCTTCCTTATCTGTACACATTTCTCAATATTTGCTGCTTTCAGTTGTGTTGAAATCATATAATTCTCCAAAATGACCACTGCTTTCATCATTCCTGTGTTCTCGTGTGTAATGTTAATATTCTGAAAGCCAGATATATGATTGGTGAAAAGTTGCACTGGTTTAATTTGAGTCTCTGCAGCCCATCATACAGCACTTGACTTTTAAGACTGCTGTGACTTTGCTTGTGGAGTCCTTCTCTTTGACTTTGCCTCTTGGTGTAGAAGTTAAGGGGAGGAGAAGGCGGCAGGCTGCACTGCTGTGCATTCGTGCGGGAAACGAAGTGAACGAAGTGTTATATTTTCCATCACCCTCTCCCTCCCCACTACTTCTTGCCCTATCTCCCCTCCTCTCTCTCTCTGTGTGTCTCTGTCACTCTGTCTCTCGATCGACCTCCCACTCTAACCCCTGAGGAGTGTGTGGAGGCGGTCTCTGCAGGTCCGGGGTTCCTGTGTCCTTGGCTGAAGGTCTGTGGTGGGGCTTGTTTTACTGAGACTTCAGGGAAATCCTTCCACTGTTCCAGCAGCCTCAGGCTTTTTCAAGTGGCCTTGGGCTGCTGATGGAGACTTTATTAACACACCCACCCCCTTCCTGCCCCCACCTACTCACCCTCGCTGCCTGCCGTATGGCTCCCATCTCAGCGCCTGACTGCTCCCCTAAGCTCCTCTGACCTCTTCTGCTCTAACATCACCTTCCATCCTTTCTGTGGAACCCCCTCACATTTTCCAGCTCCAGCTAAGGACCCGTGGTCCTGCTTTTCCTCCTCACAGCTCGGGCCCCAGGTGTCCTGGGTGACTGCAGAGGTTCATTACAGCCTAAATCCAGGCCAAACCTTCCCCCATAAGCATCTTAAACATCCATTAATGTGATTCATCATCATAATGGAATCGCTTGTCAGCTATATGGTAATGATTTGTAAGCAATAAAGTCACGCGCTGCTTTTTAGCAACTGGGCTAATTTCCCTAGTATCAATTAGCAGGGTATTACAGTGTTTTTTTGCTGAAGTGATTTTAATTAATATTGCCATAGATGAAATCAATAAAAGTGTTGCTGTGGAAGGCAGAGCCACAGCCGCTATTGGTGAGAAGGCAGTGAGTAAGTTGAGCACTTTCTCTGGAACATCACAGCACAGATTGTGTGTGGTGTGTCGTGTCTCAGGCAAACTGTACCCACACCTTGCACTGGTACACACACACATACACAGACGCACACATCACCTTGTGACAACATTACTTGCTCAACTTAAAACTTAACTTTCCCCATAAACCATAAACTGTGAGTATGTCGGCCTCAGGGTTAGGATCATTTAAAAGCAGGATATTGACGTGTTGATATAGTGTATGTTGAGAACACTGCTGTCATGTTGAAAGAATAAAAACATCTATCACGCTATGGGTCTTTTTGAACTGCACTGTTTAAATACAGGCAAGCAATCAATTCATATCAATCAAACTTTTATTACAGCTTGTCAAAGAATTCAGAAAAAGAAACATACATCATTTGATCTCTACTACTATTATTTTTCCTTTCTCACAAACTGTGACATTTTTAGTTATTCTATTAACGTCACTTTCTGCATCAGTCTCATTATATTCTTATATTTAGTAAAGAACAGTCCACTCACACTCACTGTTTGTTAATCCTCTCTTTTATACCATGCTCCACATAAGTTAGTGTTTTAAGTGTTTGCTTACTGTACATGTATTTCTTGCTTTGGGCGCATGCAGCTTCTTTCACCGTCCTGTAATTACACCCCTGCAGAGATACACTGTAAAATGTATTGATACCTGAAAACAGAAGTGTGTTATGGGTAATCATGGGTCACAGAGGCTCACAGAGGGGATGTTGCACACACCTCTTTAGACTCAACCGCGGGAATATAACATAAATGTCAGCCTTCACTCCAATCTGTTATCCTGTCTTTGAATCTGTTGCCGCACAGACAAAAAATCATGTGATGTCATCATGTGATACAGCAGATTTTGACAGGCCAATCAGAACCAGTCAACACAATAAATCCAGTCATAACAACATATATACATCAGTACAATATGCATCATAACTATTCACCTACATCCAGGTTTAATTGGGCATCAGACATCATCATCAATTCAGTACCAACACATCAGTGTCAGCACATTTTACACTAAAGGTCATGATCATAAATGAGGAAATGTCAGAAAGGTAATCAGTATTTCAGACAACAAAAAATCTAATTGACCAGCAAGTAATAGGTCTAAAAGGTCATTATAATGATAAATAAATTGAAAAAATTGTTTGAAAATAATATAAAATGTTTGCGAAAGTTAATCTGATTTCATCGTTTACAAACTGGAGCTTCACACCTTTGACCAATAATGTATTTTAATCATATACTGATACTTGCAGTGTGATAACGTTCATATATTTGGTTAACACAAACACAAAATAATGGAGTGTTATTCAGAGGGAAATAACATGATATATGTTTCCTGTAGTAAATAACATGTTTATACCAAGTTTACAGGTAATATGTCTGATATTATTTATTTGTCATTACTATCATGGTGTAGCTCTGTTCCTGGTGGGGGAGGAAGAGGCAGAGGTCAGAGGTCAACCAGTTCAATGAGCCTGAAACCAGGAGAGTTACAGGTGAGCAGACGCTGAAGGCTCACAGACTTACAGCTGAGTAAGTATGTTGCTTTGCTTGCTTGTATTATTTCATAAATCCAGATTACATCAGTGTAACAGCATTACCTCTGAACTGACACTGACTCTACATTTCATGTGAAAACTGCATCTGATCACAATAAAATCTGACTTATGAACATTAATGAAATGTTAACATATTTCTCATTTCAGGAGATAATTCAGGACCTGGACCTTGAGCAGTCTCATCAGCTGCTGCACTGTCTGATGAGAGACCCAAGCATGATGTTCAACCTACTGTCTTCATCACCTGGAGACATACATCATCACCTCACCCTGTCCAGGGTCAGCCAGCCTGGTGTTTCTGCCAGAGATGCAGATTCCCTCCAACATGAAGCACTTAGAGACAGAAGAGTAGTGATACCAAGCTGCTGTGTGTGGAGATCTGTCACCCAGACTGTATTTTCTTAAGTTTTTCTTATTCAATTTGTAGGTTTCAACTTATTATTATTTCATTGTTTGCTGAAAATTTAAAATAAATATGGAAAATAACACATGGGTGTTTGTAATAACATTTTTCAATTCATCATCACAGAGTAAAATTACTTAATCTATGTATTATTATCAGTAAACAACAGAACAATCACAATATCAGTAGAAATAAGAAAAATGTACACAAACATATTTGTAAATTGTATAAAGTCTTACATAGTTAGATACTCAGTTGTTAGTTGAAGCTAGTTACTCTAAGTATGTGACACAGAAGAGAGTAGGCACGACTGAATGAA
This sequence comes from Scomber japonicus, assembly GCF_027409825.1. Classification (NCBI taxonomy): domain Eukaryota; kingdom Metazoa; phylum Chordata; class Actinopteri; order Scombriformes; family Scombridae; genus Scomber; species Scomber japonicus. The sequence goes on from NC_070585.1 coordinate 4,317,977, forward strand.
AAGACATTTATTGAGGGGAATAAAAATGGGATGTTGAACTGGGGAAAAGGCTGAAGACGAGCTGGGGCAGGGGAAATGCTGTGAGGAGCAAGGTCCAGGTCTGAAGAGCAGGGTCCAGGTCTGAGGAGCAGTGTCCAGGTCTGAGGAGCAGTGCTACAGGATGAGAGGCTGGGAGGTTTCTGGAGATGACATCACGTCTGTGTCTGTGATGCCTTGAACAAGAATAAATACAGACCCATTATAAGTCTTATGCCATTGTTACTGGATAACTGAGAAGACTGTGATGTGCTGCTACAGTAATGTGCAATGTTAAACATTCATGTACAGTTGGATTGTAACAACTATGTAGAGAAAATAGGTGCTGATTTTATTTTTGTTTTGGAAATCACCAGACCTTGATTTTTTCATATTATATATACTATAGATATAGATTTTCCTAATATTGGATCAATAAAGTAAATCTGTTTATCTGTGTATCAATCTGTTTATGTAATAAAACACAACGGAGTAAAAACTAGCAGGAGTTAGCTGTTCAGGTTGATTTTACACAACTACAGTGACCAGAGTTGAAGTTAATGATAGCATAGCATGTTGAAAACAGTGAACAAACACCATATACACAGCGAGCAACTACACAGCAGCTACGTTGTAGGTAACGTTAGCATGCTGCTAACGTTAGCTGCAAAGCTAACGTGCAGAGTGTCAAACAGCTGTAGTAACAACTCTGCTACTTTACAGCTAACATCACAACAACAACATATCCTGACTAACTAGGCAGTGAGTTGAATATCAGCAGGTAACGTTACAGCAGAGACATTATAATAAGAGGAGACATATCACTCCCATTGAAATGCATAGGGAAACTACGTAACGCCAAGATGGCCGGTGTTTGCACATGTCCCGCCTCTTCTGGTGCCGTTGCTCCAATCATTTTGCTGGTCCTACGCGGTCACGTTTTTGCGACACTTGGAAGTCATTTTCAACAGCGACATTTTAAAACACATGATCAGCAGTTTATACTACTTTGTGTACATATATTTTGTAATGCTTTATCCAAAATTGTGGCATGATCTGGGAAAGTTGACTGTGAGCAAACTCCTGTCTCTGCTGTGAGCGTAAGATGACGTCTTGCTGTCAGTGCCTGCCGTAAATGAAGACTGTCGTGAAGTATTGCGCATGCGCAGTCCAAGATGCCTGTAAGGAAAAAGGCTTTTAAAACGTTAATTTGATACCAAACCATCAAACCCTTTCAGCGATTATAGTTTGATTTTCATCGTGATTTCAAAACATATGTTTTTTATGTCCCTTAGACCTCGGGACATGGAGATACAGCTCTCTCCCTATTCATTTAGATAGCCGGTTGGTCTTCCTATGGCCAAATAGCTGCCCGGAGGCATGGCCAATTTTGCCGCCGAGTGAGATGACTTGCCTTAGAAGGACTTTGGTTACAGTTTATGTGAAGCAGAGCTGATGTTACTCACCTGTCCAGCAGAGCAGCGTCCTCCTTTATTCTCCGGTCCTCCATCGGGTCTCCGTCTGTCCCTCTGCCGGTGTTACGGTTTAACTGGTAACCGTGTTAACTGGTGACTTTCTCACATTACATTCATAGATGTTACGAGAGGCGAATGAGTCCTCTGAATGCTATTGAACTTACATACATGATTAGATATTACACAGAGTATTGTGTATTTTAAAATGATTAAGCTAGAATCAAAGGCTTTTTATGAGAAAGTCATAAACAGTCAAACATTAGCTCATTAAAGATGTTTGTATGTAAAAACAATGGTGCAAATGTAATTTTAAATGACATACAACCAAGATAAACACAAAACATACATATTAAACAAACCTGATGCTGCTTATAAAACTTTATATTCCCAGCCAAGTAAATAGTCTGGGTGGCTGTGATTTGATGTGAGCAGCACACAACTGTGTTATCTGTTTGTACTAGAAAGTGTAAAGTAAAGTCAGCTTCACTGTTTAATTGAGGTACTAGTAGGCCCAGTGATTCAGACACTTTGCTATCTGTGTGTTAAGGTTTTTGGCACAGGTACAAGCAGGACAGCTTGGTTCAGGTTTTATTTGTGCTTTCTTTGGTTAGAAGACAGGTGCAGGTCTCAGTTCTAAGGCAGGAGCTATCTTGTGGTTATATATGTTTACTTGATTTAAGCAGCACCCTAAGGCCATTTTTCCTTTGTAGTTCACTTCTTTTATTTCTTTTATTTGTTCACGTAAGTCAACTGCAACCAATCATTGAAATATATAACTTCTACTTCCATCTGGTTTTATGGTGCGTAGCTTTCCCTTGAGAGTTCTCTCTTTGTTTGTGTGTGTGAATAGGTAAATGAGAGGCACATCTGTCTACTCAAGGATCTAATCTCTGTCTGTATGTCCTTCATGTATCTCTTGAACCGTTCATCTGATTGACTCCACACTTGGCAGGTGTATTGCATGTGGCATGATTAATAAAGAGAATAATGAGCGCACACATGGCGCAAAACCAAGCAATGGAAATGGATGGAGTCATCATTTCAGTTTTGTGCGTATGTATTCAAATGTGTTATGCATTTAATCTAATCGATAATTATTACGTAGCTGAGGCTCTTTTGCTGAAATGTTATTTCATATGTCATGTATAATTTCTTTTGGCATCATATTGGTATCATCCTTGTTTTTTTATTTTTTTGTTTTTTATTTTTATTCAGCAACATTTCGTATACAATTAAAAACCTAAGCCTTAATTTAAAAAATATATATATATATATATTCTCTTATGGTTTTTTTTTTTGGGGAGTTTTTTGCACTGGACTAATTCTGAACTCAATTAACTTAATGTGTGAGCAAACTGTCAGTCAGATGGCATTGTGGCTAATCTGGGTTGCAGGTTTTGACCAAGCAGGTAGCTCCAGGTCTGAAAAGTTAAGCCGATGCTGAAGTGCCTTAAATCTGCATTGTTTCTAACAGCAGCCAGCAGGGGCCAACTCCACTGGCTCCAAAAAGAAATCCAATTTTTATGGAAGTTTATGAGAAAAAGAGCCTACTTCTCACTTGATTTATTACCTCAGTAAACAGTTTCCTGAGTTTATGGTCTTAATAGTTCCTTGTCTTCTTCATATAGCATGTTCATTATGTAAGTAATAGTCCCATTTAGAGTAAAATAGATGACAAAGCAGGGACGTGGCTGTGTTGTGACTGACAGCAGATTGACCATAGATTCACAGAGTATAGGTGTAGCGGTAGCATCAATATTTCAGTGTATTTTCAGTTCAGTTAAAAGTGAATATATTTTGATCACCCTCTTGTTCAGCATTTGGTTGTAACAAACGCTCTAAGACGGAGTCAGATGTTCACTTTTTCCAGTAAGTACATTTTGCTTTTGGTTTGAAGCCTGTTTTCAAAAATAAACATTAGCATTATCACAGTTAAGCATAGACTGTAAATGCACCATGATAACCAATCTAGCAGCTAGTATTAGGGTGAGCTACACCCTCTCTTCCTCTGGCTCCAAAAAACCAAGATGGCGACAGTCAAATCACTAAACCTGAGACTTCAAAATGGGAGTTCACAAACAAATGGCTGATGTCCATTATTATTTTATTTTTTTACAGTGTATGGCTTTGATGGAGAGGAACAATAGAAGTAGAATGCATGAAATAAAAAAGACAAGGCCTACATCAATTTCATTTTTTTCTTGAGTCTGACAGTGTCATAGAAGGAATCCTCTCATATAACTTCAAATCTAAAACCTAAATTCTAACCATGAATTACAGTCAATTTCACCTTTGGTTAACTAAACCTACATCTCAGTCTCATTTTAACACTTAAGTCCAAGTCCTCATCCCATCCCACAGATGTGTAAATGGATAAAGTGACTTCACTTAGAGAAAGTGTCCTCTCTCAGAAGGTGTAAAATCTAAACAGGTTCTCAGAAGGCTACAAGTACAGGAACAGAGTGTCTAGGCACTTAACACTCTCTCGCTCTCTCTCTCTCTCTCTCTCTCTCTCTCTCTCTCTCTCTCTCTCTCTCTCTCTCACTCTCTCTCTCTCTCTCTCTCCCCCTCTCTCTCTCCCTCTCTCACCACACAAGCAGTGATGTAATTGAGTGCAACAGATGTCCCGCTAGCTGCCAGGTGTGTCATATGTTGAGCAAAGCTCCCATTGAGCAGCCCATAATCAATCAGGTTTAGCAGTGTATCCTTCTGAGTACACACACATTTACATCATCTTCCAGCATTTAGACACACACCTGCTGTGTGTGTGCGTTGGTGGTGCATGCGTCTCACCAACTCAATCCAAAGTGTGTGTTCTTCACATGCGTGCAGCTAAAATACCTCGTTGCGGTGACTTTGTTGCATGTTTCGGTTTAATGTGTGCCATGTTGGTGACTCATGCATTTGCCAGCAGCGTTCTCGCAGCACCGGCTGTCTCTGCAACCATCGAGGTAATTGTTTTGACTTAGGTTGTCAGAGGAATGCTGGCTGTAGTTATGTTTATGTCTCTGTCTATCCATAATGTATGTGGAGCAGTTTCTTAAGTATGCGCTCCAGTAATTAAATGCAATTATATGCTGCTGATTGCTGATTTGTAGTGACAGATGATGTGTAATCTGCTCCGATAACATTGCATGCCTCGCCGTACAAATCAATGCAGGCACCAGCTGAGGCTGTGCTGAATATGTTTTCAAAGCAAACAAACCCTGAATCCTTTAGGACCCCTCTGTGTTGCCATACTTTGTGATGTGCTCGCCATAAGCAGCTGAAGTCACGTTCCAGGGCTCCACAGTTTGAACAGGACTCTGAGGCTAACTGAAGGGTCAAGACATAAGAGCCCAACACTGCCATTCATATTTGACTGGAGAGCTCACTGTTGGCTTCATCATCTGTTGGTTTGCTCGGCTAAACTGATGCTTTAGTCTAATAAATGATTCATCTAGTGACATGCGCACATTTGTATGGATTCATTCATTTTTTATTCAGCAGTAGAAAAGTAAGCTGATTCAACATTTTAGTAGCATTAGCTTTCTAAAATAATCTACTTTTAAAAATGTGACGGACTCTATTTCCATTGTCTAACAACAACAAGACTTTCACTTTTTTCCACCCTTCATTTTTATGTAGTCTTATTATTTTCTGTAATGTGTAATTTTTTGGTGGAGGCTTCAAATAAGCCCATTCAGGTTTACTGCTTCTCCTTGCTCTGTATATTATCTGTCATTAACTGTCATTTTTTGTGTAAATATTAACTTCTAACTTAAAAATAAATAAGCTAAACTAAACTTCTTGTGAAGATCCAATCCAACAATGAACTGATCTACTTAAAAGTATTGTGTTCTTATCTTATTCCTCTGTGTCATGGAGCATTGTCCTCCATGTTCCTTAATCATTGCCGAAAATAGTCCCCAACAAATGCACTATTTTCTTCTTTTTAAGTAAAGTTTGAGGAAAATTACAATGCCCAGCTGTTTGAGGCCTTCAGTAGATGCCAATAGGCTTGGAGCTGTGAGCTACAGAAAGGTTAGGAAGGTCAACAACATTGCAATTTTTCATTCACATATGCAATTTGCCTTCACTACATGGCTTAGAATAGCAAATAGTAGTAGAAACTTTATTGTCACTATACAGAAGTACAGCGAAATTACAGCAATCACCCCGTCAGTACATATACAACATACAATACATACAATAAGACAGACATAACCGGATGACTGGGCAGTATAAGAGGGGGGAGGAAAAGGGAACAAACAAGAGGAGAGAGGAGGAGAAAAAAAAGCAGTTCCCAGACTGTGCTCTGTGTGGGAGTACAGTGTGGGAACGGGAAAAAACCCCAGCAACATAAGCACATATGAGCACATTTTACAACATAAGAACAAAAGAATAGCTCTACCTAACACTCATTTTCATTATCAATGCACCACGACTGTTCCATTAGCTCATTCATCATGCTGATAATGTGTAGTCTCATCCTATCTTAACCTGAGTAACCTACCCAAACCTTACAGAAACATTGCCTGGCTTTCTTCTACTTGCATGAATACAAAAAGATCTCACCCAGCTGACTTGTAATGTTTATGAAACTTCACATAGTTCATATCTGATTTAACTCTAACATTTCATTAATAATAAGAATCCACACAACTAAAATTAGAGTTAATACATCAAAATCAAAAATCATAAAGGTGTGGGTCTGGGGCTTTTTGAATCATTTTTCAGTCAAGAAAAAAAAAAGTTTTATTTTTGGAAAACCTCATATCTGAGGTCAAATGTGCACTGTGCTGTGTGATTCCCTTTTCAATAATCCCTACCTTTCTCTTCTCTTCTTTCCTCCCTAACCTACGTCCTGCCAGCTATATATACAGTATCTCTAAACAAGATCTTCTCAAAGTCCACAGGACTACATTCAAACATCTATGTAAAAGTATTGAACTGATTCTCTTGTCTTGTGTTCAGAGGCATGTCATAATCACATTTCCAGCAGCTGTACTGTATCTGCTGCTTCTTAGTGGCTTATGCCGAAATTACAAGTCAAGGCTGACAATTTCCAGCTTAAACGTATGCAGCTCATGATGTAAGAGGGTTCTAAATGGAAACAATAACAGGGTTTAGAGTTTACCTGAACAATACCTTCAACCACAAAAAGTCATGTCACTGCAACATCCCTGTTCAAGTGTCCTCATAATATCCATAAACTGTATATAAAGATGGACATAGTAAGGTCCGATGCTAGTTTGAAGCCTAGAGTAGGAGTTTCTTGTCATTGCCATCTTTTCTGTTTGGAGTCACAAGCTTCCAAATAAGGAGTGCTACTACTACCTCATACTCTAACTAACACTAGCTCAGCTAGCTATTTAACACAGCAAGTATCAAGTGTCGGAGCCAAGGATAGAGGCAGGTGAGCCAACACCCAAATAGCAGACCTCAGAGTTTCTATAAGTCTTCAAATCATATCAACAGAGCATCACTTCCATTGTAGGTGCATTATGAAGGGATCTTCTAATGGTCAGTATGAACAGAAGGAATCATTACAGCAACAAAAACCTATTTCATTCATTTGGACTCCTAACTGTTGTTTTGAGACAGACTCAGTCATTTGTGAAACTCAACTTCAACCAAAACAACAGATGGAGCCATAAAAATAAATCCCAAGTAAGAAACTTTAATATCTCAGTTGTGTAGCTTTTATCTCACTAAATGTCAGCTAATTGGTTCTTTGAAGTTCACTTCCAAGTAAAATACTGATATTTTGTCAGTGTGATTCTCAGAAGTTTACTTTATTCTTCTTTATTTCTTCAATGTAATCAAAAATAACATTACTGACATATCTAATAGAAATAACACATCATTGAATTATTATATTATTATTTAGTATTACTCATCAGATGTAGTTCCTCCCTGTAGTGTTACGTCCCTTGTTTGAACCATCTCAGACAATCCAGCTTCAAACACTCTAATAATATCATGTACTGTACATGTGCACCAGGTGTGACATTCAGTTAAAGGTAACCTCAACCCCAGGGGATGATGGGATCCCTGAGCCACGTGAGAGTGTTTGTGACAAACAGCAGCACTCCTCCACCCTCCACTACACCCCCCCCCCCCCCCCCCCAACCCCATCGCTGTGTGTTTATATGTGTGCTGATGCAACACGCTGCAAACACTGATGCCAACTTGCACTCGGACGCCAAAAAAGGACTCCTTGGCCTTTTGAAGAACATCTTCAGGGATGTTTGGAAAGGTGTTTGTGTGTGTGTGTGTGTGTGTGTGGGTGGGGTGATGGTGGGGTGATGGGTGGAGGGGGGTGTTGTTGGTGTGTATGTTATGAGGGGGAGGGGAGCGTAAGTGAGAGAGTGAACGTAGGGAAGCTCAGGGATCAGAAGTGATTATGCTTGGTGTTATCAGGCCTGCGAGCCGCCTTGCCAAAGCTTACATCATGGTCTTAATGATGGCGAAGACTGGAGTACAGGAGTTTATGTGTGTGTGAGTGTGTGTGTGTGTGTGTGTGTGTGTGTGTGTGTATGTGTGTGTTTGTGTGTGTGTGTGTGTGTGTGTGTGTGTGTGTATGCATGAGAGTGTCTCCCTCTGTGCAGTAACTGTCTTTCTACCTGCTGATTAGAGTGAAAGCTTAGAGTTGAAAGGTGTGAGCACAGCGACAAAGACGCTCACGCCACATATCTGAGAGTCTGATGGAAACTGTACAATTGTACGACAGATGTCTCATCTGAGCGTGAGCCTGACATGAGTGTAATAAGAATAGCTCTTTAGCCGCAGGCTGGGAACAGGAAAACGCACGCTGCCTTCCCCTCATATGCCCACCTCCCCTCTCAGAGCTCTCTCAGGTTGCAGTCTGTGTATCAGGGTGTGAAGGAGTGGACAGACTTTGTGAACACGCTCCTCTTCAGGGAGCATGATGCAGGTAGAGCTACAGTTAGCCTCAGCCTGCTGCCATCAGCCGAGGAAGCAGAAACAGATCATTGTGTAGGTCCGAAGCTGGCAGAAGACAAGAGCAGACAGCACACAACCTGCTAGTAGACATTCTGTGACTTAAAAAATCACAGAGATGTGTTGTCTGGGAGACGAGCAGCAGGTGTGCAAAAGGTTTTATAGTGGGGTGAGTGCTACGCCCTGATTGGTTGGAAAGTGTTACAGAATTCAGACATTTTCTTCTAAACACATTAAAGCTGCAGTTGGTAAGTCTTATAAAAGTAACCTTTTGTCTTATTTGCTAAGACTGTCACTATGTAAAGACAGCATTACATGAAACTAGTAATCTGTTAAAAAAAAAACAGGCTAATTTAGCCCCACCTACTGCTCCTACTGCAAATTGCCAGAATCCACCGTGACCGGACAAAAAGAACCAATCAGAGCCAGGATTGTGTCTAATGGAGTGCCTGACAGCTGTCAATCACTGCTCACGCACACAGGCCCCTCCCCCTTCCTCCTCAGCTCGGTCAAGCTCATATCTCCTAGTTTCTAGGTAAGGTATAGCCATGTGAAAGTTACTGTAAAGCGTTTTATATCTAGCTGTGTGGAGTGTAGTTCATGTGTTACATCCATGGTCGCGTGCCGTTGCGCACACGTCAGCCTCCTCTGGGGGAGGGACTTTGGAGGCAGGGCATGAATGCAGCGGAGAGGGAGGGGGAGGGATCTGAAAGTTGTACTTCTTAAAATGTTATGCTAAATCCTCTCTCTCCTTAAAGTTACCATCTGCAGCTTTAAATTGGTAATGAATGTATTTCTAAAAAAGGTGTAAAAAGCATTTCATCCATTTGGAGCTAGGCTTCACAAACTGTGTTTCAAGATTTTTGTGTTCAGGATTTAGTGGGCGGGTCTGAAAATGATCACCATAAACCCGCCCCTGCTGCTGTAGAGGTATAAATACATTCTGCACACACTACTACTACTACAGTGTACAGTTAGCCGAGCTAGCCGCCGAGCTAGCCACCGAGCTAGCCACTAAGCTAGCAGCAGAAAGCTCTCAGACGTAGCGTCCATGTTTCTGGTAGAGGTGGTGACTTTGATTGACAAGTGACACTTGGTAGGGGGCGGGGTTTCAGTGAACACAGTGTTTGGGAGCAGAGAAAGAGGCTGATTTCTACACAACTTTGAAGCCTAATTTCATATATTTGGCGATTTTTTTAATCATTCAAATTTGGCAGGATGGTTAACAACACACTTTTCTGTGGTATGTCAAACTCAGAACACATATTTATTGTTACTTTACACGGACTTTATGTTCTGTCTCAGGTGGGGAGGTGGAGCTTCATACAGCAGCAAATAGCAAAGCAAATGTAGCAGCGCCAGCCAGCTGAGACAAAAAAGAATTCTCATGTTTTTCTTTTTATCTTCATTCTAATAACACAAAATGATTAACTTTTTTTACACCATTTACAATAAAGACATTAGACTGCAAAGAGGAGAGAGTAGTTGGATTTAAACATAAGCAGTTTTAAAAATAGCATCAATTAAGATCAGAAATGGTAATGAGGAAATAAGACAGAAATAAATATTTAACATAAAACACTTCTTTGCGTCTTAAAAAAAATCTAATCCCCCCTAAAAATAAAATGAACATTTCTGTAGGACTCTAACACTTAATACTGCCTGGAGGTGCAGCTCATAAAACAAACAACACTAACATAATATTGCAAGTGTCTGATTTCATTTCATGCTCATGGTAAACTAACTTCTTACATTTGCTTATGTACTCCACAGCATCATTATATATTCATCCTTGTTACAGACATTGACTGTAGTCCATAAAAGCATTTTGTGTGTGTGTGTGTGTGTGTGTGTGTGTGTGTGTGTGTTTTCTGTTATGTTCACTTTGTCTGGAGCCATTTTTGATCTTTTACTTCTGTGAAGGAACACCTACAGAGATAGAGGGAAAAACCTTCTGTGCTGTCATAGCAAGGTGAATGAAACGGAGGTTCTGCACTGTGTTGCAGCCACCATAACATCTGCCTGTGGTTGGATTGATGTCAGAGAAATGTTGCTCTTGTGTTTTCTTTTTGTGGTTTGGCTGCCCAGTCAGGCCTTTCTTCCTGTTGTGGTGAACCTCTGCAGCTTCTTCTTCATGTTCTTACAGGTGAAAACTTTAATACTTCTTCAACACAATGGTCAACAATGCTTCTAGATCACATGGTAAACTAACTGAGGAACACTGAATCATGCTGGGTCCATCACTTTCTGTGTTTTCCTGTCTGGGTTCTCTGTGTTAAGATCAACCTCTTCATCTTTGCATGGTCATCTCTTTTGTTCTTCAGGATGTTCTTAAAGATGGGCTGACAGGGTCGGACATGTCTCTAAAGCTATTGCATCAGTTTAATGAGTAAGAGGTCTTAGAAATTGACAAATTTTTTGCTCCATTACTGCAGTGTCTGTGTCCTTTGGCATCAGATGATAGGCTCCTTTTTCTAGTCAGGCCATCAACCATCGATAAGGGATTCCTGAGGGATCTTCAGAGCTGCTTGTTTGTTTTGAAGCTTTATTGTTCAGTTCTGTGTCCACGCTTTTACTTTTGATGGCTTTTAAAAATGGCAAGATTTAGGTTATGACCACAACACCCAAAGCCACCAGCCTCTGAAAAGCCTTCAAAAGTGTTGGTCATGTTTAATGCATTAGTAATGCTGACCATGGTGCTCGTTGTCCTCATTCTTGTAGTGTGTTCTCAAAAGAAATTGAAAATATTTCCACACATGAAGTCTATGAAAAACAAAACAAGACACACACACAAAAAGAGCACAAAAACTCAAGAAGAGATAATTGAGGTAATACTGAGCTTTACCTTCACTGCTGGTTCTCATCATTTGCCTGTTGCCTTACTCTGTTTTCATAAATGGAACACCAAAAGTGTAATGTATTTTAATACTATCATAATAATAATAATAATAAAGTTTAATGGTAAACTCAATTGACTTGATGATGCTCTCTTCACACATTCTTGAAATGTGTAAATGAATAATTGATTAGATGAAAATGTGAATCGCCCATAATTATTGTTATAATTAACGCTCTTCATTGTCCATTCAGGGTATGTAGGCTACTTTAGTAATATAATTCACATGTGTTATCTTATTATATGATGAATGTTGTTTTATAATGATCTCATCTCTCTAATGTATTTCAGTATGAATGAGTTTGGTTTCATATGCTGGGATGGACAACATTTTGCTGTTCAACTTTTAACAAAAACAAGGAAAAGTGAACATATTACTCCAGTTTTAGCTGCACTCCCAGGCTGGCTGGCTCCCAGTGTCTTTCAGAATAGATTTTAAGCTTCTTTTACTGGTTTTTAAAGCTCTAAATGGTTTGGGACCGGCCTACATCACAGACTCTCTGTCGTTTTATAATTAATCATGATATCTCCGATCATCCACAGCTAGGTTGTAAAATATACACAATCATACACACAAGAAACAGGAATTGCAGCTGTCTATAATTATGCTCCAAAATGATGGAATAGTCTACACAAAGCTATGAGATGTGAGATCTGTAAACATTTTTAAACACCTGAAAACATGTTTATTTAATCTGGCTTTTAATTAATGTAATTTTAACTTATCTTTACTCAATGTAATTTTTTGTAACTCAATGTAACTATTTTCTTATTCTGTTTATTTGCTGTAAATCACTATGAGCTACATGCTTTGTATGAAAGGTGATCTATAAATAAAGTTGATTATTATTATTATTATTATTATTATCATCATCATTATCTTTATCATTATTATTATTATTATTATTATTATTATAATTAGGGCCTGAGCGCTAACCAGCGTGAAGCGCTATTATATCTGTAAATATCTGACATATATGGGGGGGGGGCGAGGGCCCGTTCACCGTTGCTTGCAGCTTTAATTATTATTATTATTGTATGTGTACGTATGAGGAAAAGTATATGTGTACGCATGGTGATTCTAAAAATGTCCCTTACAACCACCCATAGCCCCATTAATTACGTCTTTCAAGCCCTTATTCATATTTCCAGTTATGCTGATGGAATACTGTTTTGTTTGAGGAAAAACAAGGGAATGAGTGCAGTCTATGCATATATCTTTTACACCTGTAGGTGACATTATATTAATTCTATTCAAATGAAGAACTGTATAAAATGAATCATATACAGTATGACTGTATGTTGAATCATTGGTTATCTTTATTTTATTGCTGCTTGCACAAAAATGTCATTAATATGATTGGATGTAATATCAGGTAATGAACAAACAAACGCGTGTCAATGTGTGTGTGTGTGTGTGTGTCAGGAGTGTAGTGTGTGTGACTACAGCTGCAGGCTGTATGTGTGTATGTTGCACAGAGAATCTGCTATTTAATTACCTCCAGCAGAAGCACTAGAACATAATTATTTTGTGTTTCACTGTTTTCCTGCATGATTGGGTTCGCTGGCATTTGGGCAGCAGTGCGCTGCTTCTATCATGATGAATGTGACAGGTGAGGTGGAGGCCACTTCTGCCTCTGCTGCTATGTGTGCCTGGGTGGATGGATGGGTGGATGCATCGTGATGCAGGCAGGGTGCTCATCAAGGAAATAAGAACAATGGATTGTGAATTCAGTTGGGGAATATGGGAGAATTTAGGATTCAATTTCTTTGTGCTTTGTTGTGTTTGCAGTGCAGCCAAGAGGCAAAACACTATATGAACTCTGAGAGAGAGAAGAAGACTTTCACTCCAATATCTGTGTCTGCTTTGACCAACACGGTTTTTAAGTCAGCATTTATGTAAACCTTTGAAGCCTTCAGACAAGCCTTTCATTTCACTCACTCATTCACAGCTGGGGGCTGTGAAATGTACAAGCACAGTCTGACCTGCAACCTCTCAGCACATTGTCTTCAGGACCTTGCTCAAGGGCACCTCTGTGGTACTAATGCTATATCACTATTTATCCTGCCAAGAAACCTTCTATACATGACACCACGTCTCTAAACTTCCTCGGGCCTTACGTACTGCTAAGTGTATTGACAGTGTCAAACCAACAAAAAAAAGTTAATTTTCATGAATATTGTCACTCCTGTTTTTATTTTTTCTGTTTAAGGGGAATTTGATAAGAGCTTCTTTGGGTAGTGTACAGCAAGTGTAATGTAGCCATACAAGGGTGTTAGGACAGAGTGTGGACAATACACATCAACTACTATGTGTACTGTAACCAATAATGTTTTGTTTTTTTTTATCACAAGGGGTCACAAGCCAAATATGTTGGGGACAACTGGTGTAATCTTTATTATATGAAGTGTTGTCAAGCATTAAATAGAAATACTAACACAAAGTACAACTACCTGAACATTGTATTTTAGTATGGTACTTGAGTAAATGTACTTTATCACGTCTGCATCACAACATTCTGATACAGTCAGTAATGATGATGATTAACTCTCATCAATCTTTGAGGATTCCGTGTTTAAGATTTTTCTGAAATGTGCTTTTTATTTATGTTCATAAGACATTAAAACTCTTATAAGGAGGTACTTTTAGCTTCAACAGCACATTAAGGTAGATGACCCATCCCACTTGTAGTAACTCAACGGGAGGCTTCTTACTGAACAATGGGGGTTTATTTTATTCTTGACGAACACATTTGTATCTCTCAGTTACCACATTTCTCCACAGTCTTCAGTATAGACTTACTTACTTACTTATCCCCGTCGCGCCGGTTGGCGCATAGGGCAGCAACAAAGTCTCTCCACTTCTGTCTGTCTTTAGCTGTCTTTGCAATGGTTCCCCAGCTCTGGTGGTGCTGTTGGAGTTCCTTCTCTATGGTCCTACGCCACGTCGTTTTAGGCCTCCCTTTCTTTCTTTTGCCTTCTGGGGTCCAATGGAGTGCGACTCTTGGGATAGCGTCGGGGTCCATCCTGAGGACATGGCCAATCCAGGACCATCTTCGCTTTGTGATTATATTGTAAATGTTGTCTTGTTTGGAAATGTTGATTGTTCAGTATAGACTATTCTTCTTTTATCCTCTGTCGGACTCCCCAACAGGTAACAACTCCAGCCAACGCCACCTAGTGGACTGGCAGACATCTACATATTATTTCAATTACACAGTTACAACACCACTGAATGGTGCAAGCAAGTCCCCTTGACTCCTCAGTCAATATTTCCTGACCTGCAAGGTAATTTAAGATGAACAAATCAATGTTACTGTGCAGTCTGTGTCGGTGCTTTGCATTCTGTTTGGCCAGAATTCTACAACTTTTTCATGGAAAAAAATATGAAAACATGAAGTAGTCAACACCTCTGATGATAAGAGCTGCTCTGATGACGAGCAGCCATCCCAGCCATCATGTTCATTTAAAATGCTGATTTCAAACACTTACTGTGATGGTCTATGCCCTTTGAATTTAAGAGAGCCACATATGACATTTGTAGCCCTCAGATCTTAACAAGAGTGCAGAGCTTTGCTTTCAAGATAAAGAAGAGAGCGCCATCCAGTTCTTGACTTCAGTACCTCACTTCAGACACACATAGGTCTTGTAAATTGGCACCCTAAGGCTTTTACCACAGAACCAGCAAAGCCACAGATATATGTCATGGGGATCTCTGTGGAGCTCCAGCCTGAGTCGAATGGGCCACTGGATGCAGCAGGAAGCCCATCAAAACAGCCTTATGCATCACCTAAGCTACCCAATCCAAAATATATTTGTTGTCAGCTATACATACATACAGAAGAAAACAGTTCCTCCAATTCTTTTAGATTATTTTCTGTAGCATCAACCCGATATACTATGCTGACATGTGTGGAGCCCTCAGGCTGGAGTTGATGGGATACAAAAGGAGAAGACCTTTTTAGCTTAGCCTATCAGTACCCCCCACCCCCTTGAGCAATGACCCCATGACCTCTCAGACATTTAAGAGGAGGTGAAAGATTCCAGAAAGGAACGGAAGAAAGTGTCTAATTCATCTGAAGAGTGGGAACAGATAGATTGCAGACAGGAAGGCAGGCTGGCAGTGCTTTTTCAGCAAGGTAATGACGCGTGGTGTTTTCAGTCTCTCGCGTGTGTGTGTGTGTGTGTGTGTGTGTTTCTGGGTTTTGTGATAACACAGGGAGGGGACTCCATGCAGGCATCCACATAAAGGAGAAAGGGGAGGGGGGGCAAAGAAAGAGCGATAAGAGAGGAGAGGAAATCGAAAATGTGGAGAAAAACAAAACGGGAAGACAGATGTGGAGGCAGTAAAGAATGGAGTGACAAAGCCAGCGCTGAGTGAGACTTTACCAAGTAATGGAGGCAGCAGGACAGGTGAGCTCAGAGGGAGGTGAAATGTATGGGTACAGATGGAGGGGCTCCTTTACTTCTCGTCTGTCATTAGACCTCCAGCCAGGCCCCCCTGCCCTCCCTCACTGTGCCCCAGGAGAGGTGCTTGGGTATGGGCCACTCACACACTGACAGACCTCCTGCCTGGATACTTTATCATCCAGAGCAGGCAGGAGCAGCAGGGAGCAGACAGGGAGGAATGTTCTTCACGGGGAGCATGAATGAGACGCTCCCTCCATCTTTCATTCTTCTACCACTGATAGATTTTCACATCCTGTAAACAATAAAAATAAAATGCAACAAAAGTGGTAGAAAATGACACTTTATCTCAAATTTAAATATCTTCTACATTTATTTTTAGGGCCAAAGCACTAACAGTGTGAAGGCCCTATTGTATCTGAAGGCATTACTATTTTTCTCGTTTTTCTCATTCTTCCAAAACACATTTTTGGTGGCCTAAACATTCCTGAAAACTCACAAATGTCAAACCTGGTGAAAAATGTGATCTTTTATGGTTTGTAGAAATGGGCATGGCAAAACGGCTCTACAGTGCCCCCTAGGTAAATTTTTTAGAATGAGCCCCACACTCCAGATCAACGTAGATGAACGAAATTCAATATATGTATTATGTCAAGACGTACAAAAGAGTGTTTTGGACCCATACCCTAACATTTTTGCTATTTCCACCATTTCCACGCCCCGTACTCTAACAAACTCTTCCTAGAGATTTAATTCCACCGACCTCAGATTCACTCAGTATCATCTTAAAACCTTGAAGATTAAAAGTTATCAAAATCATTTACCTCCTTCTACCTGACAGGCATGGCGGAGCAGCGAATTTCAAGGTTTCACCACAAAACAAGAAGTCCTCATAACTCCAACATACATTGTCCAATCAACCCCAAATTTCTCACGCATGATGAGGGTCCCACCCTGAACACATCTAGGTGTCAATAGCCTGCGTCGTAGCCCGATATGTGCAGGTAAGCGAGGGCTCGTTCTTTGCTGCTTTGCTATTATTATTTTGTTCTTTCTTGGATCATCTGTGTTACATAAATTGTTACCTTACATTAGACAACAATCATGAGGGCATCCTACTTAGTTATCTTAATTGTCTGGTAGCTCAATCCAAAGATAAAAACCATCACACGTTATGTTGTTTGTGCTCTCACGCTAACTCAGATAGCACACTATTGCCAAAAAACAGCTAGCAAAACATGTGACTTTGTAGGTTATTTTGGTCATATTGAAAACTAAAGAAGTAGGGAAATAATGATTCATTGAACCCATCAAAAACCATATTGAAACAACATGATATTCATCTACAACTTAGCTGCAGAACTAAGAAAAATGCTTTGAACACACATTATGGAGCTTTCAGCTTCATCTCATAGCCTTCTTCAGTGGATGGAGTTCACTCAGTTGTTGGAGATGTGATCATGTGACTCAAAATCTGGTGGTTGTTATTTCCATGACAATTGAGCAAACTTCATCTGGTTGATGAAGGCCACCATATGTGGCTGAAAGGGGGCTGCAGGGGCTCTGGAACTGGAACATGTGCATGGAATTATTTGTAAAACTAGCGCACACACATACACACACACACACAAACACACACACACATACAAAATGAAATGATGACTGAGAGGGAGGAGGTGAGGTGGAACTTCCCAGAACGGTGTATCAACAAAAGGTCAAAGTCTCAATGACTAAAGCCGTCACTGACACAGACAGCAGTGTTATATTTTTCATGTCTGAATCCACAATTACATCTAAGAAAACGTTCAGTCCCCACACTACAAATCTGTGTTCATGATGTTCTTGTCTGACTTTGCTGTTGAATCCCATTAATGCTTGTCAGCGTACAAATATTGTCCAAATATATAGAAAAGAGAGAAGAAAGGAGAGAATAGGCTGTTGGTTGAATAAATATTTTGACGGATTGTAGCTGAGCTCTAAATAAAAGCAGATATGTTTATGAAAGCATTACCGATGATTACCTCACGCTGTGGTTAGTTCTTGGCTTCAGGAATGAAAGCAGACAATGGAATGTCCTCACAGTGAATAAGCAATGCAAAGTATTTGTGTGTTAGCGTGTTGTGATAGTGGGTGGGTGCAGAGAGTGTGTGTGTGTGTGTGCAGCTCATCTCTGGTTTGCTCAGACAATAGAATTCTGTTCCAGCCACTGAAATAAATTCACCCCAGTGCCACTGAACTGCACTAAACCCAGCTTTCCAAACCCAAAATCAACCCACACAGATGGATCTTTTTTGGAAAACAGATTGGAAATAATTGCACTTTGCCGAATAAAAAAAAAAAAGCAGTTGTCTAAATTAACACGCGAGCACAGAGTGGAGAAACTTTTCTAATTAAACATTCATTAACTTGTTGGCATTTACAGGCACATGGACAGAGTGCCATCATATTACAATACAATAAAAAAACACTTCAAATGAATTTTATTTCCAGACATTTCTAAGGATGTGTTCCTAAAACAATCTATATGTGGGTGAGGTCTGCTCACAGGTATATCCACCCCCAGTGACTGTATGACAAATATCTTGGATGGGCTCCAAAGGCTGAATCTTATGAAAAAAAGTTTGATTCAAAATATTACATTCATGGTAAACAGAACAAAATGGTGAATATTCTAGCCGTTAGCCCAATTAGCAGTTATTATAGACATATAACGAGTGAACCGGTAATGCCCCATTTATGTTCAACGTTAAATACGAATGGATAAGGACGGAGCCTTCTGTCCATGCTCTGGGTTCATTTTGTCCGTATTTCTGCACGTTTCCATAAAGCTTACGGATACGGACCAAACGGAGCGTTACCACCGGAAACCTGGGGGGGCAGTGTTGCTGTCACTACTTGATACGTAGCTCTAGTGAGACACGAAGAAGAAATAACAATGGTGGAACCTTTTGAGGAAAGGTTGTGTGAGTTTTTGACTCTGTGCTGCCCCCTGGTGGATGTATTGGTTAACATCCATGCCAACGTAAAGGACGCATGGATGTATGTGAGCAGTGATGGTAACATTGTTTGAAAAGGATGTATACATTTTCGTATGTACATTTTCGTACGTACGTTGAGCATAAATGGGCCTTAACAAGTGGCCAATCCTTTGCTGTAAGCTCCTCACTGCAAGCTAGAATAGGGGAGGGGCTACACAAGACATCGTCAGTAAACACAGCAAGCTAGCAGTATCTACTACCTATAGCAGATAGCAGGGGTATTCAATTAATATTCACTGAGGTCCAATTAGTGAAGGTCCAGAACATCTGTCAATGTCTGTGTTGTTTTTCAGTATCTTGAAGTAGCATTGTAGTTCCATCAGCACCTGTGTCTAGTGGCTAGATTATAGACTATAGTCACATAAATACAGTACAATTCATTTATTAGTATTTATACTGGTGGGATTCAAATCAAAATAAATGAAATAAGGATAAAAAAAGAATAAATTGTTTTAAGCGTCACACAACATCCACAAAGGTTCTGTTCATCCACTCTGTTACCATGCAGCTATGACGCCGTTACTAGCATAGACTGTATAGAAGAAATGGACGTAACATGATGTTGTATGAATGTGCTGGGCCACCCTTCTCTGTTTCTCACAGAAATAACCAGACCTGGACTGACACAGACAGTGACACTGAGGAAGCTGACCTGAAAAAGACTAACAGACAGCTAATGGGAGCTTCCAGGAGATCAAGATGAGTCCCATGAGTCCACTGTGGCAAGCAACATCACACATCCTGCTGCTGTAGCGAGTCCCTGAATCAGGTTATTCTTCTGGAACTGAAGTCTAAGGTGGACTTCTGAGGGCAGTGATGTTGCAGGCTCGTCATCGTCCACTAGTGATGAAGCCACTGGGATGGTCTTAGCAGAGGTGCGGAGGCAAAGCAGGGGACTCATCATCTGCACGGAGATCTGTCTCGGTTGCTTTCATCACAGCAGAGAGAGTTGTCACACAGCACTATAAGCAGGAGAGCTGCCTGAAGGCAGTACGATGGGCAGGAACAAGCTTGCTGGAGCAACAACTCCATCCATGGAGAAGTAAGATCAGTGAGCAGATTCACCATCACTGAGGTGAAAAAGATGAGAGTGGCAGAGATGAACGTCCTGATTGTCAGACAAAAACGGAATCTGCAGACTTTTTTAGAGTTTGCAGCGGTGATCCAGAATGAAAACCAGCAGAATTAATATTTCATTCATTTCATGGCTCAGGAGGTAGAGTGGTCGTCCTCCAATTGGAAGATTCGATTCCCGGCTCCTCCAGTCCACATGTCCATGTGTCCTTGGGCAAGACACTTCACACCAAATTGCTCCCATTGCTGCGCAAACGGTGTATAAATGAGAATGAATGGTTAGTTTGCTCCCTGAGCAGGTTGGCACCCTGCGTGGTAGCTCCTGCCATCAGTGTATGAATGTGTGTGAATGGACGAATGAGTTGTAATGTAAAGTGCTTTGAGTGGTCGTAAAAACTAGAAAGGCGCTATATAAGTACAGTCCATTTACCATTTACCCTTTCATCAGGTCTTAACATCTTGAGTTTTACATGTTGTATCTTCATTGGTGGGAAATCTGTGAAAATCTGCGTCATCGGAATTCTGCGGGCTTCCGTGTGGGCCTGCTGATTGGCCATCTACATGCATACAAGTTTCAATGGGTGATTGCATATGTTTGTGATTGGAGAACAGTATTATCCATAGAGTCCAGTAGAGGGTGGAGCATGGTCTCAGTTTAATACAGAGTCTGTAGTGAAGCACAACATAATAATAATAATACATTTTATTTGTATAGCACGCTTTACAGAAGCACAGGTAAAAAAACCCAGTGAACAATGAATTAAAATAAATATAAAAACAATAAAGTACACAAAATGAATTGACACAGTAAAACGCTTGACGCGGGCATTAATCATGCATTAAAAGCAATTCTAAAGAGTTGTGTTTTGAGCAGTGATTTGAATGTGGGCAGGTCGGTACAGTCATGGATGTGATAGGGGAGTGAGTTCCAGAGGGAGGGGACGGCAATGGAGAAGGCTCTGTCACCCCACATGTTTCACAACATGTTTCATCTTTTCAAAATCCTTTTGTTATCTAAACCAAACCTCAAATTTGACTGTTTCTGATGTTATCATTCTAAATTTGAAGTAGAAAGTAATGTTTATGGTGCAGGTCACACACACTATATACACACACATCATAACTAAACCAGTTATTGTAGTTTTGGTTTCTGTGACAATGCAAAATAGAGTGCATGCTGTAGGCTAGGACAAAACAGCAAGCTCTCTGATCCACTTCTCAATACTGACATATAGGTCGGTTTTATAAATCTGGGGTGACAAAAAGTTTAAAGACTATTCTCTTCCCTCCCCAAAAAAAGAAAGAAAAAGAGACAATCCTTGCTTTAGGAAAAATCAAACGCATCCCTTCTGTTTTCCACCCTCAGACTAATTTCTGTACAAACCCTAAGTACATCTAACTCTCTAATACACGCACATCAACACACTCTCTCTACTACACACACATCAACACACTACCGTGTTTCACTGTATGTCTATTTCATAAAGCCAGAAAGAGAAGGAGGGAATGAAGGAGGAACATCAAGGGGCTCTCAAAGCAGAGGAGCACTAGCCTTGAGGTTGAATTAATGATTAGCACGATTAATCTTTTATAAGGAGTAATAGTTAGCCTTGCTGGGGTATTTGCAACAACATGGAACAAGATGTCTTTGACTTTAGTAACACACACACACACACACACACACACACACACACACACACACACACACACATCTCTCTCCATTGAAAGCCCTAAAAGGAAAAAAGATGAATTTGGGTTCAAATCCTTTCTCCAGCATCTCAGAATGATCACATATTTATTAAGGCTGAAGGAGGTAAACAAATACAGCCGAGTGGATTATGTTCACGCTTCCTATTGATTACTAATGCGGTTACAGTAAACCAGGGTTAAACAGAGAGGACAGGGAATAATTGACTTTCATTTCTGTCCGTTGACTCATATTCCTTCGGCTGCCATTAAGTATGGCCCAGACAGCGTGTGTTCACTTGAAGCGGCTGTGAGCGTCCGCCTCACGCAGGGCTGGAAAGAGCACTAAACACTGCATGAGTAGGAGGGCTACTTTTCTTTAGAGGTTTTACTGAATGGGAGCAAAATTACTGGTGTAAGAAAATCTGGTAAAAGCAGTGTTCTTAGTCGTACAGTTATTGAGACTGCTAAAGAGAATATGAGCTCTTATGATCTTTCATATGCAACTTAAAATATGAGTACAGAGGGTTCATGGTCATGTAAGATGAAGAGGAATTTGAATAAGATATTTGGAATGTGTATCAGACAGAACAACACGGGGAAATGATTTCATTAGAGTGAGAGGAGAGAAACAGATTTTTAGAGATTGTTCTTCAAAATAAAAACAAATGAAAAGCAGGCGGTGGTCTGTGTGTAGCTGCAGTAATGACTCCACAGCTGGCCGTTTTCTGATGCAATGCTCACACTGACAATGAAATGTTTATTTACAGTAACAGCTTCATATCTTCCAAATCACAAATGACACTCACATCAACAAAAATATATGAGTGTATAAGATAAGATATTCCTTTATTAGTCCCACGATGGGGAAATATCAGTATATGAATGTTTGGAGATTTGATTTAGATTCAGGACATTGTAAACGTTGAAACTGTGGAAATAGTCTTGTGAGTTTCTGGTGACAATGCTGTTAAACATGATTAATATTCCAAAACTTAAGGTGAATTTATATAAAAATGCTGTCTGTTAGACAAAGTCCAGGTTTCAGACAGCCATCAATAGCTTTTTATGTGTGTTTTGATCTTCTTTCCTGAGATGACATGTCAGCTCATCATGCATGTCCATAAACGACCATCTATTCTTTGTTAGAGGTTTTTTTGCATTGTCTACTTGCATATTCTCAGGTTTCATTCATATCTAAACACATATTGATGTATTTGAGGAATTGACATTTGGAGTCAAGAACAAGAAAAAGAAGTCAAATCTCATTGCTGTAGTTTGTTTATGTAACGTGCAGAACCAAAGAAACAAACCTCAACAAAGAGCCGCTCAGTGTTTCACAGTCCTGCTGTCAACCAGAGAGGCATGAAAACACACACACATTAAGACTGAATGTATGCAGATTCCTCTCACTCTCCAACATTCACATCTGGAGTCATAAACTGGCCCAGAGGTCTCTGACCCTGACATGTCTTCACCTTTCACCTTTTCAAAGTGCTGCAGGGAAACGTCTTGCTAATCCTTTAAACCAGGGGTCTCTAACTCAAATCTAATTATCTAGGGGCCAATGAACATCCAATCTGGTCAGAAGGGGGTTAGTCACTGTTTCGTCCCCTTTTTGGGTGAAATGGAAGGACAGTAATATAACAATCAATGAAAATCAACTGGTGGTGGGAGCAGGATGAAATAAGTTTAATATATATCACCATTGTTTTAATATCAAGTAACTCTGTCAATTCAAACTGGTCTGTAACACCAGGGACAAAAATGATGAGCTGAGCTTTATGTCATTATGTCATTATGTCAGTGTTCTTATCCAGAGTCTGAGAACATGCACTGAAATTGTTTCCTTTCTCACATCACTAATATATATATATATATATATGATATCACATGACAACACACACAAGGAGGAAAAACACAATATAAAAAAAACTGTTCCCACAATTAATAGCTGTGTAATTTTGAGTTACTCACAGTGCTGGTTCATTGCAAAATATAAAATATAAAAAATAAAAAGTGATGAATGTACCAACTAAACTCAGTCATGGTTTCCTTCTACATAAGCATAATAGAGAAATAAACTCTGATAGGCTGAGTTATTCGCCAGTGGCAACAGCGATGTTCTGTTTCCCACAATGCATCCGTGTAGCTTTAGGGCTATTATAGAGTCATACATGTTGAAACCATGACTGAGTTTAATAGTTACATTAATGACTTTGAGATTTGTAAGCTATTCATATTCTTATTAAACATGTTAGCAAATCTATTATTCTTTCAGTGTTTGAAAGGCAGCATTGTGTCTGGAGATTAACACATCTGTCTAAGACTGAAATATACACTTATGTGTATGTTTTGCTTTCCTGGATCTTCCATGTATTCATTTTTAACGTAACAATTTTCTCAGACTTGTTGTTTCTTTCTTAATAAAAATGTAAATCACACACAAATCAAACAATGTTAACATGTGGATGGAAACCAGCACACTTCATTTAATAGAGGAAAGCTGCTTTCTGGTTTGTATATAGTACATCACCAAGACTTTATAGCAAAATACACAGTGCTAAAATCTTCCATTGTGAGGTTAATGAGAATCAGACCACATGTACTCACATACCTGCAGTCCTTCTAATGGAGTCTGTAGTGTGCTACAGGAATAATTAGACACTAATTATTATACACAATATATTACACAGACTTCCACAGTGTTTAATCATGATAATTAATTCATTTGATTAATTGAAGTTCCATCAATATAGCTGACTACTTCTATTACAGTGATGCTACAGTGTGCAGTATATAGTACAGTATGTCAATGATTAACATAGTACATATATTATGTGCATATATTATGTATTATGTGCACAGAAAGTTACACACACACACACACACACACACACACACACACACACACTTCTACCTACTAATCTTTTAGCAGATTGTATTGAAGTTTTTGCTCCATATTGTTTGACATGTACTATTATTCTAATCATTCATTCCATCAGAAGCAAAGGAAATGACCCTGCTTCCATTGTATTTAAAATGAAATTAATAATTAAAGATCCCCTCCAGACGTGTATTAAGACACATAAAGATACTCTGCTTGGAACAATAATGTGTTTGATATGGTTTTATAATGAGCACATTAAGATCTTTTAGACAGCATCTACTTCCTGTCCCTCATCAGACCTGGTGGGAGAAATACATTTGTGGATGGGAATTAAACTTTCTCAGGGGGACACGATGATTTTTTTAACATAACACAAGAAAACATCATGATTGAAAGTTAATAGTTTTCACTTTTTGTAGGATATTTCACCAACAAAGCTCATTCTTGTCATTCCTTGTCAGTTCACAGAATTATTTCATGGTAAGCATGTTTGTCATTTAAATAGATTTATTTTCATGCAAAAGTGAAACAGCTTTTGTTACTGGAGTTCCATTTCATCTCAGTTTCAGTACAGTGGGACAGTGACACTGCAGCGCTGCCTGCACTGCTCCACTGCTCTACAACAGCAGAGAGACAACTGAAACATCTCATTTGTCTCTATTAAAAATATTTACACAAAAACAAAGAGTGAAACACACATATCCCATCTTTGGAGGGTCTCTCTATTTATTTAACTCAGCAACATAAGCAGCATGCAGTCTTTGGTCCATCTGTACTGCAGAGTAACCACACTGTCAGTCATTCAACACTTTTAAAACATCAGAGCAGCATCATGGAATAAACTACTGTACACCACAACATTATAGACTTTGTTTAGATCATTTGTACACATGCAGGTACAACACCTCACCTCCCACTACCTCCACCTCCCACTAATGCATTGTATATTTATCCTTCATTGTATGTGGTTGGAGGACCAATAAAGTTACCCTACCCTACCTACTTACCCTAATGTCACATGATCACATATTACATATACACAAATGGACTTTTTTATGTTTGTATATTATAACCATTATGATCTTATATATTATTTAAAAAAAAACAATTTACAGCATTTATCTTCATCTTCATCTTAGGCTGCCACGGGAAAAAATGAATCATGATGAAAGTCTCAAACTCTTTGTGGTTATTTTTATTGAGCAGTTTAACTTTTATACCTGTGTTTATACCTGTGTTTATACCTGTGCTTATACCTGCATTGTGAGTGTTTCATTAAATCAATGAACCTGTCTGGCTGTGAATTTGTGACAGTTTGCAGTGTGCAGTGTCTACAGGAAGGATGAAAAAGAGAGTCTGGTGTTCAAAATCATAGATAGGTAGATAGGTAGATAGATAGATAGATAGATAGATAGATAGATAGATAGGACACTCCATTAATAGTGCAGTAGGCAAAGCTTGGGACTAAATGAAGTCTTCTTAAACACTGTGCCTCCACTCATCCCTGAACTCTTTCTTTAAGTCTTTCTCAAATGCCAGCTGAATGAGACTGGCCTTGCGTCGATGAAGCACAGTAAGGCGATCATGTTTTATATATAGGATGATCTTGAGGCTAGAAAAGGAATTGTCACATAGTGTTGCACAGGCTCTAAAGGTCAGTGCATGCTTAAATGCTGTCATCACAGTTAGCATTGCTTCCACTATTTGATCACTGGTGTAATCGTCCCTTTCCCTCCATCTGATGACGGAGATGTTTCCTTTATTTGCATACTAAGTAACTGACGGCCCACCACATATTCAGAATCCACAGGTG
Source organism: Scomber japonicus (assembly GCF_027409825.1). Taxonomy (NCBI): domain Eukaryota; kingdom Metazoa; phylum Chordata; class Actinopteri; order Scombriformes; family Scombridae; genus Scomber; species Scomber japonicus. The sequence continues at coordinate 4,344,216 of NC_070585.1, forward strand.
GTGCGTTTTGGTGAGGTTGAGTAACAGTTTCACCCTGGGGACATTCAAGAACGTACATCACTGAGAATCCAGAGATTGAATGCTTTTATTAACTCACAGTTATGCTGCCCAAAGTCAGTCTCCAAGTTAAATACATCCTGCATAGCTCTGTCTTCTTCTGTCTCAGAGCACATTTCATTTTCAATACAAGTGCATGCTAAGTTGCACACCTAGAATAGAATAGAATAGAATAGCATAGAATAGAATGGAATAAAATAAAATAAAATAAAACAGAATGGAATAGAATAGAATAGAATAAAACCATATACAGTCTATGAATAAAACAGAATAGAATAGAATGGATAGAGTAGGATAGAATAAAATAAAATGGAATAGAATAGAATAAATTAGAATAGAATAGTATAGGATAGGATAGAATACAATAGAATAGAATAGAATATGAAGCCTCTAGAATACAACAAAGTAGGAGAAAATCCTGATCAGCGCATTAAAAGATACAGCAAGATTTTTTTAAAATAACCTCTACATAGCTTCATAAGTCATGTGTACCTTTAATGCTGAAAGTTTATTAACCCTTACATACTGTTTAAAAATACAGCCTCAATGGACATTTTAAAATATTTTAATGTTTGTGCATGTTTCGTCACTTTAGGAAAAGTCATCAACTTTCAGGATAAAAGACATTTGGGGTGTTTCTACAGCTGTTACATTTGGCCCAAACAATATATAAGGGTTAAGTCATTTGCCAATTTCCATTGCATGCTTCCAGTCACAGATTCCAGTAACAGTGAAGGTTGTTTCTGTAGCAGATGAGAGTCTGACTCCTCTGAATGTCCTGCAAAGCTAAATGCAGCACCTGCCTGAAACAGTCTGCCTCCATAGCAGGGGCTGATGAAGCTTTTTTTGTGACAAAAAGGGTTCAGGAATGACTCTGCTCAGCTTCTCAGCTCATAGATCACTTGGTGCTGCTGCTGATGGCTTGGTTTGAGCCTGAGAAGAGGTCAGGTTGCTAATCCTACTAGCATGAATGCTAGCCACAGTTGGCTTATTCAGACTGGACCAAACTGATACATGATCCTGCACTACCTCTTTCCTCTCTGTGACTCTCCTCTGATGACCCAGCTGCTGTTTTCATGAAGAAACTCCTAATATCCATTATTACATTTAGACTCAATTATAGTCAATGGTCCAACTCATCAGGGCAAGTACAGATCCATAAAGCCCACCCATTAAAAATACCATAGAGTATGAATATGCATATGTGTTCTAATGTTATTATTATACGCTATTATTATTAGTAGTAATATTTCTATTGTTATTATTGTTGTTGCTGTGCTTCTTTTAATTCTCTCTCAAACCAACCAATCAAGGCAGATGGTGTCCCACTTAGAGCCAATTACAGAGGACTTCTTCCTTGCTGGTGTCACCAAGTGGGAGAATGTTGTACAGTCTAGACCTGCTCTATATGAAAAGTGCTACTATGGTGATTTGGTGCTATATAAAATGATATATAAACATGAATTGAATTAAAAAAGTTTAAAACAGCCATTTAGTGTCTAACATTACGTCATTCTCCACATCCAAGCTCAAACATTCAACTGAAGAAGAAAAACATATTTAGTGGAACAAGACTCTGCAATTGAACTTAACAGTGCAGTGTCTCAGGAATGTGTGTGTTCACTATAAGGTGGAAACTCATGGTTGAATACCTGAGTACAGAATCATGCCTGCTCTGAGCTGACATAGCCTGACTCTAGATGGTTAAGATTGGGCATAAATAGTCAGGTGTGTGTGAGGTGTGTGTGTGAGGGGCCGTGTTAATGCGAGAGCAGGAACCCGGTTGTTTGCTGCCTCTTTTATAGAGGGACTGACTCACTGTGTGTGTGTGTGTGTGTGTGTGTGTGTGTGTGTGTGTGTGTGTGTGTGTGTGTGTGTGTGTGTGTGTGTGTGTGTCAGCATCAATGAGAAGAGCTGCCTCTAAGCTCAGGTGTTTTGTGTTTGTTTCCGCTCCATGAAGAAGTAATGAGCAGTTGGACAAGCTGTTGATTACCTTTTTTCCACCAGTTCACAGAGCAACTGCAGATGGCTTGCAATTGTCTCTATGGAGGTATGTGTGTGTGTGTGTGTGTGTGTGTGTGTGTTTGTGTGTGTGTGTGTGTGTGTGTGTGTGTGTGTGTGTGTGTGTGTGTGTGTGTGCAGAGAGGGAGGAGGGCATCTGTTTACCTGTGTGTGTGTGTGTGTGTGTGTGTGTGTGTGTGTGTGTGTGTGTGTGAGAGTGGGTGCACTTCCTGTGTTTGTGTCCTGCATGAGTGAGCGATCGAATGAGGAAAGCATCGATAGGAGTTTCCATATGAAACAAAGCAGTTAGCAGCAGCCTCTTTACCCCAGGGGTGAATTAGGATTTCCTTTGTAGTGAAGGACTAATAAGGCCATTGGACAGTGATGGATGAAGCTCTCCTGAGGGACTGACGTGTCAATTGTTCTTTCAATAATAGTTTCCTCTGAAGTGAATCAATCTAAGTTTTACTAAGTGTGTGTGTGTGTGTGTGTGTGTGTGTGTGTGTGTGTGTGTGTGTGTGTGTGTGTGTGTGTGCAGGATGATACTAGACTTAATATGAGATTAAGACACCGGTTGTAATCCATCTGTCTGTCATCTGACTCTGCTGCCTTAATTTCATTGGATACTTCTAAAACATTACACATATATGAAACATCACAATATGGACAATAGATTATAATATATAGTCTAGCAAGTTGAAAAGAGAATTCAGTGATTTGAAATTACACTGTCACACCTTTTTAAATCCACCTTTTTTTAAATAACTGATGATCATCATGACATCATTATCAATGTCTATATTCTTAGATCTGAACACAGCAGATAGAGATGTATGTCCAGTATGTTTACCTGTCCACCATCTGACATGATGTGCCTGGAGACTCAGAATATATTCTCTCCACTGATATCTCTTTGTGGGAGGAGTTGCATGAATGTTGTTTTGGAAATCATTCAGAATGATATGAAGAAATAGAGTTGTCAGTGTAATTGACAGTTTTTATGTCCATGACTAAGAGAAGAACATGAAATAATGCTTGCAGTCCTGATGTAGCTGTAATGTCATGTATCATATGCCTCTAAAACAAATATTGAAACTTTAATGTCAGTTGTTTTTACCTAATGACTTTAGTTTTGCATTATTTTGTTCATCTGTCATCATCTTTCAGATTATGGAGGCTGTGTTGGATCATTTCTGTAACTTCCTGAGCTGACATTCACACCCACCTCACACAGTGATTGGTCAACTGTGCGGAGGTGAGCGAGGAGTCAGAGTTTGAACTCCTCTCTCACTTCGCCTTTTTTCCAGATTCACCAAACACTCATATCACCAGGAAACAGTCATAAATTAACTGCGTAAACATGACGAATCCCACCTGTTCTAAATTAATGCTAATTAATGCTAATAGTTCATTAGCATAATTGACGCCTTCAAACTACCATATAAGGTCAGACGTCTGGCAGGTTGTAGAGAAGCTCTAAAATGACTCTGCATTACATTTCAATTAAATAAATAAAAGTCATTAAAAAATAGTTAGTTTTCATTTTGGGAATGTATTTTGGACAAGTCACTTTGTAGTTTCAGCCGCTAATATTTATATTGTAAGCTGGCATTATATCATAGTTTCAATTGCCAATTTTAATGACTGATACAGTATATCTGCATCAATTGTCAAAAACGACTTTACTACTAAAGGAATACTTGTACAAACTGGGTAAAGTCATCATGATTATGGATTCTGAAGTGTGATTGGTGACTGTAATTCATTATAGTTTGGTATCCTACTGTCCAACTCATTCATAATGCTGCAGCTAGAAAGAAGGATCACATTACTCCCATTCTCACCTCCCTACACTGGCTTCCTATTAAGTACGGAATTGATTTTAAATGACTAATGATTGTTTATAAGGCATGAATGGACTGGCTCCCCTGTATTTAACAGAACTCCTGTCTCCATACCACACTGGCAGAGAACTGAGGTCATGTGACCAGGGACTCCTGTCTGTCCACAGATCCAGGACTGCTATGGTAACAGGGCCTTCTCTATTGATGCTTCAAAACTGTGGAACTCTCTTCCTCCCACCATTCCTTTCTTTCCCACCATTGAAACTTTCAAGAAAAACATTAAAACTTACTTTTACTCCCTAGCTTTTAACTCTGTCTAACTGGTCACTATGTACTTTATTTTTTATTTCTGATTTTTTTTCCTCTGTGTTTCAACCGTGTTGTGTTTAAGGTGCTATAAATAAAGTTGAAGTTGAATTTAAAGTTGATTTCAAAGTAATGGATTGGTTGTACATGACAGGTACGACAGCTCTGCACCACTCGTACATTTAGTTGGTAAATCCTACATATGATAAAATTAGAAAGTTCTTGTAAATCTAATACATGCAATTTAAGAACAAATCTGTGCATATGAGTGTTTCTTGCATGAAGCCCAATGTGTTGTATGAACCAGCTGTTTAATCAAGCTTTATTACCTCACTCCAAGGTGGAATATCTTCTAGGTTTATATAAGTTTGAGTGACTCAAATCTGTATAACCCCTGTGTACTCACTTGAAATGTCTATTTTTTTCTTGAATTTGGCTTGATTTGTGTTTATTTAGTCAGCAGTAAAGCTGCCAGGTCTGCTCTCTCAATGCAATCTCAAGGCAACAACAGATGGTAAATAGCTGTATTTTTATAGCGCTTTTATCCAAAGTGCTTTACAATGTTTCTGCTGTTCATTCACCCATTCACATTCATGCACACACTGAGCACCATACATGGTGCTGGCACAATCAGTGGCAGCACTTTGGAGTTCAGTATCTCACCCCATGGACATCTCATCCTGGAGTCTGCACAGGATGATTGTGATGATGATGATGATGATGATGATGGGCTGATAAACACAACATTCAGACCTGCTTCAAACTGAGTCCTTATGAGAATAAAATATTCTGAATGTTCTAAATAAGTAAATCATTCAAGTTGACCTGACTTTGCCTAACTGCCGTGAGTTGATGAGAAAAGAAGAGTTGATATAATATATAGATCCAGTATGTGACTGTGCTGAAATTATACAAACGAGTGAAATCTGAGAGTTTCTTTTACACATTCAACAACACAAATTAACATAATTTCCTCACTTTGTAATGAATCACATCATTTATAATTTATAAATAGGCTCGTTATACAGAAGCATTTCTGTGCCAAAATGTTGATGGGAAAAAAAGCATGGAATCACTGCAAGTATTTATATGTTTTCATAAATCATCAGGGAACAGGAGAAGGGCTGCTCTGCCAGAATCGAGTGTAGGAGGAGACCAGTTACTGTTACAAGAATGACAGATAAGCCCCCACGTCATACTGTAACTCCCTCATACACACACACATAAGCACACATACTATCACACACTTTCAACTTTTGTCCCTGTTAATGGTGGGCTGATGTGTCAAGATATGAATCAGTGATAAAGATCAGGGCTTTGATTTGTACAAGTGAAGGAGAGATCAGGATTCATCAAGCAAATTAACATCAAAGTCGTCCTCAGCTGCTCTCTCACAGTTCTGCAGACTCTGTTTCATCTTATCACCACTTAAGTTACACTCCACTACCTGCGTGTGTGTGTGTGTGTGTGTGTGTGTGTGTGTGTGTGTGTGCATGTATGGGGTGTGAAAACGGTCATAGACACACATGCATAAGCTGTGTGATTATTTACTAAAAGTCCCATGTCTGTACGTGAACATAGGTTACTTTTAAAAAGTAATTAGTTATGGTTACAGTTACTTCTCCCAAAAAGTAACTGAGTTAGTAACTGAATTACTCCATTATAAAAGTAACTAGTTACCAGGGAAAGTAACTATTGCGTTACTTTAAAAAATACTAATGTTTTTTTTTTAAAGTATAAATATGTCTGTTCTGTGTTTTTGGCCCCAAGTGTTGTAGTGGCGTGTGCCGTTGAGAGATGCTTCATTAGGTTAGAGTTGCTTGTAACGGACGCTCTGATACATAATGTACATTTCACATGTATGTTCCTGCCTTTTTCCTCAAGGACATTAAAGTAGTGTCTGTACTTCCAGTTTAAAAACGCAACCTTTTCCTCCGAACTCGCCATTTCTGCAGCTTCTGCTAGTTTGTGTGTGTGAGGCTGCTGTGTGCATGTGTGTGTGTGTAAACACTGCCTCTGATTGGCTTACCATGAAATCTTACTCTGCCTTAACCAATCATCATCACGGTTGTCCCGCCCCTCCCTTCTCCCGGCTTTGCAGCTTTTGTGGCTGAGAGCAAAGTTGGATGAGAACAGGTTCACTGAGTAGATTAGCTTCAGTTTGTAACGTGCCTCATTTAATTAAGTAACGTAACAGCGTTGTAATGATGGAAATAGTAATTAGTTACATTACCCGTTACTGAAAAAAGTAACAGCGTTACCTATCCTTACCTCCAAAGGATAGATTACACATCAATTAAATTCCTAGAGGTAAAAGCTGTGGAAATTCTGGATAAAATTGGTCTGAAATTGTCATGAAGTAGTAACAACAAAGCCCACCCATTTAGAGTGAAGATATGGATATGATTGGTCAACTTCACTGTTATTTGAAATGACTTGGCCCAGACCTGAAAGCAGCAACTGTGGAGGTGCAAAAAATCAGATTAAACCCTTCACATTCTAATACAAAGTGAACAGGCAGGTTTGGATAGTTTATTTCCTCAGAAATATTTTGAGTCCCCTCACCATACAGTGGTAAACATGTATTTCACCATGACAACAGTGGCAAGGAAACACTCCACTTTAACAGGAAGAGACCTCAGGCAGAACTGGGCCCTAGAGAGGCACAGTAACAACAACAATAATAATATGTTTATGATTACTGATGATAATAACAGCAGCACACATGGCTGTCAGTCAGGACCGAGTTGACATCCACGGCCTCGGCTCGATCTGTGAGATGACAGAGCACACAGAAGAAGTTAAGTTAGTAACATGCATTAGAAATTACACTTATACTGCATGATTCTGCACCACATGGTTTATCCATTTGGGGGAGTAGTTTGCCCTAGGCAGAATGTAAGGTGTGGAGGGGTTAAGGTGGAGGATGATGCCCAATTTACACTTGGGAATAAAATGTGATCTATATCTTGGACACATTAGCTGGGTAAGGAAAACATGTTGACTGTGATCAGAATGCAATCAGATCATGCAGACTGGAAGTGGTCAGCCTTGCAGTATGATCACATCTCAGCAGGTGTAAATGCAATCTGCATATAGCATGACTACATTCATAAGAAAAAAAAGATCAGGCCACTATGATGAAAGGTCACCTAGCTCTGCCTCTTCCTGCTAGCTACAGCAAGCCAGACAAAAACTACAAGTAGTCTGTGACTCTGCTGGAAAATGTTCTCTGCTACCAAATGCTGTAGGAGTGCCCGCCGAGTCCGCTGAAACCCCGCCCCCTACCAAGTGTCACCTGTCAATCAAAGTCACCACCTCTACCAGAAACATGGATGCTACGTCTGAGCTTTCTGCTGCCAACTCAGCTGCTAGCTCAGCTAACTGGCTAACTATAGACTGTAGTAGTAGTAGTTTGTGCTGAATGTATTTATACCTCTACAGCAGCAGCGGCAGGTTTATGGTGATCACGCAGCGGTGATTTTCAGACCCGTCCACTAAATCCTGAACACAGAAATCTTGAAACACAGTTTGTGAAGCCTAGCTCCACAATTCAAATCTAAATGGTTGAAATGCTTTTTACACATTTTTTAGAAATACATTTACGACCTATTTAATGTGTTTAGAAGAAAATGTCTGAATTCACTTTAAGGAAGAACTCTAAATAGTCAAGTGTACTCCCAGAACCAATCTAAATGTGGAGATACTGATGTTAACATCAGGTATAAATGCAATGACCACTGAATGGAATGTCATTATCCAGAGAATATATCCAGATACACATCACATGTTCATACCAAGTAGGTTTTATTAACTGTAACCATGATCCTTCCCTCGGCTGAGGTTTTTTAGTTGCCTTATCGTACAGGTTTTTCAGAATTGTCCAATATGACAAGGAAAGGAAGTTAGCTTGTTGAACAGGAAGATGACATCTTAATGCTCCCGTCAAAGCTCTGATTGGTTGGTTATTTTTCCAGCTGATGGAAATAACAGTAGATTTCAAACATACAGGCAGTGAGTTTGGAACCAGGCCTTAGGTTAAAACAGAAGAACTATGTTGTTTAACAAATGTGGAAAAATGACTGACTAAATGTAACTTTCTATGCCCCTTAATAACATACTGTATCTAGGCAGCCTAAAGCCTCTGCCTCTTAACTTCAATCAAATATTGCATCATTGTAGATATTGCTCTAGCAGGGCAGTCCTAGGCTCAGGCAGCAGCGCCCAGGTTTAGTGTCATGGTTAAGTGTCACCTGCTGACTTGTTATATGTGGTTTGTTTAAACAGCAGAACATGTTCTGGTATGTCTTTTAGCAAGTTACCATCATTAGAGGCTTGAGCTGAGCCAAGAACACTCCCAGGTGTCAACAAGGCACAGCTTTGATTCGGAGCCAAACTTTATCACATTCTTTGTTTTTTCCTATAAAGAGGTTAAGAAATCAAAGTAGCAATGGATTATCCAAACAGCTGTTTTAAGCTGCTGGTACAACACAGAAAGCCTTCACTTCCATTTCTGATGGAATTAGCACACTATAATGCAACTAAACAGAGTAGTAGTAGCAGTTACTATGCTGAAAGGTATTTCTCAATTACATAAAAAAAATTATAAATAAATAATAATAAAGTTATTTACATTTTTATCTGTTTTAATTTTAATCTTGTTTTTGTTTCGTTTATTTTTCTATCCTGGCTTTGACCCACTGGATCCCTGAGAGTCATGATTATTATCAAATAATAGTTTATCCTTCATTCCATGATTTATATTGCTCTGTTAGTTAGACACACACACACACAGACACACACACACACACACACACACACACACACACACACAAACACACACACAAACAGAGTGAATTTCTTAATTCATACTATGATGTTTTTATGAATTTACTCACATGTAAATATGATTTGTAGGCTTTGCATGTAAAATGTTTGTATTGTATGTTTTTTTGTTCTCTTGCAATAAAGACAAAAAAGTACATAGTTTATGCAAAAACGCAAAAAGTTGACAGATGAATTAGAAAAGAAAAGTCCACATATTCAGCGTAGCAGCGCACCAGTAAAACAAGTCTTTACTGTTTGACATGAGCACAAACATCTGAGGCTTGTTCCTCTCAGAGGATGCTGCTTGTTGTTGAGGCAGGGGTCATTTAGGGTCAGGCGTCATTGTTCATTGAGGGGGCAATAAGCCTAGCTGCTTCTTCTTCTTCTCTGCAAAAAAAACCAGAACAGGTTTTTGACATTTACTGCGTTTCCATACGTTTACACTATTTTGAACACTTTTACTCCTTGTGCTCACATCAATTTGAAGACTACTCAGTCCTTTTTTTATTGTCTATGAGACTTCAAACATCTAGCAGCACAGATCTAAATTGTATATTTCAAGAAAAGTAGCAGCAGCAGGTTCAGATGCAACCTCGCTGTGCAGGAATTCACAATCATGAATAAAACTCAGACTATGATGCAGTCTTGTTTCATCAGCTATTGATTCTCACATAAAAGTTTCATAAAATATATGCTGGACAACAATATAAGAGTCATATTTAAAGGAATAGCTTAACATTTTGATGGGATATACATTAGTTCACTGGTAGTGAGTGAGATGTTGAGATACATATCAATCAATCTTATGATGAGACAAAAACAAAAACAGGACAAATCTAAGCCATCATCAACCTGCAATAAAAACCTTCATGAGCTACAAAAGATGAGTTTTCAGCTCTCAGGCAGAGCTCTGGCTCAGGTCAGGATACAGCCATAGCTTCCCCATGGCTAAAAATGTGTTCTGAGTTTGACATACCACAGAAAAGTGTGTTGTTAACCACCCTGCCAAATTTGAATGATTAAAAAAATCGCCAAATATATGAAATTAGGCTTCAAAGTTGTGTAAAAATCAGCCTCTTTCTTTGCTACCATACGCTGTGGGTGTGCCCGCCGAGTTCGCTGAAACCCCGCCCCCTACCAAGTGTCACCTGTCAATCAAAGTCACCACCTCTACCAAAAACATGGACACTCGGCAGCTAGATCAACGGCTAACTCATCTGCTAGCTCGGCTGCTAACTCAGCTTACTGTAGACTGTAGTAGTAGTAGTGTGTGCTGAATGTATTTATACCTCTACAGCAGCAGCGGCGGGTTTATACTAATCATTTGCAGACCCGCCCACTAAATCCTGAACACAGAAATCTTGAAACACAGTTTGTGAAGCCTAGCTCCACAATTCAAATCTAAATGGTTGAAATGCTTTTTACACCTTTTTTAGAAAAACATTTATGACCTATTTAATGTGTTTAGAAGAAAATGTCTGAATTCACTTTACACAGTCTTTAAGTCATATTGAATTAGTTTATTATTTTATTATGAAGCAGCAAAAGGAAATGGAAAGTAGCTGTCACTTGCTTTGCTTTTTGTTGATGCTAAACGTATGAAGTGTAAAAGCAGGGTTGTAAAGAGAGGACATGTCACTGTGTCCCCTGGAGAAATTACAATTACTGGACCTTAGAAAAGAATTTTCTCTCTATTAGCATATGACAGTGACCTATTTGTCCTGTGCTCTTTGTAGGCTGGGTCGACTACATTCACATTTCATTAGAACGGAGGTGGCAACTCTGAAATGAGTTGTGTAAAATAATCAGTATCACCTTCTCCTGTGGAACTCCTCAGATATCCTCCTCTCCTCCTTTTCACTGACCATTCTATCCCTTGGATTTGATTAGATGCGATAAAATAGCAATGGCTGTTGGCTTGGCTCTTTGTGCACCATCTGAGACTATCCATCTCCACTGGGCCTCCATCAGTATTTGGATCTGTGCTCAGCCCCATTGTCTCCTGAAGCAGCTGTTAGACTACGTAGCTCTTCTCTGTTCACACCTCCACACTACAGTTCTGTTCTCTTTAAACTGGAGAGAAGGTTTGACATGTCTGTTTGGAACACACACAAACACACATACCCGTTTTTACTACCTCATGGGGACTCCTGACTGAGTGATGTCCCATGGGTTCCACCCTTTCTAAAGGGTCTAGAGAGGTACTTTTAACTCCTAAATTCATCATAATTCTGTTATTAGCATACAATTGACATCACTGTTAGCCACAGTACAATTCATATTCAGTATTTGAACAAATGTTGGATTGAAACCCTAACCCTAACCCTAACCATTAACATTGCATCTAATAATGTTAGCCAGGGGGCTAATCGCTAAGCTAATATGCTAATACGAAGCTCACATGCTAATATACACACTTACACACTTTTTCAGGAAAAGGTCCCCACGGGTTAGTAATATGTCAGGTTGCGGTCCCCACCAGGATAGAAACACACACACACAACCACACACACCCCCCCCCCCCCCCCCAACACAAGCACAATATTGAACTATTTATGTTATTTTATTACATATGTTATTAAATACAAAAGTTAACAAGAGTAGAGAAAGACATTAAGATAAATAAATGACATGTAGTATGTTAACACCAATGTAAATTGCACAAATCCTTCACCACACAAAAATAAGGTGAATAAATGAAATATAGTATGTAAAACTTTTTTTTTTGCATTTTATTTATGTATTTATTGCATTTTCACATAACCCAATAACTTACATGTAGCTATAACGGGTCTGTATTAATTTTATAAATGTATTATTATTTATTTGGAAGTAGAAGTTTGTGTTGTGTGGCCTGGGATCATAATCATCACAGGTCAGTCTACCCCCCGCCCCCCTCCCCCCCTTGCTTTTCCTTATCTTCTGACACACACAACCAGCTCACAGCCTCTGCAGTCGCAAGTTGATCTTCCCTGATTTGCTTAACTGTACTGGACCGGTATATTAACTCAGACTGGGTTCGGGTTAGGTTTTGAGTTTCAATTCAACCTTTTAAAAGAACACAGTAACTTTACATATTTAATACAGTGTGTAGCTGTGTGCTTACTGAGTCCCATAAACTCTCCATCAGAACTGACACTGTGTACAAATATTCCATCCAAGTTGCTGTAAGGCTCACCAAGCACACAAATGCTACATTGCCAGTGACAACTTTATCAATGCAGTGATCATTCTCCAAACTGAAGCTGATCTAGACCCAGCTCAGGGAGTAGTTAGACCAAACCAGGCGTAGTGCAGACGTGTGGGGTCAGGGTGGGAGCATAGGTGTGTTTATATGTAACCACTGTAAAACTAAACTATGTGATTTCTGAAACAATCACAGAATAATATTTCACTCCTCTTATTATCTGGCCATGAGAAAAGTCTAACTTTACTTTTAACATTATCAAACGAAGAGAACTGTCCCCTCCCCTCTTCCTAGTACAGTCTCTATCTTCCATTCACAGCTCTGATCTGTCTGATCACTGGCTGTGATTGGCTACCGTAACGTGACCTCACGTTGCATTTCTCCACAAGTTTATTCTGGTATTCTTTCTTGATGCAGGCCCCCCTACTACCCAAACCCCTCCACCCTAAATGCACTACCTCCATTCAAATGAATGGAAGGACTGGTATTTTCACCATAACAACTGATTTGGTGTAAATTCAGCCTTGGTAACAGATGAAACAGATGTGGAGAAGGAGGGCTCTCAGATCTCCTCTTAATTGACCATAACAAGGTCATCAGTATTTAATAGTTATGAAAAAATGATTCTCCTTTTATCTCACCAGTCTTGTTTCTAGCGTCACTGATAACTAAACAGCTAATTCTCAGAAATAGTTATTTTTACTACAGATGTGTTTGAGAATAAAACATTTAAAATGTTTTATTGCAGAGATGTATGCAATTAATGTTTTGTAAATCCTTTTTTAATACAGATGTTGTTTCCTTATATTCTGAATCACTGTATAAAATGTTCATCTTAATTAGGGATTTAACAGTTCTACTTAACATGCATCTGTGTTCTCTGCTGATGAGTGAATGATTAATGCACCAGACAACCTTTATATATATTTATATTTCCCCTGGCCCTCAGACAGTCTGAGTCTGACACTGATAGTATATAAAAACACAAGCTACACTGACTCCTACTAGATGTCTTGAAAATAGCTCAGGTCTCAGAGCCCTGCTTCCTGTGTGAGTACATCCTTACATAATAATAGCAAACATGAAGAGCCACAGCTGGCTCACCTGCTGTGTTTATATTTTTAAAAGAAAACTTAACATCTAGCTTTTTAATTTGGCTTTCAATCGAATTTTATTTTTACCCACTTTATTTTATTCTTTTCTTTTCTCTTTTTTTTTTGTCGACATTTTTATCCTACCCCTGGTGTTTCCCCATTGCACATTCTTGAGAGTTATGATAGCGCTTCCTCAATTCCTATTTTTGAATTCTGTGTAAATTAAGAATAAATATGTGTTTGACATACCACAGAAAAGTGTGTTGTTTTTAATTTAATTAAATTTAATTTTGGGAAAATGATGAATGTACGCTATGGCGCGGGGATGACTAATTGATCTCTATTCACTCAATAAAAAATAATTATGAAAAAAGAAAAGAAAAAAAAGAAAAGTGTGTTGTTAACCACCCTGCTAAATTTGAATGATTAAAAAAATCGCCAAATATATGAAATTAGGCTTCAAAGTTGTGTAAAAATCAGCCTCTTTCTCTGCTCCCAAACGCTGTGGGAGTGCTCGTGGAGTCCGCTGAAACCCCGCCCCCTACCAAGTGTCACCTGTCAATCAAAGTCACCACCTCTACCAGAAACATGGACGCTGTGTCTGAGAGCTTTCTGCTGCTAACTCAGATGCTAACTCAGCTAACTGACTAACAGTTGGATGTAGTAGCCGTAGTGTTAGATGTAGTAACAATAACTCACCACTAGGCAGGTTAACCACTGAGGAGAGTGGCTTCTCGGGATTTTTTCTCCCTGTTTGTTTGTTTGTTTGTTCTGACTGTGTAAAGCACTTTGTGTTACATCACAATGTATGAAAAAGGCTTTCCAAATAAAGTTTGATTGAATGATATCTAACACAGAGAAGTGGTTTTATACAGTATGTACAGGATGTCAGACTGTCCCTGTGTGGAAACCTAGTTTTAAGACTTGTGTTTAAATGGAATGTTGAAGCACACATTATAGCAGAGAGAGGGGAATGAAAGGGTTAATGGAGGCTCATCACCTCAGTTTTACCCTGGTGTCCACATGCACACACACAAACAAGTGAAATGAAAATACCCACAAACACAAATCTAAGTATCTATGTATCTATACACAGGATTTCAGAAACAGTAGAAAGTTACACTGGAGGCTGTTAACATAATGTGCAAATGAAAGTCACATACTAAACGACTGCACAAGCGTTTGAGCCATCAGAGGAGCAAATGGTTTTGTTTTTACAGCCCTCCACACACACACACACACACACACACACACACACACACACACACACACACACACACATGTGCACCTCCTATGGTGTGTTTGTTTATGGATCACCTCCACAGTTGTAGAGCCAGATAACAGGAGCAGATGGCTTTGATACACTGTTTGCTTGTTTGGTGTTGTTCTGTTGTGCGTGTGTGTGTGTGTGTGTGTGTGTGTGTGTGTGTGTGTGTGTGTGTGTGTGTGTGTGTGTGTGTGTGTGTGTGTGTGTGTTTTACTGGTCTCACTCCTCCACCATGTGCTGAGTTAAAGCCATTTGAGCAGTGAAATCCTGTGTCACCAGGGGAAGACTAACAGGATGTGACATCAAACAGTGTGTGAGAGCAGAGACTGACCCAAACACACAGTGTCACTGAGGTCCTGCACCACTCTGTTCTAACACATGAAGTAGTTTGATGATGTGTGTGCTTGTGTTTTACAGTGTAGAACCTATTGTACAGAGGAGATAAACCTCATACATTCATGAACTGCATATGGCCAATAAAACTCACATGGGAATGAAATACTAACACTTCACCCCTTTCCCAGCTGACACCTGACATTAATGCAGCATTAGAACAACGTTGTACTCCAATGTTGGATTACCATAGGGATTATGATATGGATTTGAAAATTGGGTTTATGTTAAAACCTAACGTTGGCTTGACGTCAAGATCCAACGTTAAATAGACATTAAATGTCAATATAACGTTAAACAACGTTGGGCTTTGGTTATTTACCCTACAACTGAATGTCAGAATTGTACGTATATTTTACGTAGACAGGTGAGGTTGACTAGACGTTGGATATTGGTTGCTTGCCAACACAACTTAAAACCAACTAAATAACAATGTCAGCTTTAGACGTTGTCTCAACATTGGCTTTTAGTTGTCTAACGTTGCAACCAATATCCAACCAAGGACCAACATTAATACAACGTCCTGTGTCAGCTGGGTTAATTTTCACATAGTCTTTCTCCATGTAAATGCATGGATTTATAACAGAAGTAGTTAGATGTAGTCCAAACTAGAGGCAAGATTCAGCACATATACTGTACATCATCTGACACACATCACACATTCTATAATGTCTGTGGTCAGCATCTTCACTACAGTAAACTGATTAGTGGTAGTAAAAGAGAAACAATAATTGCAATCTCCTCTTTCCTGCTTTTACCACCCACCTTTTAAAACACTCAAACTCACCCTTGCATTTAATCTAATTCATTCATTCATTTGTACTACGTATATGTGATGAAGATGATCACATATTTTATAACATCAATGTATCCAGCTGTTCTGACCTCATTCACCTGATGTTATATTCATTAATGTATTTTTATCTTATTTTTTCACTATTGTTTAGGGGTTTCAGTTAATGTATGTATGTATTTGTTTGCTAATGTATACTGCTAATATATTTTATTCTGTTCACTTAAAAATGACAGTGACTGAGTGAGTATTGTGATAAGCACACTTCCAAATTTTCCTACATTAATAGAAATTGACATTTGCCTCTTTTTTGACTATAAAGTGTTGAGGTTGAGTAACTCTTGTTCAGATTTTGAACCAAGAACAAGCAGCTTCAGATCATGAAAATGTTCAGTGTTGCAGTGTATCTGTTGTTCATTCCTCTACAAACTGTGAGCACCAATTAACAAAATCATGTTAAGATAATCTAACATTTGTCCATGCAAGTTATTTCATTTTTCCATCAGTGTCACATCGTTTTCATTGCAGCACATCTGTGTCATGATGGGAGAAAAAGCAGAGAGGCTGAATTTATATATTGTGTCCTTGAAAGTAGTTCCAATCTAATACTGACTGAATGAACTGCAAGAGAACACCTTCATTACTCCAACTCACTGAAAAGAAATCCCCTACTGTAATAATTCCATATTCAATTGTATAAAATGTCACTTTGCCCATAAAATAAGCTATAAAGTCTTTTATCCAGAGCACAGTACATGAATATGTGAGAGATGTGTCTACAGGAAAGCTAACACATTCAAAGAATAATATTTCCAATGAATAAATATACATGGGTTCATAAGCCTTCAAGGAAATATATATTTTCCTTATAATTAATACCAGATCATATACACAGTACCACTTCTAGTATTAAGAGTATTTAGTCACTTCAAAATCTACTTCCTGTAGATGCTGTCACATTAATGCACATACTGTTAGGGGTCAAATTTGACCCATTTTTATATTAGAGTTGTAAAAAAAACAAAAAAAAAACAATACCTCTCCTAATTTATTCATGCATTTATTCAATAATTCAAAAAATCTTCATATTGTAGAAAATGTTCTCCTAGACCATATATGTGATCGTGAATATAATTTTCCCCTACAGATAGAACTAGAACACACTCTGTTTGCTCTCTGACAGCTTTATTAAGGATTAATCAACATGTATTAATGACTGATGGTGAATTTATGATTGTAAACTGATGCAGAGACTAATTATGAGTCAGAATATGAACAGTATGTAAAGGGTTAATGTGTAACTCTTTGAGTAGTGACAGAGGAAGGGCACAAGTGAATGAGAACAGTAAGTATGATCTTGTAGAGTGTGTGACTATGACATGACTTTGTTTTTTTACTGATGAAATTAGTGCTGTGGAAATGTACCTTATACTGCATTTACAGTCCCAAGACAACATGCAGACATGGAAGAAGAGCTGAGTTATAATTAACCAGGGAACAGGGGAAATAAGAAATAAAGGTCGGCCTCTTATAAAAGCTGGTTTCTTGTTACGGCTTATTTCTCTCTGCAGTTAATGTAAATAAAGACTACAGCCATCTGAGATTTCATGGCATATGAAACTCTATTGCCACATGCTTGTATACATGTACATATAGTTAAAGTGGTGCAGTGGTGTATTGCTACGTAGATGGGTAGATACTACGGCTACTCCCAGGCCTGAGTACCAGCACATACACACACCACAGACATTTTATCTGCTACATCACACAATTTAGATGACATCAAAGTCAAATCTCCAGAGTGGAATATTTGTCTGCTTTTGTGGTGAAGTGAGCAAAAGAGAATCAAAGTGAAGCAGAAACACTACAAACACACAGAACAGGTTGAAACCTGCCTCATTTGCAGTAACAGTAAATGGATCTTGTTAACACACAGGCTCCATTTAAAAAAAAAAAGCCAGACACTTGCGTTCCTCTCTGAGATGTAAGGTCGAGTGTTTTTCAGCTCCTTATTTCCACACTATTTCTTCTAACAGCACACACACACACACACACACCCCCTCCCCCACCCCTCCTGTCCTCCTCCCACACTGCCTTCAACTCTGGCCAAATGCTTCCCCAACTGTTGACACATATGGCGGTCAGTCCTGAGGAATTGTGTGTGTGTGTGTGTGTGTGTGTGTGTGTGTGTGTGTGTGTGTGTGTGTGTGTGTGTGTGTGCATGTGGGAACTGTTTGTTTGCAAAGGCACAGTGACATACTTGTTAGCAATTAGAGGCAGTTTCTTGTGGACATGTAAGTACATGCATGCCTGCATGTGTGTTAGTGTTTGTGTCATGCTATGACTGATGAGCCTGATCAGGTTGTGTGTAATCAGAGGGAGAACAAAGAGAGGAAATAAAAGACTGATGGAAGCCATGACTGCATGAAATGAATGTGATGGAGGTATAGATGGAGAGAACAAAAATAACAACTTTCTGTGTCATGAAACCAGGAATGTGTGTAATTTTAAAAGCACTATATTTACAGTATAGTCTCTCTTTTTCAGGTTACAGAACAATGAACTATTAACAACAATCCCATCCATCCATCCATCCATCCATCACAACACAGAAAGAAAAATAAATACATTTAATAAAATTTAAAAAAAATAGAAATAAAATAATGTATATATCTTTTTGTACATAAACACTCACAAACATATGGACACACTCATACACTAAAAAAATGTATACATACACATGCACTCATACACTCCCATACATATACATGTATATCAATCAATCAATCAATCTTTATTTATATAGCGCCAAATATCAACAAAAGTCATCTCAAGGCTCTTTACACATAGCGCAGGTCTAAAGCGTACTCTTTATGTACATATAAACACACATACACACACATTAAAAAAAGGAAAAAAGGATAGTTTAATATATAGCATATAAGATAATGATATGGTACAGTTTTGACAGTGTACTCTGCTGAATGCACATATCTGCAGAGGGCTTCACAGTTTACCAAGACAATAAGATCAGTTTGATGAGATTGTTTTTTTTTTTTTTTTTGTTCTGCTTCACTTGAACACATTAAACACTTCATTAGACGATGAAAACCTGTGAACGAGTCAGTTGTTAGTCAGATCAGGATATAAGCATGTGTCTGCATTGATTTTATTCTCTCATGGTGTAGTGCAGAAAAGAAAAACAACCCAGAAAGTCAGAAATCAATCTTCATACGTTTTCATTGTTCATGGTGTACTATCTGAATATCACACCAAAGGCTTTACATACAGCATGTAGCACACAGGAAAATAAACCCTGGCAATCAATAGTCTCTTAGTTATTGAGCAATAGTTCTCTAACACCAGCTCAGGTGCAGGATTCTATAATAACTATTATTTTAAAATAATAATCATTGTATAGTTATACAGTAATACTATACAGTTATTATAATATTTACTGCAGTATTGTTGTCCTATAGTATTGGCTAAAGAGGAAGATTTTATTATATATCATTAATACTTTTTCATATATCTAATCTAATACTTTCTATTTTGTTTGTGTTTTCATTTGCATACTGTACAATTAGTTGATGATAGAGTCTCTGCTGTTAAACCAGTGTGATCAGTGTGATGTCATTGAATACTTTTAGTAGTGTGGTCATTTTTACTGCTGCTATTCTTCTTAAATAAATAAGTTGTTCCAGCAGATAAGTGCCTTTTAGTAAAGGAGTGACATTTAGTTTAGTTCTTTCATTGCAGGCTTCTAATGTTCTCCTCAGAATGTCATAATTGTTGATTTACACCAGTTTATAACAGCAGATAAGTTTTGAGATATTGTTGGTTATGTCAAATATAAAAGTATATCGTCTGCATAAAAGCTGATTTTGTGGCGGAAGTGTTTTGCTTGTATGTCTGTAATATGATTTTTTTGATAAATGGATGCTGCAAGATACTTGATGATTGATTTCATTAACCATTCTGATAAACAGAGGTGATATGAGCTGTCAAAGTGGTTTGAGTTCATGTATTGTTAGGTACAGACAGGCAAGCTTTCTTAAGTTCTGCAGGAGTTATGTGTTGGTGTAATGTGCTGGTCTGTTCCATGGACAGTTTGGAAGTTCCACATTGAATGAATGATACATGAGGAGTCCAATGGATACTTTTGATTATATCCATCTGAGAATAGAGTCTTGGAGTTCTGCATTGTCCTTAGTAGATCATTTGCTGCTGAGTGAATTCTAAGCTTGTTCTCAAGTCTTTAATCTTCTGGTAGAGCATCCATTTTTTTCATTGATGGATTTGAGCACACTGAGCTGTATTGCTGGTGATCAGGTCATTGGTGTCAGTAGATGAATCAGTTTCTTCCCTTTTTTTTCTTTCCAGCATGATTGTGTAATTTCTTGGCCCTGTGTTAAGACCTAACACCTAGGACGTAAACCTTTAACCTTTTAACAGGTTTTAACCTATTAAAACAGTTGCTGCTGTTTTCCTGCTCCTCACTTATTGCATGCTTTGTATTTTGTGTAGTGTTGGTGTATGTTTGTAATGTATTCATGATATGATGTGTATTGTTTGTATTTTTGATGTATTGGACGAAGCCGAAGACAAATTTCCACTAAGGTGGACCATAGAGTCAATTCAATTCAATCTTCATTACTTTGGTTTGTAGTTTTCTCATTTGATCATATTCTTAAAGAAAATAAAGAGGAGGGTTTTTGCTGTTGTTTTTTCGTACACGACATTACACTGCTAACTGACTGATTTTTTTAATCAAAGTGTTTCTGGAAGAAGGTTCCTCTATATCAGGGGTGGGGGACGTCCGGCCTCCGGCCCGTATACAACCCGCGAGACCATTTCAACTGGCCCGCAATGCAATACAATTTTTATATTTTATATCTTCATATATGCATATATAAATAAATTAAAAATCAGGGGAAAAAAATATCACCAGAAAAAACAGACGGCTATGTCCTATGTCTGAGTCAACGTCAGGGTCAGTGAATTGACACAGATGACAAGTGATGAATCATGGCGACTGTCAAGAAAAGGAAGGTGGATGCAGAATGCTGCGTATTCCAGGAAAAATGGACAAATTATTTTTTCTTTGTTGAAGTGAAAGACAAGCCAGTTTGCCTAGTTTGTGGTGAGGCGCTGGCGGTGATGAAAAAGCCAAATGTCGAGCGCCATTACAGCTCGAAACATGCTAAACTCGACAAGTTGAGAGGACAAATGCGTTTGGATAAAATGAACGCTCTTTGTCGGCTGCCAGCTGACATCAGACGCCTCGCTAAAGAAAAACAGTTCCAGCCATCGCATTAGGTGAGTCTAGAAATGCAGAAATCATGAGGCTCAGTAACACAGCGTTTATAGACTTTTTAGTCTTTTTTTTCATCCCCTTTTATTTGTTTATAATAGTATGGCCCTTGGAGGACTTTATAAAACTGCTGAACTTTTCACAAGGACACCAAATAAAGAACTCCTATGCAGTGGACATTATACTGGTCAACAACTGTATTCATGTGTGTGTGGTCTGAGAGAAGACTCCAGCTGCAGCCGGGTGTGTGAACAGTGTTGGACAGGGATTAACCTGTGACTGCTTATTATCTGCTGCCAAACACAGGCGATGTGTGTGAGAGTGGTGTCAGATTGACCTGAGAGAAGCTTCTTTGCTTCTTTGCAGAAACATTGCATTGTTGGTTGTGCTGAGTGTTCAGTATGTGTTCCATCAGACAAACAGAAGAACTTCACAGCAGGCCTGAACTTTTCTACTTTCTGCAAGGAAGCAAGGACAAATGCATGAATAGATAATGAGACAGTCAGCCCTGGGCACAAACAAGTAAAAATCATATTCATTTATTTATGAATTCACAAATGATGTTTATAAAATTAAATAAACAGAAATTGAAGTTTTCTCTTTCAGTTATCTAATCGTTTGTCTAAAAGAGACTCACTGCAGTTCATCTTTGAATATACACCCTTTAAAAGTCTTATCTGAATGTAACAAACTGTAAAAATAAAGCCCATTAAAGCCCAGAGAAAACAAACTCGATTGAAACTGATCTCATCAAATAAAAACAGCAAAGCGGCCGCAGCTAGTGAAGTGAACACAATGTGTGTGCTGCCGTCTCCCCTCGCCTCAGGACACAGGAGCGTCCACAGCAGACCCCCGACTGGACAACACCATCTAGACAAGTCAGCTCTTATCTCTGATGTGTGTGTGTGTGTGTGTGTGTGTGTGTGTGTGTGTGTGTGTGTGTGTGTGTGTGGTGTGTGAGAGATCACTGTGACACTAAACAGTCTCCATCCTGGGTGGCTCTGCTCCCCTGACTCCCCCCCCCCACTATCTAACCCCCTGAGGGCATGTTGGCTGGAGCCAGACCAGACTGGGGCAAGTCGGGGCAGCAGGGAACACACAGGGTCAGCAGAGACAGTGTGTGAAGGTGTGTGTGTGTGTGTGTTTTCTTTTAAGTTACGGAGTGGGGAGGAGGGAGGAGGGGTGGAAATTATCCACAGATAATATCAGCGCTGTGGGCTATTACTGCTGTGGTCATCTTTCACTGATTGCTCTGTGTGTGTGTGTGTGTGTGTGTGTGTGTGTGTGTGTGTGTGTGTGTGTGTGTGTGTGTGTGTGTGTGTGTGTGTGTGCCCCTCCTTTGCAACTACTAAAGAAGATGCTGTGTTTTAGTTTGCTTTGGTTTGAAAGATAAAATGTGTCACTACTTCAGAAGTTTTCATTGATCATTCATTTAGATTAAACTCACTGATGTGTAAAATAAGCATAATAATGTTTATTATATGAATTCACTAAAGAACTACGGAGGAATAAATGTGCCACTGGAATGATTGTAGACTTTTTCAGATGTTTTTTTTTTCTAGTTGATTATTTAATTGATGATTTTTACAATAAAAAATGTGTACTAATGTAATAGTTTTTTTAAATAATAAAAAAGTAAAAAGTAATACATTGATAATGAACCAAATCCCAAAGATGTTTATTCAGATGTGTATTCAATAAAATAAACATATGTCCACGTCAGATAGAACATGTGTACATAACAAATACAGTACTGATTACATATTTAACTTTTTATTTATTATTATTTGAAAATATTATAAGTTATTCATAAATGATAATGATTGAGATCATAAATGAAAGTTGAAAAAAAGAGGAAGGCAAATGAAACTCAATGTTTGTTGTTTGTAATACAAAAGTATTAACGTTTTGAAAAACAGAGGTGAGTTCAAAGAAAATAATAAACTCTACATTTACTTATTACTTACGACTGACAGTAAAATAAAAGGTGATCTCATTGGTCCGTTGACTTCACTCAAACCTCTTACATGGACTGCATCTGCAAATCTATTTCAAATGTAAGCAATTTAAATGAGAATCATTTGCATTATATTATATTAAGCATGTTTTAGTTAGTAATAATAATTCATCAAATGAATCAATCAATGATTGACACACAACTGTCTTCATAACAAAGACAGTAAAAGTTATTAAATCATAAATAGACATCAATAATCAACTTTTATTGCTGCAGTTCCAAATGAGTTTCTAAAATGTGTTTTTAGTTGATTTATATAGAAATAGAATAATAAGTGAGCCTGAGGCTGAACTTACACATTCTTGTCATGCTGCATTCAATGTGATTCATTTACTTTTTCCTAAATCACGTTCCACGAAAAAGTCGTGATTTATAAAAATGAAGTGGACAGGAGAACATGTGACCTGTATGGAAACTGACTCATGTATATGAATATTTTGGAGACAGGGGAAACTGGTGACGCAGATATGAAGCCAGACTGTATAATCAACCCTCTCACTTTAATTTCACTTCATATCAAACGGTAATTATAATAAATAATAGATCTTCTGTATCAATAAGCCTTCCAACCAGCAGTGGTGCAGGTGTTTGTGCTTGTAGTAAACTATAATTATTCCATAAGCACAAGATACAAGCCAACTCAAATCTCACATGATGTGATGCCAGGATGAAGTGAGGATGTAGGAGGTGACAGGGTTCTGAACAGTCACGCTTACATTTCCCTGTTATTAACCCCAAATACATCCTTTTACCTCAAACACATGAAATGATCATCCAGAAATACATTAAATATCTTTAAAGAGTTAGACAACAGTGCTGTAGAGTTTTGACAACATTTTTTTAAAACTATGCATTGATCACCAAGTACAATTTGAATTAGTTTCCATATAGTTTATATGTGAAAATGCTGCAGTGAACGCAACTGTCCCTCCGTGATTACAACTCTGTCTCCATTTCCAAGTCCCAGTTAAGAACCTTTCTCTTCAATGAACACTTCTCTTCCTCTTCTTCTGCTCAGTCTTGACTTTTTTTTTTTTTTTTTTTTTTTTAGGGCCCGAGCACTGACCAGAGCAAAGCCCTATTGTATCTGTCAACTGACATGCATGGGGGAGCAAGGGCCCGTTCACCGCTGCTTGCAGCTTTAATTTTTTTTTCTTTTTTTTTTTGTTTTGTTTATTTGTTTGTTTGTTATATATTTTGTAAAGCGTCCTTGGGTTTGTGACACACACACACACTCTTCACCTCCTGCACTCATACATGGATTTTGGAGTTAAATAGTGTTTATTGACTGTGTGGTCTCATCAGTCCTGTATGTGTGTACAGATGTTTAACATGAAGCAGACAGTGAGCTGATATCAGTCTCACCAGTCTAAACCCTCACAGTGTGCAGCTCTGTGCTTCCTGCCACTTCTGCACTTTGTTTAATTTGAGGAAATGTTTCTTTTGATGCTGTGACTGCATTAACAGCTGCTGCAGCCGTCATCCTCACAGATGTTCATCTGTTACTGCTGCTGTTCTGCACACAAACAGCATGTACATCAGTATTCATGAAGACTTTTGCATTGACCGTTGAGAGTTATAAAGAGAAAAAAATATGTGCATTCATGCGATGAAATTTTAAAACTCTGAGTTGTTTTGGGTTTTTTTTGTTGCAATCCATTTTTGGCTTTTCTGTACACGTACACTTTATGTTCCTGGATCCTACGCACTGTTTCATAAATAAAGCTCCTGGACAGCAACAACAAGCTTATCTGCTCTCTCTGTCTATCTTATCTATTTCTCTTTATTATTCTTAAACTTACCTCCAGACTCAGCCGCCAGCTTCTCCACCACACACACACACACACACACACACACACACACACACACACACACACACATTCTAATCATGCTGCCTCCTCTTGTAGCTGGTGGAACACACCATGTTGGAAGTTCTCAACAGAAACACACCTAAAACTTAGATAGTCATGCTTTTTAAAAGTTATGACGTTGGATGTTAAATATGGTCAAAGTATAAAAACCTGAAGTGAACATCTGTAAAATTACTTTTTTTTTGCATGAATACAGTGTTGCCAAAGTTATTGTTAAGAATAACACATTGTTTAAAAAAAGAAAAAGACGAATACAATAAAATCATTTTTGTACAGTAATGTGGGTGCAAGCATTAATGTGAATACAGAATGAACAGTAGAAGGAATAACAGTTGGATGGATGATGGAGAGTGAGTGAGTCTAAAATGTGGGATATTTCTTTTGAGTTTAGTGAAGACGGTCCGTGTAGAAAAGACAAAAAGCAGGTCACATCACATGTCCATAAACAGCTGTTGTTAGGTCTGGAGACAGAGCAGCTGCATCACACAGCTCACAGCATGTTCTGGATCATATGAGTCCAGTGCATGAAAATGATCATTTAAATGAAAATATATGGTTCACTAAAATAAAGCTTAAAAACCAGAATACAGACTGACACAGTAATGGTAAATGGACTGTACTTATATACTGTAGCACTCTCTAGCCTGCTGACCCTCAAAGTGCTTTTAAACTTTATTCTCCACACTTCATACCTATTTAAATGATTTATTTGTTATATAATGTATTAGTTATATAATATATATTATTAGTTATATAATAAATATCTATTTCAACTTAGTGTATGTTTTTTGACAGAGCTTTTCTCCTAATTTGGTTCTCTTTGCATCTTGGATACTATAGTGAATGAATCTGGTCACATTCACACACTCATGGTGCAGCTATTGGAGGAGTCTGGAATCAAACCACCAATCGTGCGATTAGTGGATGATTCTATGATAATAATCATTTCTATGTTCACTCTCATATTTATATTTGTCATGCTTTATGGACTCAGAAGTCTCCTGCCTTCAGACTTCAAAACGGTTTTGTTCTGAACTTTTCAAAGACCTGTGCACACAACGTTGACTCAGCTCAGCATTAGAGAAGTTACATGTGAGACTCTCAGATATATCACAGGATTGTTAGTTTCAAGCCCAAAAAATAGAATTTAACTGCAAGCTACAAACTTCTAGGTGATAGTATGACTGTGACGTTACAATCTGCAATATATAAAGACATATGTAGAAAAAGAAAGATAAGGGGAAGACATTTTTCATATAACATCACTGTTACGCTGCTTTTATTCTAGTTCTTTTCTTTTCTCTCTCTAGCTCTCTCTCTCTCTCTCACACACACACACACACACACACACACACACACCCTAGGAGCCAGAGCAGTGTCTTGGAGCCTAAAGCTGTTAATGTCCTCAGAGACATGTTCCCTGATTCCAGCGCAGTGAGAGAGAGCAGAGAGAGAGCTGTCACCTTCCACATACAGCTCAGGTGATAAGAGCCTGAGAAACACAGTGGGAGGAGAGGGAGAGGGAGAGGGAGAGAGAGAGAGAGAGAGAGAGAGAGAGAGAGAGAGAGAGAGAGAGAGAGAGAGAGAGAGAGAGAGAGAGGGAGAGACAGAGAGAGAGAGAGAGAGAGAGCCAGCTGTGAGGAGAGTTTGGAGGCCATTTGTCTATTGTCCAGTGAAAGTGCTGTAATTTCAATTTTATGAATTGTGCTCTTTTGTAGGTCACATATTACTCATGGAGACAATCCACTCCAAAACCTGTTCAGAATATTTTGCAAAAGAAAGTGTCTTTGGTAAAAAATGTAGTTTTTTTTTTGTTATATGGGAAAGTCCATTGTGCATATATCCTGTGTTATTATTGTAGCTGTGGCCCAGAGTTATATCAGTAATACTCACCAAGTTACTCACTGTAACTGTGACATCACCAAAAATATGTTTAAGATCAAGAAATAAAAGAAGTCAGACAACCAGAAGGTTTATTAAGGGAGTCATTTCCTGCAGCTTTAGACTTGTATACTTACAGTTGTTTGTGACATTTCAGTTTGACCTTCACAATAAAGTAGATGATCTGGATGAACTGATGTCTGTGTCCAAAGATCACAGCAGTTACTTTGGTGAGTATCATTTGATGATAACTGATAATAACTGTGAACATAAGAACATAAGTGGTAATGATCTGAAAAAGACTCAAACAAACAACAACCTTTTTTTTTTAAGGTCTTTTGTCCTCTCAGATGTCCTCAAAATATGAGCATGAATCTGGTTATCAGCAGTGAGTTGGGAAGATACAACAAAAAACATTTCTACATGCAAGTTTTCATTTACAATAAACATAAAAACTGTTCAAGTGATGTTGTTTTTTTTCTCTGAATATTGCTAATAACTAACATTATCCTGTTTACTGACACTCTGCAGTCACTAGAACTAAACTAGCTCAGTATAAAATGTCCAAAACCATTTCAACTTTTGGTAGAAACTCTTCATGTAGGACTTGATGAAGACGAGTAAGAAGATGATGGAGGAAACAAGAGACACACAATGGCAGCTTAGCACAGTTTGACCTACAAGCTTCCTGTTCTGTCTTCATTCTGAGATTTGTTCAAAGTCCATCGTTCATTCATCCACATCTGAAGAGCTTGTAATTAACCTTCACACGCACACAATGTAAAAATGTAAACCCTCGCCTGAGGTTTTATTTCTGATCAGAGGGGAATTCAAGCATCGATTCACCGTGATGATGATGAGGATGATGATGATTTTTTTTTTCTTTCTTTCTGGGTGTCCAGCAGCAGAGGAGTGCTCTGACTCCAAAAAGTTCAGACTATAATCTGCTTTGCCTTTGTAAAGAGAGTGACTTTGAAACTCGCTATCGCAATTACACACACCCCCCACCACCCACCCAACCCCCCCACACACACACTCCTTTACACTCCTCCCTTCAACTCACCGGAAATAGAAAAGAGAGAAGTCACGCTCTCCATTTCACCGTCCGCTTGTCTTCAAATCCTCTCGTTTGTTTGGGGAATTGTAAGTCTCTCTCTCTCTCTCTTTCTCTCTTTCTCTTTCTCTCTCTTTCTCTTTCTCTCTCTTTCGCTCTTTTTTTTGTTCTTAAATTATCTTTCATTATACTCTAATGGTTTTTCTCATTTGGAGCCTCGTGTGCATAAACGCACATGGAAATTAAAACTTTTTGGTTTGTGACAGAGATTAGCGTGGAGTGGAGGTCAAACATAATAGCTTCCATTTAACAAGAAAATAGATATGATTATACTGCGCTTGCTCTCCGTTCAACTTTTGTCCTCAATCTAAGCGGCGCTGCTCCGATAGCTCTGCCCTCATTACGCAGCAACAAAAGGCTCCGGCCCGCTGGTTCACGCTGCCGCTCCTCACTATTTGTCATCCTATATTTATCAGAATGAGATTTCTGAGGCCCCCCCCAAAAAAAAAAAAAAAGTATGAGAAATGTCATTGCTGCTATTTATCCTTGTGTTTGCTTGTAATATTTATAGCGTGAGCCAACAAAGACTTGCAGCTTTGGTCGGTGTCGGATGAACAAATCAATGAATATTCACCGTGTGCTGGAAGATTAAACAGGACTACTGATGACTTAGCGTGTGTCTGAACTCCACTGCATTATTGGTTCATCACCATCTGTAAATACCATAATCTATCTGGGATTACAGGCACAACATCTACTTCAGACAGATAAAAACACACATGGAGATCTCTTAAATCTACATGGCTGTTGTAAAAAGGAATGAGTGGATTACTGAATGTGTGTCGACTACAAAAGAGAGAGAGAGAGACAGTGAAGCGACGGACGATAAAGCTGATTTTGATTTTAATTTGTAATTCAACATACTGAGCATATTAAGGTCATGTTCGCCTTTTATCGCATGTTTTGCTGAAGTAATCACAAGTGTTCACTTCACTTCAGATTAGTCTGCTGGAGCTTTAATCACCTGGCTCAATCAATGCACTCTGATGGCACTGATGGAGAGACTGACTCAAGTGTGTTTTTTTTTATTCTCTGTCTTTAACCTGACACTTGTCTGCAAGGATCCAAATAAAATATCAATTTGTAAAAGGTTTACAGTCTGGAAAACCTCCACCGTATAACACAAGCAGCGAGTCTGGTGCTCGTGATGAAGGGCTGCCATATGTTTGCCTCTGTGGTGCGGTGTGCAGAGGGTGGCCCACAGCTACACCCGCCACCTCAACTGATTTGTCATGCGCATAATCTGCCACATATCTCCCAAACTGTACACATTCCTGCACATGTTCATTTGTTATTGACAGTTAATGAGACCCAATTTGTCCTCCATTGAGGACATTTCTTGTTAGAGGAAGCTGAATCCTCCATGACAGCGAGCGGGTCAGTAGCATCATCTCATAAAACACACTGTGGGAACCCCCCCCCCCCCCCCCCCCCTACAATTGTGATGAATACAGGAGAGTTTTTCCATTTAATGCTACTTTATACTTTTATTGCACCACATTTAACTAAAGCTAAAGATTTGACATACGCAGCATCTGGTGATGTAAAATATGTTGTGATTTTATAGGTTATACTATAACAGTTGAGGTGTGTGACATGTATGACATCATTGATGACTGCATATGGAATTTCATATCACAGTATCAATATATGATGGAAGTGACAAAAATACAAAGAGAACAAAAAACATAGAAGAATGTGTGTTTCCATGAATCAAACAAATGAAATATGTGACATCAATGTATTTTATCACATTGATGCAAACATTATGTTCAATTCCAATATTGTCATGAATGTATGTATGTGTATTGACATAATGGTTCAATACAACGAGAATACACACACACATACACACACCACAGCAAAGAGTCTAAAATACTTTGTACTATAGCTCAACCCTAACCTAACAATACATGACCAGCCACATTACACTGTAATAGTAAAGCATCAAGTTCATTTTTATGTGTATTATTCTGATGATGTACTTTTATGTAAGGTTTTAAACAGCACTTGAATATAAAACAATCTGAATCTCACTTCTGTTTAGTTTCATCCATATCAATGTGTAGTATCTTATCATCTCATATGCTTTGTATGTGAAATCATCATTTTCACAGTAATTACAGCAGTCAGACAGATGTGCTGCTGTATAAAGTATAAAGTAGCATAATATAAAAACCTCTCAAACAAAGTATTATACAGTAATGCAGTAAACATGTTAGCACTGCAAATGATCATTATTAGCGTCACATTACAGTATATGAAGAATATGTCCTCACAACCTTTTCTTCTACAAGTTCATATATCACTAAATTGTTTTCCAAAATGATGTTGAGCTGGCAACAAACACAATGTCTGGCAGGATTATGTTCAGGTCATGTCAAATGAATAAAGAGCTCTGTAGATGAACAGACGCACTTTGGTTAAGATTAGGATGCTTCTAATGAGACTGGGTTCCAAACTCAGGTACTGACTAGATTTCGTTGCTCCTCATGTTAGATCAATAATTGCCAAATTTCAGCAGAGTGCAGGAGAGCAGATATGGTTCAAGATGAGACCAAACTCATTTGGGGGGGTGGTATTCTGGAGGGATGGGGAAAGGGAAATGTATATTATTTGTTGTATTACAGTCATTGAACTATGTCATGCCCTTTTTTTTTGAAAATAAAAACAATTGGTCGCAAAAAAAGATGAGACCAAACTTTTCATTTTTTGAGCTGATATGTTTCCTGTAACAGACGAGGTCATCCTAGTTTTAAACTTATCAGATTGCAGGAAAACTCTGAGCTTTAAAGAATACTATTATAAAATAAAATGATACTTGAGCATACACTGATAAATGTGACAGTAGTAAATGAGATCAGCTGTGGACAGACACACAAACACAGGACCAAACGCCTGGCAGAGATAATGATACAACTTGTTCTCATTATGTTAACAGCAATAATGACTAAAACATCTATCTGCTGTTGCTGTTTAGTTGTATAAAAACATCATTTCTAAGACACAGTGTCACAATTTGAATTTTGGGAGACTATGACAGACACTAAATGAACCTTTTTTATGTTTCCATAAAACCTTGTTTGATCATCTATTGTAGTCATGAACAGATTAACATGTTAGGAGACCCTAGGAGTAAGAGCCACCCCCCCCCCCCCCCCCCCCCCGGCCCCACCACCACCAGCAGCACCATTGTGCATTGTGTACATTCCCTCTAAGTTCCCATTAAGTACAGTGCACAAAGCACAAAGCAGAATACAATAGACTCATCATGTCTGAGACCCAGAAAGCAACCAGTCCTCTTCTGATGGTGCCATACTGCTGTCTGTGATTACACACAGCTTTATGTACATTTTAACACACATGTAGGTAATAATACACATCCTGCCTTTGCTCATATTGTACTTTAATTCTCTTCCAATTAATCCAATGACCAAAAAACAAACCGTTATGAGGCAGTGAAGCTTGGGCTGTTCTCATTTAGCTCTGAGATATTAAGCTTTAAAGTAGAGACATAAACAAGAGTATTGCTCATATCAGGTCACCTCAAGCCTGACCTCTCTTTATCTAGCAGGATGTAATTTAAAAAAAACAAAAACACAAGTCCCTCCTTTTCACCATTTTTCATTTATTGTTGGCATATCGGTGTGTCTGTGTTTGTAATGTGTGAGAAAGAAATGTGTGTATACTGGATTCCAACTGCATTGTGTACAACACCTTTTTTGCATTTGGCCATGTTTTACTTTACTTTATAAATGGACCCTTAACGTTTTGGTTACAATGACACAGAATTACCATGGATTTCAATCTAAATTATTACCTCCTTTTTATTTATAGACATGATCTTTATCGATATCCAAAAAAGTGGAAAAAGAAAACGATGAAATAATGTCAAACAATGAGAACTTGAGCTTTACATCTGCTAAGGCTGTTCT
The DNA here is from genome assembly GCF_027409825.1 of Scomber japonicus. Taxonomy (NCBI): domain Eukaryota; kingdom Metazoa; phylum Chordata; class Actinopteri; order Scombriformes; family Scombridae; genus Scomber; species Scomber japonicus. Next base: position 4,376,117 of record NC_070585.1, read on the forward strand.
GTCTGTCTTTATGTCTCCCACTGGGAACAACATGGAGCCTTCTTCAGGGGCCACTTTAAACAAAGAGTCAAACCTCTGAACCAAACGGATAGCACGCCTTCAGAACAAGTAGATATAGATAGATTTATATATAGAGTTTTTATATTCAGCTTGAAACGTTTTTAAAAGAGTACAGTAAACACTTCTCACACATGATAGAAACTACTTGACGCTTCAGAATCAGAAAAGTGTAGGCCAAACACTGTCCAAAGCCCACGATGCGGTGAAAAAAACAAAAAAGTAAAGAATAAAAACCAAAAGAACTCAGAATTTTAAAAAAAACATAAATTAAAAATTAAACTTACATCCTGCCCACAATCTTTTCTTACAAAGTTTGAAGTAGATCTGAATAGAGACACCTGACCACACAAACAGAATAGAAAAATCTAAAACAGTGGTATTGCATTTTGAAATGCACAAAGATTCTTCCTGTACAATTTTTGGCGTCTCTCTCTCTGCGAGTACAAACGCCTAAAGGGCTCAGTGGCGGTTTTTCCTCTGGGTGACTCTCTCCGTTTGATTTGTCTCTCAGCACATCTGTGTAGTCCTCGTCCGCTTTTCGGGTGTCCTTACAGATGTACCCATCAGTGCTGTAAACAGGCACACGCAGATTAGGGGGGAGAAAAAAAAAAGGACGGAGAGATCAGTGTTCTGCTTTCGTCTCTCTCTGCTTGTCGTTCCGTCTCCGTCTGTCCTCCTGTGTTAGGTTTTCAGATTCTCAGTCCGGCTGAGACAATGGGGGGGAGGGGGGGGGGGGTGGAGCTGGGGGGGGGGGGGGTCCTTCCTCCCGGTAAGGCTATGCATCTACCTGCCTGCACCCTTTTATCCCACAAACCCCTCAAACGCCCGGCAGTGCTCCGAGGAATTCCAGAAAAGGGGGGGGGGGGGGGGGGGCGGGCACGAGGTTCCTCATTTCGTGTGTCGGCGTGTGTGTTTTTATGTTTTGTATATTTTTGCTGGGTGAGGAGGAATGAGGAGGGGAGGGGCCGGGGGGGGGGGGGGCAACAAAAAAAATTGAACTTGATGATTTTATTTTTTTTTATAGCCTAGTTGTCGGGCAGGGGGTCGGGGGGGGGGGGGGTGATTGTGCAAAGTCACGCGGTCTCCGGTATGTCCACGCGAAAAGAGCTAGCAAACCCTTTTCCTCGCTGAAAGAAGCAGAGAGAGAAAAAAACACATATCCTGGTTAGCTGTGAGTGTGGGTGAGAGTGAGTGTGTGTGTGTGTGTGTGTGTGTGTGTGTGTGTGAAGGAGGAGAAGGGGACGGGGGTGGTGGGTGGAGGGGGGGGGGTCAAGTTTGTCTGAGAAGGATGACAGAAAACAGAAAAGAAAGAGAAGCAGCACTCATACAGCCTTATTCACACAGAATTAGTGGGGTCATAACAAGAGGTAGGAAGTCTCACATCCCATGATGCTCTGCTGGCCTCTGGTGAAATGTGAATATGTGAATATGGATGTGAGGGGTGGGGGGGGTATGGGAATAGTGGCATTGGACGAGAGGGGGGGGGGGGGGGTTGCTGGTGAATATTGCATGGCCAATTTATTTAGGATGACAACAAAAGAGGAAGGCTGAACTCAAACACGGCAGAAAGAACAGAGTCTAACCTCTCATTCATGACCCCCCCCCTCTCCCCCCCCTCTCCCTCCCTCCTTCTTTAGCCCCCAACCTCCACGTTGTCTGAGTTTGATGTCTTTAATCACTGGGCTCTGGCTATCATCCCACCCTCTCTCCTCCTCCCTCTCTGCACCCCACCCTGACCCGACCCCAGGCCCAGGCCCAGGCCCAAGCCTGCCCTCCCTTCCCGCCCCCCCCCAGGAGACAAAGAGTCTCTGTGTATCACTGACTTGATCAGATTAGGAAGATTCAGCCTCTCCGTATCATCATTTCTATCCCTTCCTCCACTCCCCTCTTACCCCACCCAGCCCTCTCTCTGACTGTCGTACCCCCCCCAATCCAATACACACACACACACACACACACACACACACACACACACACACACACAAACACACACAGCCACCCCCGCACTCATTAGCATAAGGGCCACAGTGATCTACTTTAGAGTGGAATGAGTGGTGGTGTTGGTGGGAAACATGGTAATATTGGAGCTCTTCAGTTGGAGTGCTGCATCATGAGCACATAAAACGTCCATCCATGGTAACAGCACACACACACACACACACACACACACACACACACACACACACACACACACAGACACACACTGAGCAGCAAACTGAACATTGTTTTTGTTTAATGTTTAATGACTGTCACTTGATGTTTGTTTGCTGGAGAAGTTAATACATAGTATGAATAATATATGTTTGCTCTTATATCTGCATAGCAATTATACTGCATGGATATTATTATGTTTTACATTTCTAATTGTATTGCTTTATATATATATACACACACTATCTGATGTGGGCACACAGTCCTTTATTCTGACTCATGAATCTCTTTTTCCTCAAAGCTGCATTATGACTATTTTTATAATGATTTCTTTCATTTAGTTTTTTTGTTGTTATTTTTTAACTTCCATTAGATTGTGTAATAAATGCTTTTCAAAAAGAAACAGCCTCAAATCCACAATTTATGTTACTTTCTTTTACTGTTTTATTGCAGATGTTTTTGTAATAGGTATTATGCACCTCAGATACAAGTAGGATGGCTGTAATAACCTCAGCCAATCCCTCTGCATCATCACAACCGTTACTATGGTTTCATATTTAAATAGTTAATGTTATACCACTGTTATACTTTATAGATGCTAGTTTCTTTATTATGGTATGAACTTCTTATACTGTTGAAATACATCACTACTGTAACATCTGGACTTCTCACCATAATAAATACAATGTTAAAGTTACTATAACTGAACTATAAATATACATAATGTATAACTTGTGATCACAGCCCTGTTTAACCTCTTTGATCAATGCATTGTTACTATAGTTTATATAATTACATTTTCTTATTTCTATACTCTGTTCAATAGTGTTAATATATAGTTATGTAGCCACTCATGGCACATGTGTTATAATTGTATTTAACATTACTATAGTTTTCTTTGCTGATTATTTAGTCTATGTCATCTTTTGTGCTGAAATCAATCAAATCTTTTTCTAACATGTTTATAAAGTAGTGACCTGAAGTAGACCAGATGTTCCAGATGTGTGACCATGCTGCTGCCACACACTCTACCAGCTCACTGCCTTCTACAAGAAAAGCATTTCTAATATGTGCCATTGTTCCACTTTTTTGATCTAGGATTAATTTTTTTTTTTAAAGCATTGCAAATGAATAAAACATTAATTAAAAAGGGGGGGGGGGGCATTTTTCCTGCTGCTCCTAACAGCATGCTGTGGTTTTAAATGATGTGCTAGGGAAGCAGCGGGGCTTTGACAGTTTGATAATTCCAGCTAGCTGTGTCGGATGATGAGAGAGGGGGCCTCTTCAGGCGCTGCTTGACAAAATTATAATTAAGCATTATCACCAAATTGCAGTGATTGAGGATGTATCTCTTTGTGGCCTTTGAATGAGAGTTTAGAAACAGTAATTCCTTGGGAAATGCGCCTTTCCCCTGCTTTTTTTTTTTCTTCCTCAATTATCTAAAACTGGTTTTTGATCCTCAGCTTCCCCCAAATTAGAATGAGATGTTAAACTCACTGCTTCTCTGCTTAAAAACAGACTTTTTTTCATTGCAGGGCTACATGAGGGTGGAGGGTGGGGTGGGGCGGGAGGGCAGTCTCTCTTATATTACAGCAGCCATTTTTTCCCATAATGATACAGAACTTCTTTAATGCTAACATCTCCGCCCACATCAAAACAACCTTATAGATCATAATTGCTTTAAGCTCAAAGGCTAATCAGTGATGGAGGTTTGTGTGTGTGTGTGTGTGTGTGTGTGTGTGTGTGTGTGTGTGTGTGTGTGTGTGTGTGTTGGAATGAATTGAAACGGTAGGTGAGGAAAGATAAGATCATCACAGTCTGAGATAATGGAGATGCTTGAGAAAAGAGGGAAGAGTTAGTTAAACACTCTGAGAGAACAAGGGTCAGACCTGAAATGAATTTCACGCTGCCTTTCCAACAGCCAATCCAGGGAGAAAATTGAATTTGGAATCTTTTTCTTTTTTCACCTAATTCGATCACCAGATCAGAGAGTGCGCTTAGGGCCGGAGCAAAACAGAATACTCACTTAAATAAGCTGGGTTATAAGGCAGAAATGCTTCCAACTCTTTCCTCTCTAAGGAGCCGTGCTGGTGGCTGAGGTGATGGTTTTGGAGAAGGTGGTGGTGGTGGAGGTGTTGGTGTTGGTGACTGAGAGGCGTCTCTTTGCCAAAGGTGGAGAATAACTTATCAGTCGTTTGCTGGGGGCTTTCAAATACCTCTGTGTCCGGGACCGAGTCCATGCCGGGCACGTGGAGGTTGCTGCGGTAGTCTGGACCCTGGCGCCCATCAGAGGGCACGAAGCTCGGCATCCAGCAGCGATCGGAGTGACCCAGAGCCTTACACTCCTCCGTGCAGTTAGAGAACAGATCGGCGCCTGTACAAAGAAGGGGAGGAGGGAGGAGGGGGAGAAGGAGGAAGGAGGGAGAGGAGGAAGAGGGAGGGGAAGGAGGGGGAGGAGGGGGGAGGCATAAGAGGTGTTTAAGTCTTTAGCAGTTCTTAACCAAGCCAGATTAACAGGAAACATGATACCTGCGTAAATACACACACACACACACACACACACACACACACACACATACACATTTGGTGGTGAACAGAGGGAATCAGGACTTCAAATTTAAAAAAGGAGAACAAAAATATGAGTTTCTGCTACATATGATCACTTTTTACATCCACTTTTGAATTGAGGAGTTTTTTTGATGCTACTTTTAATTGAATTATGGATCAGAACGGCTCTTTTACTTTTACTACTGTTCATCACTCTGACAGTCATTTGGTATGTGCCCTCTTTCCTTTCACAGCACACTGAATGCTCAAGCATTTGATCTGTATTCCAAGCAATAAAAGCATCAATTTTACATGTGCAACATTTCATCTCAGTAAATGCATCAGAAGCAAAAGGTTTTAAAACAGCTCTGCTGCAAAAAAAATCATTTTGTCAAATAGTCATTTAGCTGCATTCAGCTTTCAATACCTTTTTTTTCTTCACAGCAGGATCATTTCAAGCTGGCTGAGATATTGTAACTCTATTTGTTCTCAAAACAGGTTCTGTTGTTTCTGGAATGTTCTGCTAGTGTTAGAAACTGATAACAAGAAAATGATCCTGAAAAAAGTAGATCTGCATTAAAAACAGGCTAAATCACTGCTGTAGATTTGTAGCCTCCAAAATGTTGAAAAGCCCTCTCCTTCTTTTTTCTTTTTGACAAACAATTTCAAGGCTCAGGCTCTAAACTCTCTGCTGTGAAAAAGTGGCAGTAGAATATAGAAAACTTGTAATTTCTTATTGTTTCTTATTGAAATACATTCAAATACTTGGAGAAGTAATTTAGCAAGCAAGCTGCTAACAGAACCAGCTCCTATAAATCTATTGTTAACCACAGATGTGCTGCTCACATACATGTATTAACTAATGCACAGATCAGCTGTGCTCTGGCTGAACAACACTGAATTACTGATTGAATGAATTTTCTAAATCCATCAATTCATTCATAGATATTTATATAAAAAAGGATATTATGCAAGGTAACTTTACATTATGTAAGGAAATAACATCGAGTTCATTGAAGTATAAAACATTTTAATTATTTGATTTGATTTCTTCATCATTTGTTTATTCAAGTGTTTGTTTCTGGTTTCTGTAAATCTTATTGCATTCAAGTTTCAAATGTACTGTGTAACCCTCATTGTATATGTGTATGTGTGCGTGTGTGTGTATGTGTGTGTATTTGTGTGTATGTGTGTGTGTGTGTGTGTGTGTGTGTGTATTTGTGTGTGTGTGTATGTGTGTGTGTATTTGTGTGTGTGTGTGTGTGTGTGTGTGTGTGTGTATGTGTGTGCGTGTGTGTATGGGGTTGAGAGGTGGGTACAGCCTTCAAAGCCATTGCCAGTGAACTGTCTGTGCTCTCTTTAGCCCGGCCATTTGATTAACCAAACCACAAACTCAATAGTATTGAATTACCCGCCCCCCCCCCCCCCCCCCCCCTCTCGCCTCTGTCCCAGGCCCTGCGTCTTTTTCTTTTAAAAGCTATTGTTCTGTGTGAAAAGCCTGCTGCAGGTATACGCAGGAAAAGCAGTTAGTGCGTGCTGGCTTTCATGTGGAGCGTTTTCTTTGTGAAGGATTTTAATGGCTGCACTTCTTCTGTGAGAAAATCACCTTTTGTCAGAGAGCAGAGCAGAACACAGTTAGCCGGAGTGTTAGCTGTTCAGTGCAGCTATTTAGGCTGAGTGTAAGCCTTAAGCCAAATTGTGTTTTCATTGCCCCATATGTTTTTTGCAGTAGGCCTGAATCCTGTGTTTGCATGTTGTTTCTTTTTTTTGTTGTTTTAAAAAAAAAATCTAAATCCGCTTGTTGTGTATGTGTGTCTGAGTCGCTGTTTGGGGCTAAAATCTGAACTGTCCAGCTCAGGCTATCTGCTGCTAATCCCTCTGAATACAGACTGATTAGGCTAAGACTGCTGCCGTCCCAGTAAGCAGAGTGTGTGTGTGTGTGTGTGTGTGTGTGTGTGTGTGTGTCTGTAGCGGTCAGCAAAGGGGGAATTTGCTTTGTTACAAAGCGGATTAATTTGGCTTGCCGTCACTAACAGCTTGGAAAAGTGCCCAGTCTCCTAACGAGAGGGTTTCTTATTAAATATTAACCAACATGCCATAAATACACCATCACATTACATTTTAATACGGCCTCTTACATGGGGCAGAACAACTTACTGTACAGCTTGATGGGGGAGTAAGTACAGTGCACGCTGTGTACTGACACACTGTATCAGTGCACCTAGACAGATGCATTGTGGGCAGCACACAAACTAAGAGCTCTCCTTCCTTTACAAAATGGATGCTGTGTTAATTCTCAAAATGGGAACGGGGAAACGTGGCATTTAGACTTTGTCAGAAAGATAAGGCTCAGAAACATGAACACACACACACACACACACACACACACACACACACACACAGAGAGAGAGAGAGAGCCATGTTTAAAATGTGAATAAAGCTTGTGGGTAATGCTCTTATCTCTCCACTATGTAGTTCTCCAACAATTTTCTCAGAGAGAAAACAGTCTGTGTGAGTTATGAGTACAGTATCTGTCCCCCACTTGAACACGGGATGAGAAAGAACTGTGTCAACATGTCTCACACTAAGCCAAACACAAGCACCCGGGCCAGCGAGGAGCGCGCTGACCCTCCTTTCTTCCAGCGCCTCATCTCATCTTTGGCATTCTGCACGGCGCTCGCGCACAGCAAACGCAAAGTCTCGATAATAACCTTCATTTGGTAATTGGTATGCAGAGGTCTGAAAAATGAATTACTGATCAGCGAGCTGTTACCACGGTGATAACGTGAACCGCAGGCCTAAGGAGAAATTCATCACAGCGGCAGGGAGAGAGATGGGGAGTGGAGTTGGGGTGGAGGCTACAGGATGGGTGGGGGGGGTAGAAAAGTGGATAAGCACCTCAACTCAATCTTCTCCAAGTGCATGACATTGGCTATATTGATAATATGTACTTTACACAGGTAGCAGGACTGGAAATTGGCTCCCTGAGGGGCCTCCTGGGGCCTGCTGGCACGCTCTCACAGGGTCCGGCAGCAAATGAGGAAGCACTTTCATTCCAGCGGGATTTCAAGCACAAAGGAATGTGCCGAACACATAATATACAGACTGACCTTTAACTCACAGGTTCACTCTTAACACTTCCACTAACAACCGCTTCACTAGCTCACACTATCCAACTACTACTATTACCTTCATCTATGGAACACTATATGATCACATGTTGATTCTAATGTATTGACTTAAAATGAAAATAATAATGAAATAATCAGAAAACATGGTTTACATGAATTATTCATTTATCAAATAAAATGAGCAAACAGTAACTGATTACTGATTACAGCTGCTACAATGTGTGTGTGTGTGTGTGTGTGTGTGTGTGTGTGTGTGTGTGTGTGTGTGTGTGTGTGTAGTGTATGGTATAAATTATTTGAATTCTATAGTGAGGTATACACACATTCGATTGAAAATTAGGATGAAATATATAGAGTATACTGTGCATATTATCTATACATTACATTTGTATGTCTCAAAGTGAAAAGCTGTGTATGACAGATCATTAGGACTGTACATTAATGAGTACAGCAGTAATGATTTAAACCACATTGACTTTACTCTGATCTCTAACTTATGTAAAGGATATGTGTATTTCATTTTTTATTATAAAATTAATCACTTTTAGCTTTTTGACAAATCCATCTATGATTGATGACATCACTGGGGCCGTGGTGCATTTCCTCCTTATTTTTTTAGCTTTCATCATAAAAGATATACAATTAAGCAATGATGGATGGGTTATTATTAGACATTTGTAGTCAATGGTAGCACTGCTAATAATAATAGTGGTAGCAGATTTTTACATTTCTCATTCCTTTCACCAAATGAAACCATGCATCCACACTGAAATGATGGAGCCATCATAACATCACAGCTAGAGGAGTGTAATGGCACATAAAGTACAGTATTGCTTCATTTGAATCCTGATTTTGACCTTTACAGCAAATCCTCCCGTCTCTTCCCACACTCACCCTCTTTGCCGCAGACTGACCTGCCTTGAAGAGAATCTTGGCACTGATCCGCCTGGCAACCAGTTACTTCTCCATACTGGATATAATGTGTCCCAACTGAAGTAAAACATCCTTCAAACTTTGTAAGAAAAAGAGTTTAAAAAATGACCCTGATAATATAAGAAGTCGTTTTTTTTGGGTCTTTTCTTCTATTAGTCACAGGTGATTCCTGGACTCTCTGTGACTCTTTAAGTGTGTCCTTGATGAGGAGAAACTGAGTGGCTTTTGATCAGTGAACAACTGAGCACACAACCTGAAGCAGCAGAAAATGTTGGCACGGCGACGCAGCCAGCAGCAGAAAAAAAAACAAAAAACAAAAAACAAAAAAAAACACACAAATCACTGGGTCGACAAAAAAACCCATAAAACAACCACTATGGTAGAAAAGACAGAAACAATACGGAGCGATGAGGATGAACAGCAGCATCTTTCCAGGAATCCCAAACAGGTTCAAACTAATCTAAGTGGAGTGTTTATCTGCCAGTATATCACTGATTTCATTCATATATAAAAACCCTCCTTCAAATCTGATGACATGCACAAAAAAAAGGAATTCCTCCTCCTGACTGGGTTTTCATGAAGTCTCCCGTCAGCGTCCGGAGACGAGGCTAACATTGTGATTGATGACATGGGCATGTGTTTATTTTACATTAGCATTTATTAATAGCGACGTGGTTGGAGTACAACCCTCACTGCTGACAAACTCAATTAGCACACGGAGAGTAAAGCCTGTGTTCTTTTTCCAGCATTGTGGGAGCAGAATAGTGGGACGCTAAGCCAGCCTATCAATTATCCTAATCAAACAAAGACTTAATGCACGGCAAATAATCTGTTTAAAGGCACTAAGCTGGTTGATAACTCCACAACAAAGTAACTGTATCCTATTTGCCACACCAAGGGTACTCAAAGTCAGCAGTGAAGAGCTGTCAGGCATCACAGCTGGTCACACAACAGGACATATGCTAGGACTGTATATGTTTACTGTATATGATGCTGTTTGTCTTTGCCAACAAATGCTGACTCTAATCAGACTGTAGCGCAGAGCGTCACGCACTTCCTCATTTAAATTTGACGTTATTGAAGTTTTGCGTGTGTTTACATGACATTTACCAGCTCAGACCTCTGGCTCCTTTTGTTAAACAGACATTTGTGGCAGATACTCACACAAAATGATGATATATATGGACAGCTCTACTCACATGCAGCAGCTGCTCAGGCCCAATTAGGAGCAAAGCCATGTAAAAAAAAATGATCACGTAAAGTTTGCACTGAACTCTGGGTCAAACTCATAGTTCTGTATTGTTTCCTGATCAACTATTTCCTCATTTCAACTTTAGACTGAGTTTATACTGTGGGTCAAGTTCTTATACAACTATTTAAGTTCAGTTTCTTTCACCTTTATGAAAATATTTCTCAAAGTAAAAAAAAAGTAATAAATCTCTAATATGAGAATATAGAAAAATCCTAACAGAATATCAGTTCAGGCCTGGCAGCATTCACATCAAATGCTAATGCTCTCGAAATAGGACACGCTCCATCCACATGCAGCAGCTGGCTGGCTCACGTCCGACTAGGAACAAAAACTGTTCCATGATGGTGAAAAAAAGAGCAAAGTGAAGCATCCTGACTCTGAGCTTATTAGAGCTAAAAACATGAGCTGTGTCTCTCTGTTTACTGGAGTCTGTGTGTAACCCATCCAGTCCTACTGGAATGACAGTGGAAGTGGCAAAGCAAGCTCCATTTGGCATGTCGAGGGCCCCTGCTGCGGCTGACCAGACATGATGACAGGCTCCATCCACAGAGGGGCCCGCACCAAAGAAAGCCTGCCGCTGAATGAAGACATAAAACAGGCATTCATAACTCAGTGGGGCCCTATTGTACCAGCTCAGATGGGTTCCTTTAGGCAGGGGAGATTAAAAAAGAAACAGAAAAGGATGGATATGGAAGAATGTGGTGGGGAGGGAGGGAGGAGGAGGAGGGGTGGAGAGTACAGAGGGAGTGCAGTCGGAGAGTAAGTGCCTGAATGAATGCATTAATTAATTTAATGAACGAATGAATCGCCTGTTTTGTTTGCTACAGCCGCAACCTATTTGGTCCTCTTCCCAGCACTCCGGTGCGAGCGTAAGCCTCATTAAAAAGCCTGTCACGTCTCGTTGAGTGGTCTCCAGCACTGAGTGACTGAGCTCAGAGGGAGCGGGCTCCTCATTAACACCGCCACCGTATTTACAAACAACGGCGCAGGGGTTCATTTTCTGTCCCGCCGACACGAAAAATCATCAGAAAAGACGACGACAAATATTAAGAGACAGGAGGGACAGGTTCACATGGAGGGGGGGAACACTCAGAGGCAGCTCAGAGGGACAGGATCTGATTCCATTACCATCCTATGCTTTTTTTTTTTTTATTTGAGGAAGGAAGGAAGGAAGGAACAGGAAATTATAAGCCACAGTGCCACCAGAGAGAAATCACAATCAGACACGCTGAAATGCCTCAGATGATGCTGACTGCAGACGTCTGTAATGCTAGCACTAATTAAAATGATCCCCCCCCAAAGCCTGACACAATGTGCTGCAACTGACCAAGAAGAGTCCAGATATTCAGCACTGCAATCTGCTCCTGGACCCACACTGCATAGTAACCACATGCTAATCAGCAAAGCCTACTCCAGTCCTGTGGAAGCCAGAGAGAGTGTTTGATTTGCCCTTTGAACAAGCAGCTTTAAAAAAAATCAAATAAACCCAACGTGACCCGCTGTAGTGGAAAAAAAAGAAAAGAAAAAAAAAGAAAAAAAGAAAAGAGCGTCTTACCGGAGGTATGGCCTCGATTAGTGGCGTCGTGATCACTGTCCCCCTGCTCACTGTCTCCGTGGCCGCTGTCTTTGGAGCTGACCAGGTCTGCCTCCTGGAAAGCCGAGCTGTGGCAAAAAAGAGAGCGTTCAATCAAAAAAAGCCTAACTTACCATTTTGATGTTTTCCCACTAACATCAGTTATTTTAATAGCAGCACCCCCCCTCCCTCCTGCCACCACCACCCTCCTAATCTTTGTGATCCCATCTCATCATCTAGAGCATCATCACAGTAATGAGAGTTATCAGTGAATGAACTAGAAGCAGTCAGCAGATAAGAGCTTCATTACAGGTGGATGTGACAGAGCGAGCAGCAGAAAGGCTGCGGTGAGAGAGAAAGAGAGAGAGAGAGTCTCTTCATATTTACCTGTTGACACGTCTCGGCCTGTCAACCAGGTAACTGAGTTCAGCTCGCTGGTGTTTGGTCTGAAAGAGAAGGGGTGGTATTCAGTGCGTGTTGCTCGAGCACCTTATGTAACATGATTAGCATAGGAGGAAAAAGGCAACAGATACAAACAAAAAAAACCCATCACCGCCAAGCCAGAAATGATGCAACCCACACAGTGCCATGTTGATGTTAGCTATGAAATGAACCTGAGCTGTGTTCAAGCGTTACACATATCACTCATATTGGGTTGAGGAGTGTGTTTTCCCACAGGGAGGGGGGGCAGGGAGAGGGGGGCAGGGAGAGAGAGGGTGGGGAGAGAGAGGGTGGGGGGTTCAGGGAGGGAGCGCAGCACTACAGATATGTTGCCAAGGCACAAGATGAAGTAGTGCACCTATTCAGGCTCGCACAGCCAAGAGACACATCTTTGTTCCAGTGCGACTCAGCAACATTGTGACCAGTATGCTTAATGTGAACACTCCTTTCCCCGGTGACTGGGTCACACACACACACACACACACACACACACGCACACACACACACACGCACGCACACACACAGCAACCAGCAGCCTATTAGCCTCCACACATTACCCTTACACACTACTCTTCTTCTGATTCTATTTTTTTTATTTTCATTTCAAAGACTGGGGCGCGCAAGCACAAACATGCAATCATTACTGTTCCAGGGCAGAGCTCCCTGAGGACTGCTGAAGGCAACATGTCAGCAACCAGTAGTCTAATCACTCTGTTTGCTTTAATGCCTTTATGAGGGGGGGGGGGGGTCAGAGGGTGTTGCAGTATATGTATAAGCACTCAACAACAGCCATCTGTAGAAGGGCTCCGTTCAAACACTGGACCTGACATGCCACTGAACTGAGGGAACTAATTTGGGGGATGGAAATGGTTCATGTATGAAACATTGTATCTGTCATTTAAATATGTATTTAAATTGTATCAAACAGGCAGGCTTCATGTGTCTAATGGGGGGGGGGGGGTCCTGTGTATGAAGTAGGTTTTAGTCATGCTGAGGGTCTCTGAATGGAAGGGGAGGTTACACTGTAGGTATGAGAGGGACTCTTACCTCGTTTGATAAAATGCTGCCGTTTGATATGATGTCAGGCTGCTGGTCTGTGTACCCTGTCACTATGGCCCCGCACGGGTTGTGATCGGTGTCTGTGCTCCTAGATGGACTACACGGCTTTAGGAACATGAGGTCGGTTTTGGCAGACTCTGGAGTCAGACATACCTGGTAGCAATAGTTCTGGTTTTGGTGATGGGAGCCGAAGCTCCCTGACTCCTCCACGGGGACTTGAGCAGTACCGGCCCCGCTGACGTTAACGGCACTTTGCACCAGCATGATATCCGACTTGCTGAGCTTTTTCTTGCGAGCCCGGCTCTGCCGTGAGCAGCAGGAGCTGCAGCTTAGGCAGCAGTCGCTGGTCAGGCAGGTGTAAATGTTGAGCTTTTTATCCTTCTGGCAGCGCACAGCCAGCACAATCATGACCAGCAGGAAGATGAAGGAGACGGAGCCCAAGGCGATGATGAGGATGAGGGTCAGATCCAGAGTACCATCTTTGGCCTTGGTGGCTCCTCCTCGGTCCCCGCCGCCACGGCCCTCTGCCACGCTGTCCACCAGCATCACCAGCACGCTGGCACTGGAGGACAGCGGAGGCTGGCCGTGGTCTCTCACCTCAATCAGTAGGTCGTACAGCTGGTGGGGGTCTCGCTTGGCCGACACTCTCCTGGCTGTCCGGAGCTCCCCGGTCCTCCAGTCCATCCTGAACATCCCGTTCTCGTTCCCCCTCTGGATGCTGTAGGACAGCCGGGCATTCTCACCATCATCTGCATCCATGGCCACAATGCGGGTCACCAGGTAGCCCGGTTCAGCTGAGCGGGGCAGGGGTTCCTTGGCTGTGCCGTTTTTCCCCAGGGGGGCCAGCACCACGGGGGCATTGTCATTCTGGTCCACGATGATGACTTTGACTGTGGCGTTGGAGGAGAGCTCAGGGTTCCCTGCATCTTTGGCCTGGACCATGAATGTGAAATCCTTCAGTTGCTCATAATCAAAGGACCTGAGTGCGTACAGATAGCCTGTCTCCTCGTTGATTGACACGTAGGTTTTGACTGACATGCCCTGGATGTCACACTCTAATATGGAGTAGCTGATGAGCGCGTTCTGTCCCATGTCCTGGTCCAGAGCCGTCACAGCGTGTATGTACGCCCCTGGCACGTTATTCTCTGTCACATACACATCATATATGGTCTGCGTAAATGTGGGCGCGTTATCGTTCTCATCTGACACCTGGACTCTGATGGACTTACTGGTGGCTAGGGAGGGCGTACCTTTATCCCGCGCGACCACGGTGACGGAGTAGGAGTCCGCCTGCTCCCGGTTCAGCGGCCCGTCAGTCACAATGGTGAAATAATTCCTAAAGGAGGATTTTAATTTGAAGGGGACATCACCGAGGATTTCCACTTGGATCTGTCCGTTCTCCTCTGCGTCCAGGTCCGTCACACTCAGCAGGGCGATGACGGTGCCCGGAACCGCTTTCTCGCTCACAGACTCGGTGACAGTGCTGAAGGTGATCTCCGGTGCGTTGTCGTTCAGGTCGGTGACTTTGACCAGGACTTTGCAGTGCGCGGGCACAGCGTTTGGCCCCAGATCCTTAGCCTGGACGAAGATCTGATACAGGCTGCTCTCCTCGAAATCCACCTCTCCGCGCACCTCGATGCGCCCTGTGCGCGGGTCTATGCTGAACAGGTCCTTTACGCGGCTGGAGATGTGATTACTGAAGGAATAAACTATCTCCCCGTTAAGACCCTCGTCCATATCGGTGGCGTTCAGCTGGATGACCAGTGTTCCTACTGGTGCGTTCTCAGAGAGGCTCACTGTGTAAACAGACTGCTCAAACACTGGCACGTTATCGTTAGAGTCCAGCACTTTAACCACCAGCAGCGCGGTGCCAGTCCGGGGAGGCTGACCACCATCCACCGCGGTCAACACGTACCTGTGCGCTGCTTGTTGCTCCCGGTCCAGTGGCTTCTCCAGCACAAGCTCCGCGAACTTGTTACCGTCCGTTTGGGTCTGCACGTCCAAGTAAAAGTAGTTGTTATTGGTGATATCATATGTGCGTAAAGCGTTGGAGCCTACGTCCGGGTCGAACGCGCTCTCCAGGGGGAAACGGGTGCCTGGAGTGGCGCTCTCTGAGATTTCCACCGTAATGTCCGTCTCTGGGAAACTAGGTGGGTTGTCATTAATGTCTACCACCTCGATCTCAACCCTAAACAGCTCTAACGGGTTCTCCAAGAACACCTCCATGTTGAGCTGGCAGCTGGCGCTCTGCTTGCAAATCTGCTCCCGGTCGATTTTCTCACTAACGAATAGAACGCCGTTCTCCAGGTTCACCTCCAGGTATGGTGTCCGAGAGCTGGGCACCACCTGGAAGCGGCGGGAGGCCAGTTTGGTAAGGTCCAGTCCCAGGTCCTCGGCAATATTCCCCACCAAGGCGCCATGGTCCGCTTCCTCCGGCACAGAGTAGCGTATCTGAGAGAGCACTCCATCCGTGATGCACAGGACAATCAAAAGCACAATCATCGCCGGAAAAACAAGTGCACTTAGGGAAAAAAAATATTATAAACCTTATTATCCTCTGTGAGTGAAAAAAATGTCAGTTTCCATCACCCATGTAAGTCCGGAGGCAAAAGTCTCCAAAATGCGCAAAAGTCTCCAAAAATGTGTAAGATGTCCGGAGAAATCTGTCCGATTTTCTTGCAGTGGTCCCATTAAAAAAGAGGCATTTTGGAATTTTTAAACAATTTCAATGTCTGCTGAAGCTTTTTTCTCTTTTCACGGTGCGCTGTCTTGCTTTTCAGATGCGTCCCAGTGAAGCTATAGCGCACATTCCAATGAAGCGCATTGCTGCTGGAGTGATGAGGGCAGTCTGGAAAGGAGTTGGAAAAAAGAAATCATAATCCATACAAGAAAAATAAGACATACATGCTATCTTCTACGATGACCCCTAAGCAGGAGGAACATTTCAGACTTGTCCTCTTTGTTTTTTCTGGCAGTGTCTCTACTGTTGGCACCCTGCTCTCTCTCTCTCTCTCTCTCTCTGCGGTCTCCTCCACTCCACTCTCTACTGATGCTGTTCACTCAACTATTTGCTTTTTTTCCCCACATCGCGCCTCCCCCTCTCAGCCCCCGCGGCTGTAAATCACGCTGAGAGCTCTCTCCTGATTGGTTAGTGGGATTGCCTGTCAACGTGTGCTCGGCCCATGTCTCTCTCCCTCACTGCTCCTCTACCTCTCTCTACCTCCCTTTGAGCTCGGGCTGGCTTTTCTCTTTAGAATACCTGACGCAAAAAGAAAAGAAGGAATAGAAAAAGCAAAAAAACTGAACATTTATGACTTTAACACATCAGCTGTTCAATGTTGACTCCATCCTCACCTCCTCGTGATGTCAGTCTAATGAAGCAGTGTGTGATTAGAGTGAGTGGAGGACTTGTTGACTTGGTGGCAGGGCCTTGTGTAGGCCTTAGGACAGCCATGGTGAACCGGGTTAATGCATGCAAATGTTGTGATATGTATGCAGTGAATCATTCGCCATTCATGTGCTGCTCTCAAGGCTGTGCGCTATAATTACACCCAGTAGTAGTAACGTTATTATCTTTCCTCCAGCCACACAGCAGCGGGACAGAGAGGCAGGGAGAGCGGTGCATCTGCGGACCTCATACGACCCCTAGCGGTGGAAATACAAACCATGTTTCGACTCAAACCCAGTATCATACAGCTATACAGCATCATTTTTTGGTTATTAATGTTGTTTTGCATATGGATTATCGAATGATTGGAGTGATAAGAGGCTGTGTGGATGCTGTAAAACAGGACAAACAGCCTTTTCTGTAAGAGAAGCATGAGAATTCTCCTCAGGAAGTAAAGAATATGTCCTGTACAGTATGAGGTGATAGAGTGCTCTATACCAAACACCTTCAGTGTTGTTCAAAAATCATTTTGTTTTCTTTCCTTTCTCCCAGAAATGAGGTTACCTCAAAATGTTAATGTCAACATGTCTTCATTATGTTTTATAAGCAATAGAAAACACATTTTGACTGACACAGTGTAAAATGGATTTTCCCAATAATGGTTTTTGTCCCTGTATTCATATTTCATTTTACAGCTGATGTAGAGTTCTGATATCTTCCAAGCAGATTTTGGCGAAACCCTCTGAGCACACATGCTGTCTGCCACCATCAGATCAAACACCTGAACCAGAACATAATATAACGCTGGATTTAATGTGTGTTATTATCTTTATTTTCAAAAAAAGGTAAAAAAAAAAAAAAAAAAAGAGTGATTTTAGATATCAGACTGATTGTTATCATTATATCCCTGAAAATATATCAAGCAATGTGTCGAATTGAATTACATGCTCAGGATTTTTGCCCAAAATAACAAATAAATACATAAATAAAGACATGTAGAAAAGAAAAAGACCAGGTTCTCCTGCCACTAACTCCAAATACACAGCAACAAAGAAATTAGGCTTTAAGATAGTTTAAGTCTAAGTCACAGCTAAACTTACTCACTCCTGGAGCTTTTTACTGTATTATGGTTATCATTAGCAGATGAATGCTATCTGTCATTTGAGTAACATTGGTCCAAACAGGAAACACAATTCTTGGAGCAGACTAATATATAACATTACACAAGGATACTATATAAGGATATAGACAGAAACAAAAATGCTGAAAATGAAAAGTATCAAAGTATACAGGTGCTCTGTTAATATCAGTATTGCACATGGCAGCAAAACAGTTATTTTAAAAGAGATGGACACCAGCTCATAACTATACACACATTTTGTCATTTGACTTCTCTGACACTCAGGGGTTGGTGATCATTTTTAATGATTAAATTGAAAGATTCCCATTTATGGTGAATGTTGGCCATTTTTGCACATTAGTTCCCATTTGACTACTTGATGTTTTATAGACAGGATAGAATATATCAAGTGGTTTTATTCACCAGCTGATTCCAGTTGATCTCTCAGTGATCCTCTCATTGAATCATTTACTCAGCATCCACAGCATACATCTGGAACTGCTGAGATTCTTGTTCAGATGAAAATCAGACTAAATAAGTCAATATAGCAGTAGTAAAAGATAACATATTCAATGGTTTTCACCTTTATTATATTTGTATCTACTGGATGATTTATTTTCTCTTTAAATTTTCTTCTCTGAGTTGATATGTTTATGTGCTGAGTTTTAAAAAACATTTTTTAATAAGAAGAAGCTAAATAAAAGACATCTTTATAAATGTAACAAAACAGGATATGTGATGCTGCGCTCTGAGCTCAGCAGAGTGAGTGAAGAAGGAGAGCATCTCAAGTCAGACCAAGTGCTCCCCCTAGTGAAGGACTGTAACACTACACCCTTCACCCAATGCAGTGTGGTCTGCTCTCTGTAGCCTGTTTCTGTCTCATGTGCTGGAAGCCACAGTGTCCACACATTCACATCCAGTATGAGTAAAACAAACACAGATTCACTTCATCTGCAGACTGTCAGAGCTGCACTGAACAGGCCAATGGAGGAGAAACATGAATTTACTCCAAGAGGAGATTTTCTTCATCAAGTCCCATCAAGTCAGAGGT
Source organism: Scomber japonicus (assembly GCF_027409825.1). NCBI lineage: Eukaryota > Metazoa > Chordata > Actinopteri > Scombriformes > Scombridae > Scomber > Scomber japonicus. Next base: position 4,394,823 of record NC_070585.1, read on the forward strand.
GCAGTCAGACATGCATCACTGTCTGCTCAGATAGGCAGAGTGAGTCTGGAGTGGACAGTGTGTATCAGAGCTTTATGTATGTGCAGATACACACATTAATCCAGAGTGAGCGCTGACACAGAAACCATAGTCACAGTCACGAACGATAACTAACTTATCTACATAAATATGATTGTTTTACCCTCATCACTCCCCATGCACATCACTGCACTGTACACACTGAAGCAGCAGCTAACTGCCCTCTTATCCTGATTTACATGGTCATAACATTTTACTCCAGTCATTTTTAGAGCTAAAAATAACAACAGAGTGACCAGTAATTGCTGTCTTTCAGTGGCTGTCTCACACATCAAACGGTTCCCACATATTGTAGCGGGCAAAAAAAAAAAAAAAAAGTCTAGAATCTAAAAAGGGTGCCCTCAAGCTAACCCACCCATAAGATAATTAGAGCAGGAGAAACAGCACATAATCATCAAGTGTTAAAAAGCTACAGGGACAAAGAGTGCACTGTCTAATCTGAAAGCAAGCACACTGTTAGCACACTATCAATTAACACTCAAGTGGAGTCACATCCTGTGGTGTCACACGGAAGGTAATTTTAGATGTTAGGGAAGACAAAAAGAGTCTGGTCATATAAAGGATAATATTGTTTGATATAAAGTATCAGTGCTGGAACTGGATCAGTTCTAACACAGCAGTCAATGGATGGATCATGTCATGAATTTGATGAGTGTAGACTTGACACAACCCAAAATATTTGATATTGGATTTGATAACTGAAATTCCACTTCATCAGTTGGCCTTCAGCCTTTTTAACCTGGAATAACTAATACAAGGATGTTATAAAGTTGTGGTATGTTTTCTCCTGATGACAGATGACAGCAGCATGTAAAGGACAGATGATATTACAGATGATCATATTGAGATGTAAAGACTATGCTGTGGTTCACAGAAAACTGACTAACACGGCAAACTCAGTTATAACCACTGAAACGTTATGCAGGAAAGTCAGAATTTCAGCAAAATTCAGTTCCTTAATATAAAATGTGTTGAATTTCTGATGAAGATTGACTGAAATGTTACAATTCAGCTACCACCTCAACATGTGTCTTTTCAATGTTAAGTTTATTTTAAAGTAAAATTATTTCTATAAACCATCAGTGTATTACTGTGTTTAAAAGTTCAATGTGGCATTACATTATATGACGGTTTATTACTAATTTAATTCAAATCACAAATTTTAGGGGGTTAAGTTAAGTTCAAGTCTTGATTCTTTCTTGTGATTTGAAAAACAAATGTCCAAAAAATTGAAATATTTTTATTTTAAAATGATACCTTTTTAAACACTTTTTAAAAAGCATACCACCCTTCACTATGCCAATAAATTAACGTTAAATAATAATGGTTGTTATGTTCTCATTTTAGATAACATAAGATCATAATATGGTGTGATTGTGATTGTATTTTTACTATAATTAATAGTGTCGAATCTAAAGAAAACATGAACACAAAATACATTTGTGGTTTAAATGTTGGTATAGGCACTTCTATTTATAAATTAATACTTAAGCCGGTCAGAATATGAACAGTATGTAAGAGTTAAAGTTCTTCTACGTGGTTGGGGTTGGTTCAGGTTAGGAGACGATGATTGTTACAGTTTTAAGAAGGTGTGTGAACCTCAGTCTACAGTCATGCTACACCTCCCTCCTCATCCCAACCTCCCCACCTTTACTTTCCACATCTAGGAGGGTGGACAGGCACTGGATGTAAATCATGAGGGGCACAATAGACCAAAATATAATTCCTAGAATACTCAAACAATGAGACAGAGCCCTGCACTGAGAGAAGGAAGAGGTACAGATGGAGAACATTATCATTTTTATACAGAAAGCTCAGAATCAGACATATTAAATACACATTTATGAAAAGATGGAAGCTACTGCTTTGAAGTGTAAGAATAATATCACAGCCTCTCTCTCCACAAACCCCAAACAAGCATCTCTGCTGCATAAAAACTGGTCCAGACTGAAACATCTCAACATCTACTGGATGTATTGATATTTATACTTTTCATCTAATGTCATCATCAGGTCAGAAAAACATTTGTCATGCCAGACAAAAAAGAAAAAAAAACAGATCATGTTACACATTAACGTTTTACAGCAAATTCACTAATTCTGTGCTGCAAATATCACAACCAGAGTTGGAGTGGAGTAAACGGCACAGAGAGGACTGGTGTGTCTGAGCACTCAGAGCATTTATTTGTGTTATCACTTAAACTCTTTTCCATTTTCAGAGACATTCTGCTTCAACCACAGTGTGTGTGTGACCTCCAGCAGCCTCTGGATAACCTGTTAACTCAAAACAAGGCTGTTAGGAGTCACAGCTGAGAAAACTGCTGTTTGTCAGCCTTGAATTACCTCCTTCTGATTTGTTTAAGGTGCACAGCGGACATCTTCACAGAGAGGCAACTGCATTTAAAAACAGCAGAGAGGAGCAAACGCTGAAGTAATTCACTCCTCGACAGACTGGCCTCTACCCTGAAAAAGCAAACCTGAGTCTGGCTGCATGTTCTACAAAGTTTGAAAGTTTGAATGGAGAGCAGGGTCAGCATGTGGACACTAGATGCACACATACTAAAGGAAACGTTTTATTAGAAGAAGTGGAACATTGCTTCATGTAACTGCTGGCGGATGGACCTGGAACACAGTGCCACAGACTGACAGCATTGTCTGGAAGCTGTTAAAGCTTGTCTACTCTCCCAGATTCTGCCTGTCACCTTGGCTCATTTAGCCCCGCTCCCAATCCCATTTCACAGACTGCAAGTGACACCTCAAAGACACACACTTCCAGGAGCTTTAATTTTTAATAGAACCAATACAGAGTCTGCTTTTCAGTGAAAACAATAGCCACTGTCAAGTACACTCATCTGCTGCTGCAGCTGTAGATTTGCTAGCTCTGCAGAAAACATGCATGCATGCCTGCACATCACACACACACACACACACACACACACACACACACACACACACACTGTCCAGAATGGTACTGTCATGGTGGCATCACTCAAGCAGTGGGAGCTTCAGTCATTCAGTCAGCTGGCGAGAGGCAGACAGTGTGAAGCCAACGTGAGCCTCCCCACAGCGACAGAGAGAGAGAGAGAGAGAGAGAGAGAGAGGGATGAGGAGACAGACAGAGGCGAGTGGAGGGAGAGACAGAGAGGAGTGGACAGATGGAGAAAGAAGGATGGACGGGTGGAGAAGGAGCGACGCGGACGCAGATGGACGTCAGACAGCAGAATCAGAGCGGCTGAGCCAGACTGCCTCACATCAACCACTTTACAAAGCTTCAAAAAGTTTCAATGACAGGCAAGTGCACCAGGTTACCATATAATAAGAGGAAACCCCATTCATTTATATGAACTATGCTCAATAAAGCATAGCAGGATCAGAGGAAAACCCCCCAAAAAACATGAAAAATAAAACATAAAAAATGTGGATGTTCCTCATTATAAGTCCCATTGGGCATGTGCAGTAGAGTCCTTCTCCAATGGATCTGGCTGACTTCCTGTTGGCTCCCTGCATACCTGATTTGGAAAAATGTTTGAATCTGTTTATAATATCATTCATTTTAACATTCAATCAAAATCTGCTCACAAAGAGAGAGTCATTTCAGCTGGTTTGATTCACCATTTATTTATCATTTATTCACCATTTTCTCATGATTCTGATAGTTGGGGGGGGGGGGGGGGTTCTTTGGGCATGTGCATGTGTCAAGTATGAACCCAGAAGTTGCATTACTCAGTGTGGCCACTACACCAAAATCACTTCACAGCCCAGCGCTGTTCCTGGGGCTACCATGTCTCCTAGAAATAGATTTTACATATTACTACATATATTACTACATTATATATTAACACTGGCAGGATTATAATAACTATAACTATAACTATAACTATAATAAAAATGTTTTTTAATGAATGAAGCTGCATTTACTGTATATATTGGTCAGGTGGACCAGGGGCAGACAAGATGAAGGTTTCTAGCTCAGGTCAGGTTAGTCAGGTTAGTCATATTGTGCTGTTTGTTTAAATGATAATGAACATGATGTGCTTCAAGTGATTCTGGACTTTTTCCTGTATTAAACAGAGACCATCATCTTTCTCTGATCTTAATACAAGTGCTGCCAGAATGTAAACATGATCATAAACCTTGTGAACTGTGGTTTCTACTTAACATATATTGTAACCTCTTGTGACTCTGCTTCCTCATATTGGAACATTACATTTTGGCTTTACTGGACCTTTTGCTTCATTCTGCTTAACTTTGACCTGTTGTCCTCATTCGTACACACTTTTTTTGTGCCACCTAGTGGTAACAAAAGCACAATACAGTGTAAAAATCAGTATAAAACCAGATGGTAAGCATCCTGGCCAAGTCAATCAACAGCTGATCCCCAGACAAAAGTGGACCAGGTACAAAACTTATCAAATTCTATGGTTGAAACTAATTTATTTATGCTTAATAATGTTTGCAGTTTGATACAAATGTAACTAATTTTAGCAACAGCAACAAGCTACAACACTGCTAATCAGGAAGTACTCGTTTGAGGACGTTGGGACTTTATTATATTTATATACATACATGTATATACTTTATTATAACGATAAAATGTAAATGTAAGGAAATAATTTTATACACTGGTGAATTCAAAAATAAACCTATTGTCCCCATACGAGGACATTATTTATTTCACAAACTACTTCCTGTTCAAAGACGATGCTTAGTTTTGGTACTATCAGGTACTACTAATCCCAAATATCTGGGAGAAATTAAAACATGCATTTGCATAAACTGCAGGTGTCTGATCAGCTGACTCCTCATGTCTCATGCCAGATATGTTTCAACATCTAAGCAAAACCTTAGTTAGTACAGTGTTAAAGACTGTGTAAAGTGAGTTTTCTTCTAAACACATTAAATAGGTCATAAATGTATTTCTAAAAAAGGTGTAAAAAGCATTTCAACCATTTAGATTTGAATTGTGGAGCTAGGCTTCACAAACTGTGTTTCAACATTTCTGTGTTCAGGATTTAGTGGGCGGGTCTGAAAATCACTGCTGCGTTAGCATAAACCCGCCCTTGCTGCTATAGCAGTAAAAATACATTCAGAACACACTACTACTACTACAGTCTACAGTTAGCTAGTTAGTCACCGAGTTAGCCGTCGAGCTAGCAGCAGAAAGCTCTCAGACGTAGCGTCCATGTTTCTGGTAGAGGTCGTGACTTTGATTGACAGGTGACACTTGATAGGGGGCGGGGTTTCAGCGAACTCAGCGGGCACGCCCACAGTGTTTGGGAGCAGAGAAAGAGGCTGATTTTTACACAACTTTGAAGCCTAATTTCATATATTTGGTGATTTTTTTTTAATCATTCAAATTTGGCAGGGTGGTTAACAACACACTTTTCTGTGGTATGTCAAACTCAGAGGACATATTAATTCTTACTTTACATGGACTTTAACATAACTGATAGAAACAATATCCAAAAATGCAAAAATTAGCACAAAGTAGTGATAAAAATGATGTGTGACTGTGTGGACAGACTCACTGCTCACTGCTGTAAATTCACTCATTATTTCTTCCTCTGTGGTTACAGTGACATCTGCACAGCATACAGGTGCATTTAGTTTGTTTGAAATTGTGTTGGAAACTTCAGCCAAGTATACTGTAGTTTGTGCAGACAGGCATGGCGCAATAATCCTGAATGAATGTAATGGTGTGAGTGAGTCACGGCTGGATTGGATTGGAACATAAATAGAATGACCTGCTGAAAGACTCCATCTGTGAGGCAGGCCACAGAAATTCATTCTCATTCACTGGCAGAGATTTAAGTTTGCTGCATCATTATTTAGTGGAGAAAATGAGACCGAGGAAAAAGGAGAAGAGATGGATGTGTGTGTGTGTTTGTGTGTGTGTGTGTGTGTGAGAGAGAGAGAGAGAGAGAGAGAGAGAGAGTCAGATGAAGGCATGAAATCGAAACCTGTTTTGATTTGTCAGTGTGTGTTCCTTCATTATCCATAGTGGGGAATAATGTAAATGCTAATATACATTTTATTTCATATTATTTGGAAATCAGACTTTAATAAATTAGTCATTGCCTTTCTGCTATGTATGTAATGTATGAAATATGTTCCACAGAGAATGGATTAGGAAGTTTTTTGGGTCAAATTCCGATGTACGTACAAGATGATCTATAAACTCATTATCTATGGTTAAGGTTTGGATTTGGTTAGCCAACTGAACATAGCTGTCTAAGGCTGGGGGAACACTTTTTTTCACAATGAAAACAAGGCTAAAACTAAATAAAAAGTCATCTTAGTCAGATTTTGCATTTTACATCAACAAATTAAAATTAAACAATAATGTTAAAGACAGACAAATAGACAAATGAACTGTGCTGTATTAACGGTCACTGTTGTGTTTCAGTGCAAAGTCTTATTGAAGGAGCTGCAACATGTGTGGAATCAAACACTGGAGCTCCTGATGATTTAAACAGTTTCATTCAGCAGCTAATACTAATGCTCGTTCAAAGGTTGATTTGGCTGCTTAACCTGTTGCTCTACCACCAATTAAAACAGGCTTGCATTCAGTAACATTTTCTCTCAGTAATGTTCTCCGAGAGCTTCTTGGAAGAAATAGATTTATAAACTACATGCATCCACGATTCTCTGAGAATTAGACGAGAAGCAACAAAACAGTTTTCACACACATGGAGGCATGAGACAGAGGTGGAATACAAAACACCATCATGACATTTATTGCCTTCCATACAGCTTCCATTCCCATTTACATTAAAAGCAAATAGCTGTCTTCTAAACCCTCTCGGCTGCAGTTATTAGATGGACAAGACCACTAAGATGGGACCACGACCATAAGAAATGATAAATATTTACATAACACCATACACAAACAGAATACATAGAATGAATATTTACATAAATACATTTTGCTGTAATAACACATATACTCAAATAATTACATAAATCAGTATTGCTTCCCTCTACTCCACCGCCCCATCTTAATGGTTTGCTCCTGGCATTCTTCAGCAGACCTGCCTCACCCTTTTGCCTGCGCCCCCTGCTGAGAAGACACCCAGGAAGAAGTGAGTACTGACGCTGTTTGAATTGGCAGTTTGAGTTAGCTTGAAATATTAAATATTGCACCCTGAACTCACTGAACACAGGCCTCGCTGTGCTTCCTCAGCCATCATGTGGCGCTTCCACAGTAGTAAAAAATTCTGATATCGACATATCACCTGATAATCTTATATATACAGAATATATCTAAAACATACATTTTTGCATTTGTGATACAGATATGTGATGGAGGCCATGCTATTTTACAGTTGAACTATAAACACAGTGCACTGAAACAATAAACTACACTGGGAATTTAATCATAATTCATTCCTATAAAAAATAAAACATGTATGTATATATTCAACTTGTATGAAGAAAAATGTTACAAAAAAATACATATACATAAAATGCTGCTTATGTAACTTATGTAACTTGCTTATGTCAAAAAGATATCAGTGCATATTGGACAACATATATGCTGATACCAGTGATGTGCGGTCAGGGGAGGCAGGTGAGGCCGTGCCTCACCTGTTATCATGGAAAAAGACTTAAAAATGAAAAAAATAATAAATGGTTATATTTGTCCAGTGATTTGCACTATAACGTTATTTTCTATCTAACTTTACCAGTTTTGGATCAAAATCGCTGAATTTTCACATGTACTGATCAAACACTGAAAAGAGACACGCAGTGAGGCAGCAGCGAGACGAGCCTCACCATGGATTGCGCAATGACTCGGCTTACTGCGCTGGCATGCTATGCAGTGAGACAGTACAGCTGTACAGCTGTCTCTCTATATGTCACTATTAACATGTTCAAACACTTTTACTATATGAACTAAATGTCCATAGTTTAGCTGATGATATAATGTACAGTGTTTGTAGCGTGTTTCGTGTGCTGAGCAACATAAAACGGCTGCAAAAAGTCACTAAGTGAGGCACGCAGTTCTCCGGCCTCATGGCAGGGGGCGCTCCTGATCCCAGTGATCTCCATTGAGACAGAGAGACTTTTAAAACTGAAGGAAGACAAGGAAAACTTCTACAAACAAGTTATCGATGGACTTCATTTATAAGTAAAGGTAAGACCATAATAACGTTTTTTAAATTAAATGTGTTTTTTTGTGTGCTACAGTTAGCTATCAGTAAAGAAAGCTGATATGAGATTTTAAACATAACCTGTTAACTGCTGCCAATCAAATCACCATTTGATTGGCAGCAGTTAACAGGTTATGTTTTAATAATCTACTCTGTAGGGTTCATATGTTTGTAAATCTGATTGTGATGAAGTCAGTGCCTCACCAGACATGAACCTCACCGCACGTCACTGGCTGATACCAATATATCTGTGATAAGCCAATATCAGCCAGTAATATTGATTGACTGATATATCAGTGTAGCTCTAAAAGAATGATCATGTTATTCCACATTTGAGCCTAAATGATGAAATTCTGATAATGCACAGAATAATTTGGGGTTTTTCATGTCACTCAGTTTGTGTTGAATGTGTTCATCATTATGCATCCATTTCTGTCATAATAATTATGTGCAATATGCATCATGTGACACCAAAATCACCTGACACTTTCTGGGATCTTAGACAAACATCAGCTGTGTCATTTTTCTGGTACTCTGTTTTGGTGGATCCCTGATATTTCCTTCATTATGTCAAATGTGGAATGCATTGTGTTTTAATGGTGTTTGGATGAGACTTCAGCTCTGTGATAGAGAGAAAAAGGACTCATCTTTTTTGTAATAGCCATTTCTGACAGATTATCACATGATTTCTTTCCTGTTTCCTTTTTCAAGCAGTTTCCAGACATGGTTTCATTTGCCAAGACATAGTTCTGCTGTATTTCTGCCTCCTCTCTCTTTAAATGTATCATCCTTTTTTTCTACCTCTGTGTTCCATTTGTCTTCTGACACCATTGTAAGTGGCTTCACTTGCTCTACTTTTTTCAGGGCAAGAGGGGAGGGTGGAAATTGTCTCCCTTAATTGAGTTACCTTGCATATCTGCTCCCTATTCCCACCCGATCTGATCACGCCCCCCCCCCCCCCTCTCCCTCTCTCTCTTTCTCTCCATCACATTATCATTTGGCTTGTCAACAGATTTGGAGGTGAAGCCGCCTTCTGTTCTCCTCATTTTCACTTGGACTCCGTCTCATACAGAAACCTTCTATTTCCACCAGAGGAGACCTCAGAGACCTGAACATGCTAAGGTCAAAAATAAAGAATACTTTCCTGTCCTTTGTCCTGTCTTTTCATTTGTGCTTATTTACACCATGCTTTCTGATGAGTGCTTTGTAAGAGTTTCGCTAAAACACTAAAAACAACTCTGTCTCAATTCTTGTTGTAATGGCCACTCAGTGCTTATACTGGATCACTATCTGGCAAGGCCATGATATTACAAATTCCCTAACAAATGTGAAAGTACCTTTTATTATTATAAGTCTGCTTTTATGTTGTCTCATGTGTTTGACGAGCCAAAGACAAATTTCCACCTTAGTGGACAATAAAGCTTTAGAAAATTTGGACTTTTTCTTCTAAAATGTGATTATTCGAGTATCAAAATAGTTAATGATTACTTTATAATAATCTGCAACCCATTTTGTAATTGTTGCAGCTGTACTTTATTTGTGAGACATCAGATAAAAACATCCTTTCTTCCCATAAAACAGTGCAAATGTGGTGCTTGATTTGGAGAGGCAGCAGAGTGTGGAGTGTGTGTGTGTGTGTGTGTGTGTGTGTGTGTGTGTGTGCTCTCTGTGTAATTATCAGCAGCAGCTTGTCTGTGTCCATACAGCAGCAGTCCAGTGTTAACCAGTGACTCAGTGATCAAAGAGTGGGTGAGTGGGGCTGGGGGTGAGGTTAGACCAATCAATAGGCAGTCATTAGTAAGAACACTACGGAAACACTGCACACAGCTGATCAGCAAGAAGCCTCTGAATAACCAAAGTGTGTCTCTTTCTTCTCCTGTCTATCTATCATCCATCCATCTTCCTCCATCTCTACCTCCTGGCAGCGTGCTGCTGATGAACAGTCGGCTGCTTCTCTCCCTTGGCATCCTGTCTTTACATCATCATCATCATGATTTTGCTCCCAACTCAACCTAATTACCAACACATTTAACATTTATCTTAATTACCCCCCACACCCCCTGTTACCCCCTCTGACTTAATTAATGTAATCAATAATTAATTTAAATATCACTTTTTAAATTAATTATTGTTGCATTGCTGCTAATTAGCCATGCTAATTAACAGAATGTGTCTGTATCCCCTCTGTGTATGTCACAGATCAAATTCGAAGTGTTCCAACTATTGTTTACAGGCGAGTCCTCATTATCAGCTCCCACCGACTCTCACTGAGACTTTTCCTCCTCTGCTTCTTGTTTCTTTGTTTGTTTGTTTGGATGGAAACATCCGACTGTCCTGTTGCTAAGCTGCACATCAGTTAGGAGCTTTAATTGTGTTGTCTTTTTTCTCCTCTTTGTCCAACTTCATCGTGATTTATAGGTCGCCACAGCATGCATTGGGGGGTATTCTTCATACTTCCTCTCATTTTTCATTCTCATTCCATTTTTCACTCTCATTCCTCTCTTTCATCATCTCACAGCGCCCCTCTCTACTTGACTATTTGTACCAGTGTTTCTCTCTCTGTCTGACATTTAGTTGTTCTACAGAAAGAGCTTTTATCATGTCATGTTCCACCTACAGCACTGCAAACAACAAGATGGCATGATTACAAGAAATGAGGGAGATAGCAGTCTGATGAGAGTGTCTGCTTTGCATGGCAGAACACAGACAGCTGGAATAGAAGCTATTGACACTTTCTTTCCCACAGGAGACAAATTGGGATGTTTTCCCCCAAGGCCACAAATATTACAGAATTGGCCAGACGGTGGCGATATATCAATCAACTTTACAATATCAGCAACATCTTTGGAATCACTATGATCAAAACGTTTTTGCCCGATGAGCCCTGGATATTCTGTCTACCTCCTATCAGTCAAATGTAACCCACAGTAAAATATGAATAAATACAAACAATTCATTGAAATGAATAAATAAGTTGAAACAGTTAAAATGTCACATTTGATTAAATAAGAGTCATTAAAAAACTGTGATAATAATTTCATGGGAATGTTTAAAAATAGGCCTATATAAAATGCTTTAACGGTACTGTCCCTTTAAGAGATTCATGGTCCTTTGACCTTTGACCCTGGTATCACCTCCTAGCGTACATGCTGAACTGACCTGAGAGCAGATGAGCAGAGAAACTAACAAATGAATATTTTTCCAGAGAGTGAATTAAGACCTGAAAAATAATAAGTACGTTGGTGATTCACAAGAGCCATATCTAATCAAACCACAACGGTTTTGGTGAGTTTCAACTCATTTTATTATAATACCGTTTGTAATGTTTACACTTGTGAATGCTAGCTATATGCTAATGTCGCAACTGTGTGGAGAAAGCTATTAACACAAGCTGTTTAGATCAGACAATATAAACAGACAGCACTTCCTCAGTGCTCTTCCTTTTATAGAGACATTAAGTTAGTTTAATATTCAACATTCAAAATACAAACCTATTATACTTCAACCATTTGAGTGAATGATGTCAAACCAAGTGTATAACATACATACTAATATCCCTCATGTGCCTCAAGGCTTATTTTACAAATATATCTTTTCGTCAATTTTTTACAATTACAATAAATAAATACAGTTATTATGCTCCCTGACACTTTGATCTCAAGATGTCAAACCAACTGTATAACATACAGAATAATATCCCTCATGTACCTCAAGGATTGTTTTTTTAATATATATTTTGGCCAATTAAAAAGTTGCATCTATCACTAAAAACTCTTTCTCTCCTAAGCGCTCCTCTGACGATCCACACACCAATGTTGACAGGATCTTATAAGAATGGGCAGGTCATTAAGAGAACTGATTGGTCAGGAGGTGGTGCTTTTATACTTGTTGATCTCTTATCCAGAACATAACTTGCTCCGGAGCAGGTTAGCCGTTCAGCATCAGTTACCATGGTGATTTACCCCGGTAAGAAGTGAACCAGCTTCGTAGTACGGAAAACCCAGAGTTAACCCTGAAGTTACCTCTGTTCTGCTCTCAGAATGAATGTATTAGATATGATTTAATGGTAAGAAATTCTGCATAAGACACACACTCTGGAGTTTTATTTTGAAGGCTACATAACGGTTTTTAACGTAACAGTAACGTAGCAACCAGCAGTTAAGAAGGACGGCTGGTCAATCTGAGTCTTTGTCATGCTCACGAAGGCAATGGCTGTAAGTTTGTTGATTTGAAGTGATGTATAATATCTGATGATAGGTTGGTGAGTTTAGTATTGTAATGTGTGATGTTTATTATCTAACTTAAGTCAAAAGTAATTTGTGAACTGATGTAAAGTCATAGAAAGAAAGTGTAAAGTGAGCGTTGCTTAGCAACAATGTATCTGTTAGGGTAAACGGCTCTTTTGTGCCGTGTCGTTTTTCAGCTATTCTTTAAATATTATTATTGTTTATTAGTTTTCTTTACAGCGTGTCGCTAAGGTTTTGTATTGTTTTTCATTTGCAGTTTCACTCGTGGTATTACTACTAAATCAAAGGAAATAAAGGGAGCAAGACGCTCCGATCCTGGCTCAAGTGTACCTGAGTTTGGCTGACTGTTGAACTGTGTTAACGTACACAAAGCACACAACACACAGGGAGAACAGTACAACCTCCATAAGACAAAATCCAGCTTCGTAGTACAGACCTCGGATCTCTGGCTCAATTGTATTTTTTACCTCACTCCATTTGAACCTAGAACTGGTCCAGTAGTGTAAATAGTGTGTATTGGTGATACATATGCTATACAAAGTTAACCAATTGTCATCACTGAAGTAAAACACTTCTGATGAAGCATAAATCTCAGCTTTGTGATGCTTGTCCATTGTTGTTAAGTGTTGGCTGGATTGGCTTTATGGTAAATGGTAAATAGACTGTACTTATATAGCACTATTCTAGTCTTTTTGACCACTCAAAGCACTTTTACACTACATGTTACATTGACCCATTCACACACTGTTGGCACAGCCATCAGGAGGAATTTGGGGTTAAGTATCTTGCCCAAGAACACATCAACATGTGGACTGGAGGAGCCGGGAATCAAACCACCGATCTTTTGACGTCTGCTCTACCTCCTGATACTGATACCACTTGAAAATACCTCCTGCGACTACAGTGGTCCCCTAGGCCTTCCAGTGGACTATGCACAGGACTGGGGGGCTGCACAAGCAAGACACATCCTGGCAGAAACAAAAAGGACAGTGACAACTAGTTATATGTTGACACGTTTTTTATTGCTTTTTTTCTTGGGTTTTTTGTCAACCAAGTTTTCCTTCAAAATTGTGAGTGCTTCCATTTGCAGTTTAACTGGGACAGGAAAGCCTCTGAAACTCTGTGATCACACCTAACCAGTTACCTGAGTAGAAACTAGGGTTGTCATGATACTAATATTCAAACCCGATATCGCTACCCAGGAAAATATTCGATACTCAATACCATTTCCGATACTGCGGAGATAAAAAATGACAAATACTTAAAGGCATAAAAAATATTTTTATTAACATGAAAAACTAGAGAAAATCTTTTTCAATCTCAACATGGAACATGCTTTCTCAGCAGAACTGCAGATGCTCGTTAAATAATCAGAAAGTGAAAAAAAACAACAATAAAAAACAAGACAATCACGTTTTGTTTTCACTTCACATAAATGTGAAATAGATAACCCAAATATAACACAATTTGACAATATTTTAAGGTTGTCTGAGGTATTATTCTTTTAACTTAGTGCAAATAATCAAAAAATCTAAAATTAACAATAACAAAATACAAAAGGCTGAAATTGAAAAGTGCATATTTATTAAGGCACATAAGAGCTCAGAAAGTGCACTTTCCTCTATGAATGACTGTCTTAGGGTCTATTTTCGTTGCTTGTCAAACAGAAGTGGTAGACTTAGCTGTGCTTGCTTCTTCTGTTTAATTGCAAGTCTCTGTAGTCGTTTTCTCTGCTTCATTCTGCAACTGTAAGAGAAAACAACACGTTTGAGTAACGTTAGCTAGCTGAAGGCTGCTAGCCGCGGCTAATGGCTAATAAAAAACAACCAACTTTAATTGAGCAGCAAGCTAAACGCGGCTAGCGCTGCCTAGTAGCATGCTAGCCACAGCTAATCACAAAACAATCAACATTAATGCGGGCCACCAGCCACACTAACATCAGTAATAAGTTTAATACATTCAGTTAAATGATGAATGGGTCGGAATTCATCATGATGCCCAGGGTGTCGGTCCTTCAGATGTTTGGCCAAGTTAGTTGTGTTGCTCGACTTCGTTGCCACCGCTTTAAAGCACTGTTTGCACACGGGCTTCCGGTTTCCCTTCTTTGTTTGCCTTGTATGCAAAATATTTCCAAACAAGACTTTTGTCTTTTTCATTTTTGACCAAGACTGGCTGGTCTGGTCTTCCTGCAGCCGCACTGGCCATACTCTAGCAGCAGAAATATGCCGGACACTGTCTTACCTGCTGCACTGCCTGTCGGGTGTGCGCGCACTGTAGTATCGATACCTTGGCAAATTAGTATCATATCCGGATACTTTTTGACAACCCTAGTAGAAACTAATCTAATGTGTGTGTCTGTTCAGTTTGGTGTGTTTACAGCCATCTGATAAGAATCTGGTGTCATTCCTACTCACGTCATGTGCTACAGGATGCACCGTGTCATTTCCAATTAATGCATTCAAATATTTATCTTCATATCTTCATATTCATCAGCAACAATCTGGAAAACAGCTATTTATTTATCTAAAATGGTGGACATTCAGAGTCAGTGTTGTAGTGAACTGCTTGCATATGATCTTAAAATAGAAAATATAGAGAATCCCTGCCATGTTTCAGGGCCCTGCCAACCTCTGACTAGCTCCCCTGGTATGAATGTGTGGTATATGAATGTGAAGCAGGCTGTTGGCGATAGAGCACGGAGCTCAGCTGACTTTTATGGGATTAGGAAGAGAGTGGTTCAGATGCTTGTCAGATCTCCACAGGGAAGGTAACGGTTAAAATAAGGTCTGATCCCAGCAGCCCTCTCCCTGAGCAAACGCTGCTGGATGCTTCCATTTAAAAGGCCATTACTCCTCATCATGTCAGACACAAAAAGAAACCCAATATAGAAAAGAGGGCATTAGCATGTTGAAGTAAGAACTCGCTGCAGATAATAAAACTTTCCATCAAACCCTCAGACATCGGCTACCCTTCTCACTCCAAATGTTGTCTCACACCAAAATTATGTTTTTCTCATTCTTCACTTTGTGATGATCGACTTTCAGCAGGATTCCACAAAAATATCCAATCTCTTCTCTAACAATACTGAAGTCACATAAACAGTCCTATTTATAAGATATGTCTATACAAAAGGACAAATGACACTTCAATTCAAACATCAGAGTCACAAAGTGGGAAAAAGTCAGTGCTGAAATGAACATTTAAATGTTTCCTTTTAACGGCCTCCTACACATTCCTCAACATAGACACGTCTCCTGGATAACTGAACAATACCACATTATGTGGCCATTGCTTTTTATTATTTCCATCTAGTTTCTAAGAAACTGCCTTTACATTATACATCTACTGTTAATGTTCCCAGTAGTCTTTTCTTGTTGGGAGCTTTATTTTGTTTAGTTTTACACCATTGATACCAGAGCTTTGTTAGTGGTCGCTGACAGCAGTTAAACCAGTTAATAAACAGTACATCTCTCGTTGTTCTGATGCATGTAGCTGGTAGGCAGCTTGCTATGTTATGGTGACCACATGTCCCAGTTTGTCCAGTATTCTCCTAGTTTCAAGTTGGGTCCTAAGTGTTATTTTCAAGGCTTTTGCTGGCCTATAATGTTTGCAGTCAGTATATGCTAACAGTTAGCTGTCATGCTGAAGAGGAAGTCTTTTCTAAAGAGCTTTCCCTTCATAGCAAGGATGTTTTTGGCAGCCCACGGTGGAAATGCAGATATCAGAGATTATATGAAGATGGACAAACATGAGCGCTGGTTTCTCCGAGAGCTCCACAAAAGAAAGTCTAACTAAGTAGAAGGACTGCAAAGCATAAAGTACTCAGCTTCTTAAAGGTAACTTTCTTTAAAGGCTCTTTATCGGTTTTTATTGTTAACTTTTCATAAAGTATTTTTACATTTTGTACAGTTGCAACAATTATAAACTAATTATAAAGTAAAAAAAGTCACGACCAGCTCGATGCACAGCATAGTTCAGATGTAATTAAAAGTTATTTTTATTTTATAGCCTATAAAGTTATTTGGCGCATAGGTCACAAAAAGCTGGTGGAGAATGTGTCACCGTCACTTTTGTGCATTTTGGGAGACAAAACATCCTTTTTTGTCTGCTGAGGTGCTGTCCATGGTGCTGAAAGGTGTACTTAGAGGTGTGCTAAACTGAAATAATTATCCCCATCCTTATGAAAATGATGTGTGCATAAATACATAAATGTGCGTGTGCATGAAAATGTGGTACATTTAGAGGTCTCCATTAGGAGGTTTGAATATGTGGTCACCCTGAGCTATGTACAGAGATAATACCACCATTCTTAACCCTGCCTACTAAACTCTGATACATGGCTGTCTATTCTGAGGTGTGGAACCAGGCTGAATGAATCTAACATTGGGTCACAATCAGTAAAGCAAGTCTGTCTAACAGAGTGGCTTCAATCTTTGTACGTTACGTTACGTTTTTTTTACATGAGTTCAGTGAGTGACAATAAGTGTTTATTGATAGGATAGATCCACTATTTTGCAGTTTATATTTTTAAATGAATAGAGTCTAGCGCCACCCCTGGCCAGAATCCAGAAGTGTAATCTTCATCTTAATAATACACAGAACATGGCTTGAAGCTGTGACTGGATGTGTCTTATAGAGGTGTTATGACACTGCACACATGAGAAAGACTTTACAGCTGCCTGCCCCCCCCCCCCAAAAAAACTGAGAGGAGTCTGAAAGGTTGACACACAAACTGTAAGAAGATCAGACAGCTTAGAAACAACACATTTTCTAAACAACTGCATTTAGAGGTCAACCTGAAAGTGAACTACAGTCACATGAATATACACATACAACATATACACCTACTTATATGTGGCAATTAACATGGTGAGTTATTTTTATTGATTAGACTGAACAATGCTACAAAAAACAAAGAAATTACCCCATAATCTGTTGCTTGCAGACACAGACACACACACAAACACACACGGCACGTGCATGCAGATATCAGTGGCTGTAGACCCTTGTGCTTGGCTGGCTGAAGAAGCCTGTGAAGCACAGCCAAAAGCAGGCTGAATTTAATGACATGGAGGACAATTATTGTGCATCCCGTGGAGACCGACACTAATTTAATAAGTTATGCGTTTGTTCGGTGTGCCTACCCTCCAGCCTCATCAGCGAGAGGCTTTCAGAGGGACTACCAGCAGAATTCACCACTCTCATTTTTCCCCATCTCTCTCTATTTTTTCTCTCTCTCTTGCCATCCCTCCATTATGATAAGCTGTGGCTTAATTAATTTAATAGGGTCAGGAGTTATTACCACCTCCACTGCACACACTTTATTACCAGGAAGCATCACCTCCATTATGAATTTTTCTTTTTCAGTGCACATATTTTTGAAGATTTTGCTCCCAGGCCTGGTCAGGTGCACAGGAAGGTGAGCAGCAGAGCAGGGGAATAGAGGAAGTGATTTATGGTTGGAGGCAGGTACAGGTCACAATTATTACATGTGATACCATGTCATATATATTCACCTACAACCCTGTAGCTAAAATAAATGTCATTTTTATTAGATTAAGTTGTTTCTTTTATTTCAGAATTTGAATGTTAGCTATGATAATGTTCAAATACACTGATAACCTCTGAGGAGACCAATGACCATGTAACACTGACATAAGCCAGGTTAATATCCACATGTCACTCACATTTTAACCAGATTTCCGGAAAACAGGCAAAGAAAAATTGAATTACTTTGCATTCCTTCATCTGCTATTATGAGAATATTATGCATTGGTTTGATGCCATTAAATTACTGCAGAAGTAGAAGCCATAACAGTTCATAGCCAGCATGTCCATGTGGGCCCCATAAGGGTTACATTTGGGCTGCAAATATGGGTCCCAAAGTGGGTTTGTCTGCAGTTTCCATGGCGGCCCCAGCTGTGTTTGCCCATATGGGCTTCAAATGGGTGAGTCTAGTCTAGTTTAGTTTATTTATTTATGATGATAAGAGTATGGTTTAGACCTGCTCTATGTGTAAAGTGCCTTGAGATGACTGATGAGATGAGATGGCTCTATACAAATAAAAATTGATTGATTGATAATGAAGCAAAATAAACAAGCAGTATTTATATAATTATTATAACAAAATAGAAATGACAGCATCATTTTTAGACAGACAACAAACAAATAACCATTGAATGTTTGAAAGTGTGTAGGATGAAGTGATGAACTTTTCTAGTGCTACCCCTTTTTTACCCTTTTTTCTTTTAAATTCTAACAATCACATCCATGCCAAAAGAGAGAGAGACCCATGTAGACCATATATGTTTACCCATATGGGGTCTAAATGGTTTCATAATGGACCTTAAATGGGGCCCATTTAGCCAGCCCACATGGGCTTCACATGTGGGGCCCATGTTTCTGAAACAATATGGGGCCCATACAATTTGCCCTGTTTGTGCTCATGCCAGCCTAGCCCTCTTATGAGTAATGAAGAGAAACCTTCCACAACTGAGCTCAAAGTTAACGGAATTCTGATACAAGATAATGACTTGATAGCAAGTATTTTTAATGATTTTTTTATAAACTCAGTTAAGGAGTTAGCTCAAAGTATCCCACCTGTAATTCTACCCTCTACTCCCATAGACGATAGTAAGCCCACTCTTAATATAATGGAAATATCTGAATCAGCAGTAATAAAAATCATAACTTCACTACGACACTCAAAAGCTAAGGATGCATATGGACTGGACAACACATTTTTGAAATCACATAAGGAGTCCCTTGCCTGCCCCATTGCTCATTTGATTAATCTTTCAATTAGGCATAGTCTCTTTCCTAGCCCCTGGAAAAAAGCAGTGGTGTCCCCTGTTTTTAAGTCTGGTGATAAAACAACTGTGTCAAACTACAGACCCATCAGCATTTTATCAGTGATTTCCAAGGTATGCGAAAAATGGGTAGCAGAACAGCTGATAGCACACCTAAACTTAGGTACTCTGTACCCAATGCAATTTGGATTTCGCACTAACCACTCTACGGAAACTGCTATTTCCTGGAAAGTGTAAAGTCCAAATTGGATAAAGGTGGGGTAGTTGACGCAGTATTTTTAGATTTTAAGAAGTTGTTTGACACTGTGAATCACCAGACACTCTTAGCAAAATTATCATATTTTAATTTCTCGGCTGAAGCCATAAAATGGATGAATTCATATCTGACTGATAGGACACAAAGTGTATACTAGCTATTTTCCATATCTCAGTAATGATATTGGTGTACCCCAGGGGTCAGTATTGGGCCCGATTCTGTTTAGCATGTACATTAATGACTTACCTTCAGTTTGTCCATCTGTTAACGTTCAAATATATGCAGATGACACTGTTCTTCATGTACATGCAAAAAACAAAGAACAGGCTGCAACTAAACTCACTGCAGCATTGGTCCATGTCTGTGACTGGCTAAAAAACTCATCTTTACACTTGAATATAAATAAAATAGTTTGTATGTTCCTCTCCCAGAAATCATCAAATACACACACCCTGATGTTTTTATTGAAGGCCATAAGCTCATGGCTGTATCTGATTTTAAATATCTTGGTATCATTTTGGATTGCAATTTAACTTTTAAAAAACAAGTCAAAAAGATGGCTAATACCATTACATTTAACTTGGCTAACTTTAGACATGTGAGGCTGTATCTGACCACAGAGGCTGCCAAACTTTTTATGCATGCTATGATCTTTTCTCACATCTCATACTGTTACACAAGCTGGTCTCAAGCAGGTACAACAACTCTGAAACCAATAGAGACCCTCTATAAGCAGACCTTAAAAACACTAGACCAGAAACCTATCAACTATCACCACTGCCATATACATACAAAATATAACTTATTTAAATTTGACAGCTTCTTGCAATTTTTGGATGCCTGTCTCATATTTAAAATACTACATGGGCTAGCACCTCCCCCTCTGAATGAGTTCATAGAGCTGAAGAGCAGCAGTCACTAGGGGAGACTGTGTTATACAGTATAGGCGCAGTACATTTGGACAGACAGTCTTCTCAGTACGCGCCTCAAACTACTGGAATACTCTCCCTACTGATATAAAAGATTGCAACAGCTATCTATCCTTTAAAAATAAACTGTAACCTTAACTAACCTGCACTGTAATTTATCTGTATGTCTAACGCCTTGTATGTCTGTTTTTAACAAGCTGCTGATTTGTCACTCTGTTGTTCATTCGTTTTTTTTCTTTTCTTTTCTTTTTTTTGTTTGTTTTTTTTACTTTTATTTTTATGTATTACTCTTTCTTTTTCTCTGTCCTGACCTGCCAAGGGACAACGGATGAAAACTAGCTATCTTAGCTAATTCCGGTGCATTTACATTTTAATTTGAAAGGTTCATGAATGTACACTGTCCCTTTTTAAATAAATAAACTAAACTGAACTTACATCCCTTATGGGGCTCATATGTCATGTGAGCAGGCAAAATGGGCCCCATTTAAGGTCCATTCTGATCCCACTTAGACCTGTAGGCAAACACAGGTGGGGTCACGATGGAAACTGCAGACAAACCCACTTAGGACCCATATTTGCAGCCCAAAGTTAACCCTTCTAGGACCCACATGGACATACTGGCTGGGTAATTACCTGCTGTACATTTAAACTTGCACTAGTTCTTAGCTATCTACTTGTTTTAGGGACTCTCTCACAAGTCACACAGTTGTTTACACACTTTTCAGATCTGCTAGTTACCCTAACTTAGCAGTTAGCAATGGCTTCCCTCTTCCCTTCTCACGCTATTCCCCTGCCTCCTTTAGTTATACTTGCACAGTATATCAACCCTTCTGAGACAGACAGTTATGAAAAGATTAAATAATGACACATACCTATACCTGGTGTATAATATTTGCTTTATCAGAAAAGACCAGAAGAGATGCTAGTGAATATTCTCAAAGGAGAATTAAAAGCACCCGGGTGAGAATCCCTGTGTTTCAGCAACTGATGCTGGAAATAAGGTTCTATCTTCCCCTACTGAGAAGCCACAGTAGTCTTCAGTGGTTAACTTCTCCTTTCATCCTTCCTTTTAGAGCGTGTCAGGAGAGAAGGGAGAATCAATTATCTTTGTATTGATCACAAACTTCTACCTGTTTTAAAGCTTCTGGATGAATGCCGTTGACTCTTTAATTGAAACATTTGCTGTGTGTTGAGCGCAGGTCCTCTGGCAGCTGCTGTATAGGGCCTGCTTTGCATTTTCTCTCTGCTTATTGATGTCTTGTCACCCTACAGCAGCCAGTTGAATGCTAAGAGGATTAAGACGTAGCAGTGAGGAGGAGGAGGAGACAGCAGAGAGGCACATTCTGCTCTCAGCCTGTATTACCTGGCTGTGCTTATAGGCTGCATATCAGCTTACAGCTGTGATTAGACACATCTACAGTACAGGGCTGAATGATGGCTTACGAAGCCAGCTATTTGATCCTCATACAAGTTATGGAAGGAAACTTCAGTCTTGTGGAAATCAAGGAGGTTGATATATCATTGCTAGTAACATGGTAATAGTGACACATGGATTGCCAGGTTTAGGTTTAATCATCATTATATTTCCTGCCACAGTGAGGGACAAAGAAGCAGAAGCAGAGAAGTAAAAGTAGTAATATTATAATGTAAGATTACTCCATTAAATTAACTGAAAGTCATTCATTCAGATATTTTACATAAGTAAAAATGATTAACTTCATTAACATATTAAATAGTACAGTCTAGACCTGTTCTATGTGTAAAGTGCCTCCAGTTGACTTTTGTTGGCACATTATAAATAAAGATTGATTGATTGAACTAAATGTACTTAAACAGAAGTAGCCCTATAATGCAAACCCAGTACCAGAGGTTGTTGGATGTGTAGCACAGAGGGCTAAATGGGTAAACTGGAATACACAGATGTGAGGGTGTGGCAATTAATAAGTAATCTCTCAGCCAATGGCTCATGGCTCTCACACAGCTAAGCCAATCGCAATGAAGCATGACAAAAATGACTCAGCAAATCACAAACAAGCTTTGTAAGGAAGTCGGACCTCAGAATAGCATGATGTGAGTCATTACAAATCTAAATCTGCAGCCATGCATACGGTTCTAACCAAAATACAGCAACCGTTGCGCTGCCTCATTTCAATGAATCTCCAAGCGGTTTGTCTGTCTCCTCCCACCTGGGCAGTGTGCACTGTCCCTACAATACCACACAAATACACAAAGTAAGTTTGAAGGTGAGGAAAACAGTCAGGAGCTCTGCTTGCTCTGGTTCTTATGTCACTATAAAAATAGCTGACTGTGTAAAATCAGTAAGAATTCTAGATGAGATGTTCAGGTTAATGCTGAATAAGACTGATGGGCCCTCAGTCTGGCTGTGTATCTGTCAGCATGCTTAGATATGTGGCTGCCCTGTAGTGGCCAAATATTGATTAATGCAGCTTTAAATGAGGTGCTCTAAGACTGATGTCAGGAGATCTCATATGACATCATTATGTGCATGTTCTCAATGCTTTTATCTCAGTAGTAGTATTTACAATGTTCTCTCTCTCTCTCTCTCTCTCTCTCTCTCTCTCTCTCTCTCTCTCTCTCTCTCTCTCTCTCTCTCTCTCTCTCTCTCTCTCTCTCTCTCTCTGTCTGCCTCTAAAAGCCTCTGACACAGTTAACCATGTGGAACAGCCACAGTAACCTTTGCTAACCACAGTCAACACAGTCAACAATGAGCCTGTTACAGTGTCAGTGTGCAGCATTGGACTCCATGATATCTGATGTAATGAGATGAAATCAGTAATGAACATCTTCCACTGTGACCACTTGCATACTTCATTGACTTATACACAGGCAGGTGTCCATGCCTAATATAAAAAGCTTACTGCTATAGTACAACTCAGAGATTAAAATGTTGAAAAGATCTCAGGAGTTATCAGTGTCTCTTTCTCTTTTTATTTTAAATGTAGTAGTAGAGCTTTATTATTATGTGGCCTGCAGTTGTGGAAGAAGTGCTCAGATATGTTTTAATTTGGATTTTAAACAGTTTAATTGACATGTAAGCAGCAAATGTGAATAAGATGGAAATTGGAATACTCATTTAATGAACAAGTACCTCAAAATTGTACTTATGTACAGTACTTAAACAGTACTTAATTAAATGTACTTAATTACATCCCACAACTTCATACCTGTATATTTAAATTGGTCATACATATAAAATCAACCACTTTTGAGGCTACCATTATAAGCACAACACTGTTGTGTATCAAATCTAAATGTTGAGTACTGAGCAACATGTGTGTGTAAGCACTTCTCACACTAGTAGTCTATATTAATTGCTTCTGTAATGACATGTCTACTCTATAAAGTGCGTAGACAGATATTAAAGTCCATTCATATGAGCTTCTTTCTCATGGACAGTTGGACAATAAGTGATGTTCATCCTTTGACATGATTGAGCTGTGTAGTAAAGCTGACATCAATTGTTATTTACGTACATTTATTTGGGCTTTATTGGGTAGTTATGAATAAAATGTGATCATTATTGGTGCTTTAGGAACAACTTTCATGTAATCATTCAGTGATCACTTTGTTGATCTTTGAACACAGTTGAAATAAACCTTTACTGTAAGTTATTAGACAGAGTGGAGTAGAATAAACCTTTAAACCTGTAAGTTGTTAGAACATTGTATTTGGGTAGTATAAACCTTTAACACAAGTCTAAAAATAGCTTTACATACACATACAGGTTGCTATGGTGACAGGATTCACACCTGTCTTTGCATTAGCACCTAGATTCAGCCCCTGAGCCAAAACTAGGTACCAAACTTCTTAAAACTCAAAAAGGAATATAGTGAAAAATGTCAGTTTGCGTGACCTGAGACTTCAGTGGTGACTCTGACTGAAATGAGTGTGTATAATTTAAAACAGGTTAGAAGTCACCATCATCTCTGTTTTGACAAGGAGATTCAGAGCTCAGATAACATTGGAGTGAATGAGACTGCTAGACAGCACTGTCTGCACTTTTGGCTGATTTATTCAAAAGCAGTTTTAATGAAAGTCACAGTGGATGAAAAAAAGTTAGTCTAGAATTTGATGTTTAAATTGTGCTCTAGAGTGGAAACAGTGGGAGTAAGAGTTCTGATGAATTTGAATGTCTGAACCGTCAGTGTGTGATGTCATTAAGTGAAACACTGCAACACACACTCATGTAAAAGTCTGAGAGGGGCTGAATTTAATAAAACATACACTGTGATTATGAATCAAAACATTTTATTTAATAGGTCAAAATCTTGTGACCTGAGCTGAGAGAGTGTGAACGTAGTTACGTTTCAAAGTGAAGTAGAGACATGTTTTAAAAAGTAGAAAAGGTAGAAAAAAGCTTAAATATTGGTAAAAAGGGGTGATTTGTTCTTAGGTGTTTACTTCAAATATCAACAATATTTCTCTAGAATGACTGACTATAAGTTTAACTACAACATTTTGAGTGTGCATGGGTGAGGCAGTTTTGTCTGTGTGTGGCTCAGGAGGCAGAGCAGCCGTCAACCAATTAGAAGATTGTCTGTTCGATTCCTGGCTCCTCCAGTCTGCATGTCAATGTATCCTTGGGCAAGATACTTAACCCCAAATTTAGCTCCTGTCATCAGTGTATGAATGTGTGTGAATGGGTGAATGTGACATGTAGTGTAAACGTGTTTTGAGTGGTCAAAAAGACTAGAAAAGTGCTATGAGTACATATATAATAAGAACAGTTCATTTACCTTTACCATTCAAACATCTACTATATTCCCACTTTCATAGATCCATAGGCCTCACACACAACAGTCCTATCACTATCACATCCTTAAGTTCAATTGTTTTCTGTGTTAATTTTACAACCCCCCTCCCTGAGCTACTACCTTATCGTGGTGGAGCACTTTGACTGCCGTCTCTTGTAAAGTTAATGGGATACATTCATGTTATAAAAGGATACATTTTATTAGATGCATATACATCTACATACAAATATGTAATGTTATATATGTAATAAAGAATCTGTGGAAACATTTAACAGATTCAAGTTTTCAACACTGACAGTAAGTTAACAGGAACAACAATGATGAACACAGGCAAATTACAGGAAGCTCATTAGAATAAAGAAATAAGGAGTCTGACTCAGTCAAAGCAGCCTCTTCTCATCTGATGACTCATGTTTTGTCTACAAACACAACACTGGTTTGATATTATAAAACATTTGCGCAAGAGAAGTGAAAACTGAGTTTACATTCAATTACATTTCTATAAATGCACATAAAAAAGAATGTGTGGTATAAAGCAGAGCTAGAGTTCATTAGTGGATTGTGGAAATATTTCACAGATTAAAGTTTGAACACAGACAGAAACAGAGGCAAATTAAAATGAAGAGAAGCAAACAGAAACAACTCCTTAGTTTGGTAAAAACTCCTTGTTATTGAGAAGAGCAGAGCTGGTGGAGGTGGAGGCACTGCTGCATCCAGCCTCACCCCTAACACGCCTAACACCACTAACTCCTGTGACTGAGTGAGTGACCTCAGTGACGGTCAACAGTGCAGTGGTGGTGTGTGCTATCTTTCACTTTAAAGCTGTAGCCAGTCATTCTGGAGAAAGATTGTTGTCCAAACAAATACACCCCACCCCTTATGCTCCTCCAGAAACTGCATCCCCCCAATTCATGGATGCGCATTACCAAGCCAACGACCAAAGACAAACATGGCAACAACAATTCAAAGCAATGTGTCAGCTGTGGAATCACTTCTGTTCCTATCACAAAAAATAAAAAGAACTGTCTCATGTGAGCACAGCAGTCCATAACACTCTCCTCCTCTCTGCTGCCTCCATACTTCTCACTCCACCTGCGTTCAGCATCTCTGTCCACAGAAGCAGCCGCCTGTCAGCTGCAGCAGGACAGCAGCTGGACAATTCACCAGACTGACTGACAGCAGACATTTACTGAACCTAAATCATTAGTATTTATTGATTGATTTATTGAGAAAAACGGGTTCACAGACTCAATGGAGATGTGCTTCATCAGTTCAAAATACATATACAGCAGGATATTTGTCTGATTTAAACCGCTGCCTTCTCACATTATACTTCACTAAACACCACAGAAACAGATTCTGAGAGTAAAACGTGTGTGAGTCTCTTTGTGTCTGATTCAGTGTGGATTGATACATTTAATAATAATATATGATCTGTGACAAAACATGTTCCATGTGAATTTCCCACAGCTTCTCTCTCTCCAGTTCACCAGCCCTCCTCCACCATCAGACTGGTGCTCTGATGATGCCCCCGTTCTGTGCACTAGCATGAATGCCCCCTGCTGCCCATTGGCCAGATTAGTGTGAGGTTCAGTCCAAACCACATTGTTTACATGTCTACTTACAGAGACAGTGCTGTGTATGAACATTAGACTTGTTTCAGCCCATACACAGGGAGGCCCACTGTGATGAGATATTCACTGAATCTGACTAAAGTGGATTAGAATCACTGACAATACCTTTAACTGATTGGTTTTTAATGAAATCTCACACAATACTGTATACACAGATGTGTGTGCCTGTGCATGCACATACACTAACATATCATGGCACAGAAAGACACACACACTAAGACACACATGACCAAGTCAGGATAAACTAGACATTTCAAAATAAAAGCCCCCAACTGTGATTGTATGTCATCAGAGCAGGGGTACTGACAGATAGATAGCACTGACATGGTTTATATGGTAATCAGTTCATGGTGTAAAACCTCCACATGGGTATCAAAACCATGATACAATAACACTGGATTGATCCATAAGAGCTGCTTTATTACACACAATCCTACATATAGACCTGAATCTGACTGTAACAGCTGTTTGTGCGTGCGTGCGTGTGTGTGTGTGTGTGTGTCTGTGTGTGTGTGCGTGCGTGCGTGCGTGTGTGTGTGTGTGTGTGTGTGTGTGTGTGTGTATGTGTATGTGTCAGAACTCAGAACATGAATTACCATCAGACACTTACTGATGTGGTGTTAATGAAGCTACTGCTGCTACAGCTTTACACACATATTGTGGATGCGTAAATGTGCTCAGCCTCTTTCTCAGTTTGGAGATATACTTATTATTTCAGATGCTGTGTGATGCTGCTGTGGACAACAAACACAACATCAGTACTGATGTTTCTGTGAAATCCTGGATACTTTCAGTGACACCTAAACATTATTGTAACATTCAGACATTAACAGTTTACAGACATCACATTAAAAGTTGTAATCTAATATTTGACATTTCAGTAGATTATGTCATACATGCAAAATACTAGAGAAGTACAACATTTTAAGCTTTGACATCTTTATTGAGCTTCGTTGTATAAAGCAGCACATCCATCAGAGCAGCTTCAAGTGGAAGCTGTAAAGTCTCATTGTGCAAAATATCTTTAGTGTGTTTCTGTGAAAAGAGCCAAAATCTGATCTGGACCTCTCTACCTGAACACTTGAAATCTGCTGCACACTTCACCACTTTTTAAGAGACTCTCCAAATCCTGGTTAATTCAGAAACAAACCTGTATCCATGTCTAGTTTTATTATACCGTGTACTGCTTATCTTCTTTTTATCATGTGCTGTATTTGGTTTACCTCCTTTTTTACTCTTTAAAAAAAAAAAACTATTTCATTCTCTTTTACAAAAGCCCTTCTAGGGACAAATGTTGCAAATTAGCATTCCCCATAAACAGTGTGAAACCTGCATTGGACAGTCGTATCTGTCCCTATTAAATAAACCATAATAATAGTTGGTGTGTGTGTGTGTGTGTGTGTGTGTGTGTGTGTGTGTGTGTGCAGGTCTGTTAATTAAATACATTCAATTTGAGGCTTTTGTGCTCTCTGCAGTTTTCATTATGAACCAATCTGTGTTCTGCAATGTGGAGAAAAGCCTGAAACATTGGAAACAGCTCTGCTCTCTCAAACAGACATAAAACAAGGGGAAATTGCACTCAGGTACAAAACTTCATGGGTATGTTTGCGCTGGCATATAATTATATAATTAGTGCAAAATGTTTTGTGGATAAGCCCTTAAAACAGGCAGATTGTGGATCCAAATGCTGCACAATTCATAGTGCATATTAGCAGGTGTTATGCATTCTTTGTGGATTTGGCCCTTAACTGTTATTCATAAAACTGATGTGTTGCTTCAATCCAAGTTTACTCCATTCAAAATAATAATTAATAATTAAACTAATACTTGTTTGGATTGGATTTTTTAGTTGCACTGTTGTAAAGATTATTTCACTCACTATTGTAAATTAAAATGTTCTCATCTTAAACCATAATTTCTCTGTCTCTGAGGAAGAAGGCTCATTACAGTCCGTGTAAAGTAAGAATAAATATGTATTCTGAGTTTGACATACTACAGAAAAGTGTATTGTTAACCACCCTGCTAAATTTGAATGATTAAAAAAATCGCCAAATATATGAAATTAGGCTTCAAAGTTGTGTAAAAATCAGCCTCTTTCTCTGCTACCAAATGCTGTGGCTGCCGAGTTTGCTGAAACCCCGCCCCCTACCAAGTGTCATCTGTCAATCAAAGTCACCACCTCTACCAGAAACATGGACGCTATGTCTGAGAGCTTCCTGCTGCTAACTTGGCGGCTAGCTCGGCGCCTAACTCGGCTGCTAGCTCGACGGCTAACTCAGCTAACTGGCTAACTGTAGACTGTAGTAGTAGTAGTGTGTGCTGAATGTATTTATACCTCTACAGCATTTTCAGACCCGCCCACTAAATCCTGAACACAGAAATCTTGAAACACAGTTTGTGAAGCCTAGCTCCACAATTCAAATCTAAATGGTTGAAATGCTTTTTACACCTTTTTTAGAAATACATTTATGACCTATTTAATGTGTTTAGAAGAAAATGTCTGAATTCACTTTACACAGTCTTTAAAAACAATATGAAATCCTGTCCACTAATTCTAATGAATTACAGGTCATTTTGCCATCACTACTGTCCCACAGGTCATGTAACAATCACTAGAAGTCACACAGGACAAATGACAGAGTACAGTGATAGTGAAAGGATGGAAAGACAGTATAGAATGAGACTATTAAATGCTGTTTCTATGTGCCCTTGCCATTCCCAGGTCATACATTTCCATCTGTCAGGTGGAGCAGTACGGATGCTAAGCATGCTTCTCATGCATCAGTGAAGCATGAGAAGAATGCTGAATTAAGACAGAGGAAGGGCACACTAGAAGAAAACCATTTTTTTCTCCCTTACCACTTTTATTTTCCTCTAATTGTAAATAAACGGAACATTTAATGATTCAGCATGCTGTATTGTTCCCTCTTCATCCCTCTTATGCTTTAATACATCATTGAAAATATACTGCCACAAATAAGACTTGTATGTGCATAACTATGTCAAAGCATCTTTTTTTCCATGGCAGGGAGCGTCTACTCTCTGCAAGAGCTTAATTGTCT
This sequence comes from Scomber japonicus, assembly GCF_027409825.1. NCBI lineage: Eukaryota > Metazoa > Chordata > Actinopteri > Scombriformes > Scombridae > Scomber > Scomber japonicus. The sequence continues at coordinate 4,424,765 of NC_070585.1, forward strand.
TCTCTCCAGGGACAGTAAGACCCTCATGAAATAAAGTCATAACTCAGTTTGAAATCACAGACAGTCCTTGGGCACCGGACGCTGGTCAGGCTGCAAATATTCCACCCAAATGGCAGCCTCACAAAGGCCACAGATCTGGCTCCATCACTGCTCATTTGAATGGTATTTGACTAAGACCTTCATAGAGTGCAGTTAGGCCATTATGACTGGAAATAGCACTCAAGATCAAACAGCAGACTGACCTATAACTACTGGAAAGAGAGGAGGGAAAGCAACAACTCACAGAGCTCCCAGGGCTCAGTGAATTAGAATTACAGGTGAAAGGATATCATTGAGATTTACTATTTCTACTCCTCAGTGGTGGTGATTGAGGCTGTCATAGTAACTCAGCTAAGATGATGGCTCAGGTCCCTTTTACATGCAGTTTAACAGAGGTTGGCTAAAATATTAGTTACCATGTACAGTACCTTCTCTAACATGTCATTACATATGACTGCTTAGCTAGGGCTGCCTGCAAGCTTCTGTTTCATGTAGAGACTGATAACTATGAATACATCATCTGTTTCAGCTTGAATGTGTGTGCATTTGATAACAACAAAGCTGTCTTCTTTGTGCTCCGAGAAACGGTAGTTATCTTCATTCAAACCGTTGTCTGTCTGGAAAAGGGGAAACAAAACTAGGAAAGGTCTTTGTGCTCTGAGTTGAACACATATTCATGTCACTTAAAGTCACCAGGGCCAAAAAAAACATCTTTGTATTGACTTTGTATGTAATTGCGCCACCCATTGCTTTGTGGTCTGAAAGCACAGTAAGGCTGTCATCTTTTCTACTCTACTCGTTACCTAGGTAACCACCAGCAATCAAAATGCAACCTTAAATAATGTTAAACTCACTCAGTACTGTGTTGTTTGACCCCCTGGGCTTACTGTAGTTATATTCACTCCCTGCTGAGACCATTCACTATTACAAACCTGTAGACTAGACTGGACTGCTGCTCATACTGATAGCAGCTCTCATACACTCACTGCCCTCCAGGCTTCTAATACAGTACATGCTGAACTACTGCTAGCTCAAACTGTTGGCACATCAAGCCTTCTAGAGGCTAAATAGCTGCAACATGCTTATTGTACTGAGTAATTAGGCATAAAACTCCAAACTGACTCTTTGAAACTGATATTTGTTGTCCATGTGATCATTAAGAACAAATAGACTAACATTTGATCGTGTCATGAATTGGATCTGTTTTACCATGTGGTGTGTGTATTGGGACAAAGTAGACCTATGTATTACCAAAATATCTATTCTTTGTTGTTAAGTAAGTTACATATGCCTCTGCTGATGGCCCTGCTGACCAGGAGACCCTCCCTCCCCCCTGAGAGTAAAAGCAAAACCACAAGATCCAGTGTGAAGCTGACTGATTAACCCTTTTTCCCCTCTTTTTTTGTTTTAAGGTAACTAACATTGCATTATTTCCACAAGCCTTTGGTGAATAATGTGGATAGTGATTTGAGTAAACAGAGGAGGCCGATGATACAGCAGCACTTGTTCACAGTGTTCAACCTCTGAAACCTGCAAAGCATGGAGGGGATTTAAGTTTAAGAGAGATGTTTCCTTTCCAAGTTTCTTTCCTGCTGTACTTGATCTTCATTGGTGAGAGCAGCTCAAAGGAATGTGTGAATGGTGTGTTAGTCTTTGTTTTGGGGCTGGGACAGGTGGAGGCGGTGTGGGACAGGACCTGTCACTGGAACCATTAGCAGGCTGACATAAAGCAGAGGAGTTTAGGTCTAGAAGGCTATCCCTGTCAGCTCTGCTTTTCTACCAACTCCCTGACAGCATAAACCCTGACACCAGGCCATGCTTGTTGTCTGCCTCACTGTCCTGCATGTCCACACACACACACACACACACACACACACACACACACACACACATAGATGATCCCCAACAGTTTCTATCCATCCCACTGATGGGCTCTGAATTGGTTCTTAGTTAGACACATATTAGGACAGATGGATGACCTTGGCCCTATTCACAACAATAACTCTGGCTCCTGGACAGTGTGTGTGTTTATCAGCAGCCATCACACTACACTGTGCTGACACCTCAGCTGTGTGGGCACAAGTCACACACACACACACACACACACACACACACACACACACACACACACACACACACACACACACACAGACATACTTTAGGCTTGGTCAGTCATAACTTCAATCACTTCCTCATCTACAAGGATCTGTGAGGAGAATCACATATTTCACTTAAAGGTGGTACAATGTAGCAGCTCCTCAAAATCATTCTCAGGTTGTCTGAGACCAGAATGACACCAGACTTGAGAGTTTGAATGAAGCCTGAACATACATAGATCTCCTGTCAGGTAATGAAACCATCAATTTAAAACTGCTAGAACATCACACCAAAAATAATGATGCTCTTATAGTTTCTGTCAGTAGTCATACTGCAAGTAGTATGATAGTAATTATAAGGCTGTGTGACTTACATTCAAGCATACTGTACATATATATGTATGGGGGTCAATGACGTGACGCCTACATTTGAAGTCCGACTGCATTTTATACAGTTAGAAAAAGGTTTAAATGGATAAATAAATACCATATATATGTAGTGGCTTTCCTTTATATGTATTCACTTTAAATTTTCAAAAACACAAGTTATTAGTAATTTTTCTTTTATTTAAAGTGATAAAATATCATGTGGTGCGACCGTCTGGCCATGACTGCTGTTATGAAAACTTATTTGAAATTACTCCAAATCTATTCAAATTTATTTTCTGCCCTTTTGGCATGTTTTCCAGAGTGTTTTATAGTACTGTACAAAATTGCAAACCATTTGTATTCATTTTTCTGTCATAACATATAAACAAACTTTGTTTGACGATGATGATTTTATGAAATATCATGTGGTGCGACCATCAAGAAACAACCACTCTGGAACTTTTATGATGAAAATCATTCAAAGGCAGGATGCTGCATCATACACTCTTAACCCGAATTAGTTGACTTTACTCGCAAATCGCGTGGAAACCCGTTGCCCTATACCACTTTAGTTTTTTCACAAGCTAAAACTAAACAAGTCGAGTTGTTTTAACATGGAACTCTAACTTTTTACACAAGCTAAAACTAAATATGTCAAGTTGTATTAACATGGAACTCTAACTTTTGACACAAGCTGAAACTAAACAAGTCGAGTTGTATTAACATGGAACTCTAACTTGACTCAACCTGCCGTGTGTGAGCCGTCCTCAGACTGTTAACACTGAGCTAACTTTAACATTTAGCCGACACAATTTTGAGTGGACATTAGCTAGTGTTAGCCTATTTACACCATGCACAGGAAAGTAACCTTACACAGAAAAAAAAGCTGCGTCAACAAGTCACCCCGACAGCGATTGAACGGCTTTTCTACCGTGTAAAATGACGGTAATATGATACAGTCGCGCAAACCTGCCGTGTGTGAGCTGTCCTCAGACTGTTAACACTAAGCTAACTTTAACATTTAGCCAACACAATTTTGAGTGGACAGTGTTAGCCTATTTACACCATGCACAGGTTCGAACAGTAACTTTACACAGAAAAAAAAAGCTGACTTTGTAGCGTTCCAGGCAACCCACTCGTGTTTTTCCGACCTGTTTTACCGGTGAAAGTCACTATAACGGCCACTCGTAACTTCCGACCGGTGAACTCGTACCAGATCGAACTGGTACAACTAACCCTAACCCTAACCGGCAGGTTTTTGAATTAGGCCCCTCCCTTTTCTTATGAAAGTTAACATACCAAGTTATCTCTACTAAACATGATTAGTGCAATGAATCTTTCAGCTAAATAGTCCAAACAACTAATGTTGTTTAGTAATGATAGCAGGTTTTTACAAAACATAAAAGAATAAGTAATGATCACTCAGATGTTTAATTAGAAACAAAATCTGGGTTTACAGTGTACGCTAGTTTGCCAAGGACCCATGGATGTAACAAGCAGAAACAATAAATATGACGTTATTTCTACAAATATATGTTTTGAATATAAATTTCATAGTGACCTTTGTGTGGTAAGCTAGGTTGTTTTGTTTAGGTGGTCAATTCTGTGCCTGTAAATTTTGATTGAACTTGAAAATATCATTTGGTGCGGCCAAATATCATGTGGTGTGACCATTGCAGAGTCTTTTCAATGACAGATATGTCCAATATTAGAAACTTTTATATTCAGTGAATGATTTATTTACATTAATTCCTTTATTTTAGTATTATTTGGAATATATTTGTATGCAATTTGAGCCATTTTTCTAAGATTTCAGTTTACGTTTAATTTTTGTATAATATGAGAAAAATGCAATGTCATTTTGGCAATTATGCATTTATTTGTAAAGCATTATTTGTTTCTAACTGTTATAATCTATTTTACCAGATCACACTCCCATGCAAGGTAAAAACTGCTTGCCATTGGCAGTGTGTTAATTCTGACCCTGCAGTAAGAGCGGTGTACCCTGCTAGGAGAAGAGAAAGGTAAAAATTGTAAAAAATTAAAGCCAAAAATAAAGCACCATGAAGTACATATCACTCTGGTATGTTTGTCATTACCTGGATGGATTGCAGTTTTTGTATGCAGGTTCATCTGCACTATGTAGAGTATAGAGTAAGTATTGGGCCATGTGTCCATGACACCTACATGAGCATTCATGATATCCCTTTTTAAATCCACAGGAATTAATATGGAGATTTGTAACTATTACAGCTCTTCTGGAAGGCTTTCCACAAGATTATGGAGAGTGGCTGTGTGAATTTTTGTCCATTCATTCAGAAGAGCATTGCTGAGATCAGACATTGATGTTGGATGAGAAGGCCTGGCTCATAATCTCAACCCCATCTTTGTGATGAACTAGAGGTGGTCTGCCACTTCGTGGCTGAGTGTCTGTTGTTCTTAAACATCCACTTGTTAATAATACCATTTACAGTTGACAGTGAGATATCTAGCAGGGAACAAACTTCACAAACTGACATACCAAGCTTGAATTCATTGAACTCTTCAGAGCAACTCATTGTTTCACAAATGTGTGTAAATGCAGACTACATGGCTAGATGCTTGATTTCATACACCTGAATAAAACACCTGAATTCAATGATTAAGAGGTGTATCTCAATATTTTTGTCGATAAAATATATCAATAGTCCAAAGTGATACACCATAGATTTATGGCATGACTTTGCATTTCTGTCTCAGCTACTAATGAAGAAAACAGTAGAGAAAGATTCAATATATAAAATCAAATCAGCTTGATGATGACTAGATAATAAATATTTCTGTTCTAAATGATTCAATAATCAAAATTGACTTATTCCATTGTCAAATTAAATGATAAGTTTGTTCATGACAAAGCAATGAAGGCCAGCTGCACTTCTGTTTTAAAAAATGTTTATGAAATGTTTGAGTTTATAAACATTCTGTGAAATTGTAATAAAACCACTGGTTTAATTCTATTCTGCATTAAAGTAATTGTTTTTCTATTTCTTTCAATAGATTTTTAATGATATGAGGTCTTTATGTCATGTGGTGCGACCATTCATCATGTGGTGCGACCAATAATACCAATAACTGTATAAAATTCAGAGTAAAATATCACTTTCATGTGGCAGTAATATTAATCACTGATACAGTATGTTTCACTGAATTGTATTTTTAAATGTTTTAAATCATTTTTAAGCAATTTACAGGAAAAATAAGTCATACATTCATTTAAGAAGGCAACTGTGACATTATAGAACATAAATATGAGATTAGTATTTACAAAAACTCAAAAGACATGCAAATAGTTTGTTTCTAGACACTTTATATTACTCAAAACTTGTAAAAAAATATTTAAGCATGTTAAGGAAATTCATTTATTTTAAGATAGATCATGATCGCACCACATGACTTTTTTTAAGGTCAGTTCTAATTCATTGAGATGAAAAAACACATAAAACACTTAATTTACTATTTAAATATGAATTTATGTGTACTTTACATCTTTAATGTTTGAACTACTGCAATATATATTCCCATTTTTATTATTTTAAAATTGACATGTTGAAAATCCTTATACGTCATTGACCCATGTACATATATTATATTTGTGTAGCAATTTTGGATGTTTACATTTATAAGCTCTCGTTATCAGGAGCACCACTTCCATCTTTAGAAGGAAAGATTTTAATTATTTAATTAAGTTTCATAGATCAATACATTTTGATAAACCGGTCAAATTAATGAATTCATGGCTCGACGGTTCAATAGATCACCTGTATCACTTCAGATAATAGACACACATAATTGAGTGTATAAATAAATGTAATGATGAACATGCAATACAATATGAATTCAACAGATTGTTACTCAATATAGTGGCATGAATGAAGGTTGTATATAATTATGTGGAAGCTGAGAAACGTATATGTATTACTGAGTTTTACTTTTAAAAAACATTTGAATGACTTGATCTGACATCAACCCTTGATTAATGCAATATTTGGATCCTACTGTCATCCATGGAGAACCTCAGCTGTCCGTCCTTCCATTGGTCCAGGTGAGGTGAGGATGGTTGGGGTCAGCTGGCCTTCTGTCAGACTGCCTGGTCTGCTGGTTGTCTGCCTGCTTTGTCCTTCTCAATTATGATGAGTCGTAGGGTTGACAGATGTTTATCTGCTGAAAAGCTCTTGCAGGAAAAAGTCTAATTTAACTAGTTCACTGTTTAAGTTTCTGGAGGTAACAACAGAAAGTACTGCGTTGAAGGATACATTAATCCACTTGCAGACTTGAAAATTAGTAATACACACTTAAAAATCTGTCTTTGCAAAGATTAATCAATAGGTGTGGTACTGCATTTCATGATGAAAGATACCTCACTTACAATCTGTGGCCAGTACATTTCCCTGTACCTGGTACAAATCCTAACTGGTGTTTGAAAGTCAGATACCTTGGCTTCTGGTTCTTTTTGTCTGTTTCAAATCCATCTCTGGTCAGTTGCCCAGTTTAAAAGTCCAATACCAAATCACTGGAGTGCTTCTTTAAGAGACCTGAGTACTGTACCCCAAGATGGCTCCTTGTTCATTACTCAGCGTTACATACACTGTCATGTTACTCAGGCATCTTGTGGCTTCTTTGCTTTTGAACCCATAAAACAACTTTAGTGGCTGAGTCACTGACTTTCTGCTAACTCTCTGCAGAAAGATACATTGATGCTTCATGGCCCTTATGACTTTTTCTTTTTCTTTCAATTGTCACAGTACTTCTTGCTTTGTCACTACATGTAAATGTAAGTCACTTTAAACAGTTTGACAGAACTAGCGCTGTCATGCCTTCCACGGATGCCTTCCCTCTTTCCATCTAATTCTGATTCCAACACAGAGGTCTGTGTGCTCATTAAATCATTGTTTTCCATCTGGCAGAGACGGAGGAGGCAGAGAGAGAAGGAACCCTATGATTAGCCTAAACCTTGAAGGACATGCACAGAATCAACCCCACTTAAAGCACAGTGCTGGGGAGAAATATCATTTCCTGCTTCACAAAGTTTTTGCAAGAAGTGTGTGTAATGATAAAACCTTTGATGTGTGTGTGTGTGTGTGTGTGTGTGTGTGTGTGTGTCCAATGATTGCTGCAGGGAGAAAAAAAAACTCAGACATTAAAGGAAAAAAAAGTTCCTCACAATTCTTCTGCCACCGCTTAAGTTTTCTTTGCTCTTTCAGTCAAGAAGCCATAGCATGAACTGTATACACAAATCAGCATAAACATTAAAAGCACTTATTGATGATTATCTTCTTCAAATGGTACCTGTCAAGGGGTGGGATATATTAGGCAGGAAGCAAACAGTCCGTTTTGAATCAGATTAGTTGAAAACAGGAAAAATTGACAAGACTAAGGATCTGAGCAACTGTGACAAGGGCACAATTGTGATGACTAGGTGATAGTATCTCTAAAACAGCAGGTCTTATGGGGTCTTCACGGTATGCAGTAGTCAGTACCAAAGTGGTCCAAGGAAGGACAACCTATGAACCTGCAGCAGGGTCATGGTTGTCCAAGTCTCATTGATGCACATGGGAAGCGAAAGCTTACTGGTCCAATACCTCAGGAGAGCTACTGTAGCACAAATTGCTAAAAAAGAGTTCATGCTGGCTATGATAGACAGATGTCAGAACACTCAGTGCATCACAGCTCTCTTCAGCAGGATAATACACCCTGCCACGCTGCAAAAAACAATTTCAGGAATGTTTGGAGGAACATGACAAAGAGTTCAGGGTATTGCCTTGGCCTCCAAATTTCCCAGATCTCAATCTGATTGAACAAATTGAAATCTGATCCATGGAGACCCCATCTCACTACTGACAGAACTTAAATCTGTTGTTAATGCCTTGGTGCCTTGGCCAGGGGGCACCTTCAAAGGTCTTTTGAAGTCCATACATCTATGAGTCAGAGGTGTAGGTGGCATCAGGGGAACCTACACAATGTTAGATAGGTGGTTTTAATGTTATGACTGATTGGTGTATATTACTGTCTAGGTAACATCCAGTTTCTTTGTTATTTAAAGCAAAACTCTTGATAAAGGTAAACTTGATCATGACATCCCTGCCTACTGGCAGCTGTGACTGAGCCAGTGAACCTTATGTACGATGCCACAATAAAGGTCTTTACAGGTCCCATAGCAAAACCATTAGAAATCCTACCCAGACCTGGATATACAGTCCATCCGGTGTGTTCTGGATGTATCGAATCAGATGTGTGAACCACTTAACGCTTGTTTCATTGTGAAGCAGAACAATTGTTTGCAGATAGAGAAGGTTCTTGCTCTGTTCCTAGACACCCTGCAAAGGAAACTCACTGTCAGCCGCTTGTATCAGTGATCCAAAGCTTATAATTTAGTCAGTAAGGTTAATCATTTAAGGTGTTATCGTCAAAGTCTTATTTTGGAGATTCAAATTTGAATCTACTGAAGCATTCAACTCAAACATGATAAAGCAAATAATAAAAGTCTAAAAGTACAACAGTCCCAATTAAAGTACAAAAAGAGAGTTTGACACATGTCACACTTCATTTCCAAACTCACTCACTGTTTTCAGAAGATAGTCAAACAGTGTTTTGTTGCACATCAACCACCTGCTGACTCTGAAAATGTTTCTGATGGCACCAAGAAGCAGCAACATGACCAGCTGTTCATCCAAACTACACAGAGCTGATTAAGACATGACACACTATGGGAGGATTTGTTCATCTGTGGTGAATGTGCAGCATGCAGAGCTGGAGACATGTGGAGGAGAGTCAAATCAACATTTCAGTAACATCACAAATCAGAAAAATGCACATTCCTACCTGGATATACACCACACCACCATGATGCACTGGCTGTTTACTGGCTGAGGAGGAGAAGTGGGCAGTAGATACTGTTCATTTCAAATGTGTTATTTGTATGTAACTACTTAACATCTCCATCACACTCATCCTACCAGTGATCAAACATATTGAAACTAAAGAAAGAACGAAAGTTATTAATTATGATTAACAACTACAGTACCAGGGACAAGAAAACATTTGTAACACTTCACTTTAAGTTTTCATTTCAAAATCCACCAAACTGGTTGTCCTCCCATCTGTACATTCTTGTGTGTGCACTCACTTCAGTGGTTTATGTGACAATAATTAGGATATTCTCCCAGTGTCCATTACAAGTCAAATGGAGCTCTACATAGGAGGACAAGATTGGAAATTTGAAGTGTGTAGAGCAGAGGTCACTAATAGGCAGACCCAGACCTGTAAATGATGAAATATTGAGGATTGTTACATTTTGTCTGAGCATTTCTATTTTAACAGGTGCAGTTTCTCCAGTTATTACGGTAAAAGTGGAGCTCACTGCAGGCGACCCCCGTTCGAATCCTGCACCGAGCGGTCCTATCCTGCATGTCACCCCCCCCCCCCTCTCTGCCTCCAGTTTCCTGTCTCTCTCTACTTACCTGTACATTAAAGGCAAAAAGCCCCAAAAAATATAAATTAAAAAAAAAAAAAGTGGAGCATCCCTTGGACGGACCATTGTGCATAGCCAATCTGCTCATGTGATGCTAATCAGCCAATCAAATCCATGCATTCGGACATGCGGATGAGAGGTAGCTATGTGGACAAAGTAAAAAGGGATTCTTTTTTATCTTTCAAAAAATAAGCACTTTATTTAAGAAGCACAAGCAAAAGCTTTCTGTAATGCACTTTATTTTGAAATGTCATCTTTATTTGATATAAGAAATAACATGTATTTATCTTTTTATTCTTATTTATTTTATAATGTATTTGAATCCCAGCAGTTGAGTGTAAATACTAATAAATGAATTGTACTGTATTTATGTGACAGTCTACAATCTAGCCACTAGACACAGATGCTGATGGAACTACAATGAAAAACAACACACACATTATGATGTTCTGGACCTTCACTTGAGAACAGTTACACTGATTGGACCTCAGTGAATTTTAATTGAATACCCCTGGTGTAGAGTTTCATACGTTTAATAAATTCTCATAATAATTTAGGCAATAGATTTAGCCTACCCGAGGGCAGCCAGGCTAGGCTCTAAAATTAGCTTTACATTAGCACTAGGGATGCAACGGTACTCGCTAAAATATTGAACCGTTCAGTCTGCTCTGCACGGTACAATACGACCTTATGGACCGCAGGTTTTCGGTTTCGCAATTCATTCTGCATTGATGCTTTACAGACCACTGTGTGTGTGTGTGTATCTGTCTGTCCGTCCGTCTGTCCGCGAATTAATGTCCAATCACTGTTGTGCCTCCACCCACTCACCCTCTCTCACACAGTAACTGGAGCAGGTTCCAGGTGCAGCTCATACACAGAAGTGGAAAAAAGAAAACAAATAGGCATGGCCAGCACTAGCGGAGGAGTTGACAGAGAAAAGTTTGAAAAAGCACCGGCTTCATTCAAATCTCCGGTGTGGGTTTGTGTGTGTGTTTCAGCTTATAAGACCGATCCCCCCACCGGACCGACACCGATCACGCGATCTGTGGCCCAAAAACTGAGGTATGGACCGTACCGTAGGTTACCTGTACCGTATCAGCGTCTGGCAGATCACTGGATGATGTGCAGCAGCGGTTGGTAACACGACATGGCTGGATGGAGTTATCTTGAAAACGTTCTTATGTCCATTCTGACTGATGAGCACTCAGTGACTGAGAGAGATCAGACAGTGACTGAGGCTACAGCACACTGACGTTAGGGGGCGCCGCTAGGCTCCATGTAAATGTTTGTATTCAATCAGGCTAACTGTTGAGTTGGTGGTGCAGTTTTGATCAGCGTGGAAAATTTCATTCATTCTTTTGGTTTTCTTTATAATAGAGGTATGATTGATGGATAGCTTATTTTCCCTGTAATAGGCTCTATGTTCCTGAGCCATTATTCGGTCCGAGGATGATTTAAAAATAATAATATTAATTTTAAAATAAAATTAAAAATAAAGCTTAAAAAAGATCCGGGGATCCTGCCCAAAAGCCCCCCCTCCCCCGCGCTGTGTATGTTATTGGGATTAATGACAACCATATTCTCCATCTGTCAGGGTTATTAACTATCCCTACTTTTTTCAAATGTACATTAAAAAGGGGAACTAATGTAGTTTTCAAGCAGAATCAGTCAATAGAGCTGCCAGAAATGTCACACAGCAAGGATGCTAACATGACACTTTATATGTTCTTGTGGAGCAGGAAGGAAACACTGATAATGTCAGGCAGATAGTTGCCTGGTTGCACTTTCTTAAGCTGCTGATAGTCATACCAACAATTTCTTTTTAGCATATTTCAGTGACAAGAGATATAATAAGAGTGAAGGAATACAAGTCATAAACAACGAGCATTGTCATGATAAGTTAGATAAGAGCTGGTGCTGTATGATTGAAGGAGCAGCTTATCAGGACAAAAGGTAACTCATGCTGAAGCTTTCTCCCAGAGAGAAGAGAAGTGTGGGAACCTGGCAGGATCAATAGCTGCTGAAAATGGTGATGTCTTGTTGCTGATATAATTACAGAGAAAGTTTCACACCTGAACTTTTGTAATAATGATGCTTGTAATGCCACTGTGCATTAGATATGCCTCATGCCATTTTAAATGGGTTCTGTTCCGTCTTCCATAGTTTGTTGTGGAAAAGTCCTACCAAAGCTTCATCTGCAGCTTAGAATCAAAGCAGGCAGGATTTCTACCACCTGAAGCTGTATTCAGACTACATATATTTGTGCGGTGCTATTTATGCGAATCAGACCGCTGCATTATTTGTGTTTATTTGCCCTGAGCTGAGCAGACAATGTAATACATCCGATAAACTTGCTCTTTAACTACAGTAAGAGTTGACAACAGTTGCAACCTTTACAAATGAGACAAAAAGAGAGGATGTTATTCCCAAAACGCCTGCAAAGTGTGAAACTCTCCGCAAATATTCATACATTCAGTGCAAAAATGGCCCCTTTATATGCAAAAACATTCTAATTCTGAAAGACCAGCAAACAGCTAGGGTGAAGTTATTATCATCTTCAGAGAGTTGGTGTTAACTGCACATTCACTCCTTTCTCTCTCTATAACTTCTACTCTCTAAGCTTGTGAGGCTTGAATGGTATTGAATTGATACTGAAAGATATCAAAGTTGAAATCTTTAGTCAATCATTTAGGGGTGGGGTGGGGGGGGTGCAGACTTATCTGTGCCATGGCGTTCAGATATTAAAGACAGTGGTAAATAAGTAAAGATCTGCTCAGACCAGGAAGCTTTTCCACCACAGAGATGAATTACAACATAACTCTAAGTAGCAACTAAATATTTCCACACATGGCCTTGGGGTAGGTGTAAACTGTCAAATGTCAAGGCACTTTTTCTGCCACACAGCATCATTTTTGTCATTAATTGCATGGCATTTTACAACACAGTAATCCAGTGAAAACCTAATTTATTGATATGATATTTTCATATTGATCCAGCTCACTACAATGTGCTACGATGCTAAATGGCTTGTGCCAGCTCACACATAGCTGGCACAACACTCTGCAGTCCATCTGATCAGCTGACATGAACAGTTCACTTCTGCAGCAGCAGCCGGCTGCTCCAACTACATCCATCCAACTTTCTAAATAGGCATTAATTGGATAAACTGATCTCATTATCATTATTATCATTATTATTAAAACTTAATAAAGTGACTTATTAACCGTCCTTTAAAGTCTGTGTAAAGTAAGAATAAATATGTGTTCTGAGTTTGACATACCACAGAAAAGTGTGTTGTTAACCACCCTGCCAAATTTGAATGATTAAAAAAATCACCAAATATATGAAATTAGGCTTCAAAGTCAATCAAAGTCATCACCTCTACCAGAAACATGGATGCTACGTCTGAGAGCTTTCTGCTGCTAACTCAGCTGCTAGCTCGGCGGCTAGCTCAGCGGCTAACTGGCTAACTGTAGACTGTAGTAGTAGTGGTGTGCACTGAATGTATTTATACCTCTACAGCAGCAGGGGCGGGTTTAAAAAAAATGTGTAAAAAGCATTTCAACCATTTAGATTTGAATTGTGGAACTAGGCTTCACAAACTGTGTTTCAACATTTCTGTGTTCAGGATTTAGTGGGCGGGTCTGAAAATCATAAACCCACCCCTGCAGCTGTAGAGGTATAAATACATTCAGCACACACTACTACTACTACAGTCTATAGTTAGCCAGTTAGCTGCTGAGTTAGTTAGTTGTTTTTACACCTTTTTTAGAAATACATTTATGACCTATTTAATGTGTTTAGAAGAAAATGTTTGAATTCACTTTACACGGTCTTTAAGCAACATTTGCCTTTATTACTGGTGGCTCAGAGCAGCATCTGTTCACATATGTTTATGTCATCTGAACTGCCCACTGCTCCAGGTCACAATTACCACACCTGCCATCACTCACACGTTACTACAACCGTGTTAATATCTAGCATAACCGTGCATCTCAGCTGATCCGATCACAAGTGGACAGCTGAGACATGCTGCAAATCTGGCAGGAGCACATGTGGCTATTTTCTATCATTTATAATTATCAAATATAATTAAAGGAGAAATGATTAAAATGAATGAATAATATGGCCCACCACCTGGAAACCATCTCAAATGTTGTTGCTGCTTACCTCACTTCCATGAGAAGGTCAAACCTTTATCAAACCCCCCAAAAATAATAGATTATTCTCCCTTTCATTTTTTTTACATCTCTGTTTGACACTTCCATTCATTTGTGTTGAAGCAAGTACTGATCACTAAGAAATGAAGGAAGGAAATGAAACAACAGATGCAAAAATCAAAGGTGTAAATGAATGTTGGAAAAAGAGGAGAAAGGAGCGAGACAGGAGAAAAAAGTCAAAGGTGGCTCATCTCTTCTTCATACACCTAAATAAAGCATACAAAAACCTGGTTAACACAAAACAATCCAATCCAATCATTTTAGTCATGATTTAGTATTATTTAGTTATGATTTATTATTATCTGGGTGTGTGTGGTTTGTCATAATGTACTGATGGACTAATGAATAATGACCCTGGACAATTAAATCGGCTAGAGAAGCAGTTTTTGCTGATCACCTTATTTGCTATATCAGCATTTTCTTCCCATCTTTTTCATTTAATTTACTATATTGTACTATTATGATTATTGTTGTTGTTGTTGTTGTTGCTGTAATTAAAATTTTTATTTAAAAGGTAGATCAAATACAATATTGACCTCTTATGATATAAGAATAATTAGACCAATTAGTTGCCAAGATTAGATGCTGAGAAAATATTTGACTAAATGGAATGGCAAGACATGTTTTATGTTTTGAAATGTTTCTCAGTGTTTTAGGTGAAATTAGTCCACCTTTTCACAAGCAATGTGGAAAGGTATACTACAGGGTTTCCGCGGGTCATTAAAAAGCATGAAAAGTAATTAAATAGATTTTGTGAAAATTCAGGCATGAAGTGGCATGAACTTCGATGTTCAGAGACATTAAAAATTATGTAAACTTGATGGAACAAAAACATTGTTTTTCACGATTTATTTTGATTATATAAACATCTAAATCTAATTTTAATCGGAAGTATAGCGTAATGGTTGACAGGCGTAACCTTTTAATTGGCTGTTTTTTTACGGCCGGCGCACGAAGTCGCGACACCAGATGCTTGTAGTGCAACGTGCTGTGAGTGTGAGTGAGTGTGAGTGTACGCTGTGGCGAAAGAACGGAGGAAATATCAAATGACGGAAAAATGGGAAAATGGGAAAATGCAAGTTTCAGCAGAAGTGGTTGGAGGATGAACTATTCAGAACCTGGTTAAAGCCCGTCGACGGTAAACCCGGAGAGGCACTTTGCAGCATGTGCAAAAAAAACTTCAAACTTTGCAGTCAGAGAGTCACAAGTTGGCGATTAAAGGCAGGCAGCAGTTCACTGTTTCAAATTTTTTTGCCGTGACCAGCAACGTAACTTCTGCTGTCACCACCACACCTGCAGCTGCCGCTGCTACCACCACTCCTGCCGACTTAGGCCCCAGCGGAGCCACTACAGTGACTGCCCCCAGCAGAGCCGGGACAGCGGGGAAGACCAGCGACCTGCGAGCGGCATTTGGCTCAAATGTGACTTTGGAAGCGGAGGTGCTCTGGTGTCTGAACACTGCAGTGAAGCACCACTCATATGCATCCAACGAAGGTGTCTCTGAGCTACATTGTAAAATTTGGACTTTCCCCACACTCACTGATTTCTGCAGTTAACAAGGCAGGGCCTTTTGTGTTGATGTTTGATGAAAGTCTGAACCACTCAACAAAAAATAAACAACTAGATGTCCATGTGCGGTTTTGGGAAGGAGGTTGTGTCCACTCCCGTTATCTTGAATCACAGTTCAAGGGACACTCAAAGACACAGGATCTGTTGCACCATTTCAAAATAAGTATAGTCATGCTTTATCAAATAAAATCCATTCAAACTGTAGTTACACAGCATCTTTCATCCACATTAAATGCAACACAAAGTGGTTTATAAATTATGAACATGCAATGACAAAAAGGGTGACTTAATACAGTCCAAACATTGACAACCCACTTACCTTGTGTTATTATGCACACACACACACACACACACACACACACACACATACATATAGACCAACGCAGGCACACGCACACAGTCATTTCTCAGTGAATCCTATCACTTGGAGATGATTCTTTAAATAGCTGTTTTTTGTTTTTATTTTTTAATGATCTAACTTGAAATAACCAACATCTTTCAACATGTCTGCATGGTGTCAAATCATTTGAACAAAATATTTATTATTTTCATAGGAATGTGTGCGCTGATTAGACCTGAAGAATCTCCTTTCCATTAGCATGGATGGACCAAATGTGAACTTGAAGTTTCTGAATGACTTCCAGCAAGAACATGCTGAATTACATGGAGGACGGCAGCTAATTTCTGTTGGGAGCTGTGGGCTACACACTCTACACAACTCACTCAAGACTGGCTTCTCCACATGTTGAGAAACTGTTGAGAGCAATGCACTTTGTTTTTCACAACGTCCCTGCAAGAAGAGAGGACTACACTAAACTTACCAGTTCGTCTCTGTTTCCACTCCCATTCTGTGGACACAGATGGGTGGAAAATCTGCCTGTTGCAGAGAGAGCCATTGAGGTATGGCCAAAGCTCAAAGAGTATGTAGCAGCAGTCCACAGAAAAGAACTCCCAAACCCTGGAACCTCATCATTTGATACTATTGAAGCACTTTGTGTTGTGTTTAATGACTGTAAACCATCTAGTGAGCCATCTGACAGTTAAATTTGGATTTTCAAATATTAAAAATTGGCATTGTCAAATGCTTACAATTTGTGTGTGTGAAAGTATCTGCAGTTGGACATGGGCATGAAATTAGTTTAAAGCAGCATGAAAAAGCATTGAGATTTGCATTGAGAAATGAGATTTGCTGATACCTGCAGAAACCCTGTACTAATGGTTTCACATCAACCTGGTTCACTCTTGGACATGACGCTCACAGTAATGTTGGTGTGAAAACAGTGTAAAAATGGAGCATACTGTTTCATTGTATGCAAATGATATAGTGTTACTTCTATACAACCCTAAAAATTCAATTTTGCCTACATCAAAATCTGCTACTGGAAGGAAAGTCCAACAATGTGAGCAGTGCAGGAATATGACAGCAGCAGGACTCCTGACATATGAACATACACCCAACTAACCCACACCCACTGAACCCACACACACATTTGGTTTGCCTGTCTTGTCGTAGTGCCCCGAAATAATCGCATCACGATTTACGTGTTAACGCTGACAGCCCTAATATTTATATATATTGTATATTTATATATATTCTACTACTTAAATACAGAATGTGAGAATTTTTGCCACCTCTGCTATTAAGTAAACCATTCTTAAATAATGTTAAATGATTACCAGTTATTATGGACAACTTTATTTTGAGTAACATTCTTAGAACATGGAATGATGTAAAGACATATGTGTAAAGCATTTTCTATGACCAGAAAATACTTTCTGCACTGATTGTTACTCTTTCTTGTGCTGACTTGTGTTTTAAAGAGTGGAACACACTTTGAATCCAGGTGATAAATGATTGATATGAAGGTGCTACTGTAAAATCATTCAACCAACTTCAGGAGGAGTATGGGCTGCACACTTTTTCACATTTTTCCAAGTCAAGTGAGTTCAGTGAGAAGACTGAGCTGAAGTCATCTTAAAAAATGTGTGTTAATTGGACTGTTTGTTTGTTAGCTGTCAGTCTAGTATTGATGTTATGTACTATATGTACTATTCCTTTTGACTAATATTAAATGTGTAACCGGTGTAAACTGAAAATACAGTGATTCAAAGAAAGTTATGATTATTAGATCCATTTAACCAGTGTGAGTGTGGAGGGTTGGCTGTCCTCCCAGTCCAAAACACACAGACACATACACAAACACACACATACACATACACAAACACACACAGACACACACACAAACACACATACACATACACAAACACACACAGACACAGACACAAACACACACAGACAGTGTTGCAGGTCTGCACAAATGGCCTCAGATTCTTTTTATTTATTTTTTGTTCTTTTAAAAAAATATATGTTTGAGACAAAGATGACCTGTTGATGAGTAATATATTGCTGGAGCAGTGTGGCCTGAGGGTGATCGTTGTTTCCCAGCAGCACTGCTGCACCTTCCTGTCAGAATGACATGCATGTTAGTGTATGTGCACTTTCTGTCATCTGTATTCCAGTTATTATAGTTTTTAATGTCACCCTTTTCACTGAGCAGAGAGATAGTTACTTTTTTCCAGTAGCATTTTCTTAGCTCTATAGTACCTGAGATACTGAAACTCGATTGGCCGTTACAGAACCTCTGATTTGCTGACAGGTGTTAATTAAACTCAAACTACAGTCAACAATTCAGCAACTGATTTAAAGTGGTGTTACATTATTAAAGAAACAATCTTGTTTCATTCTCTATGATGACATTCAATAATTACAGGTGTGTTTTTTGACCTCACTTCCATGGATGTTCCAGCCATCCCAACAGTGTCACCTGTGTTACATCACACTTGAAAAACAGCATGCTGCTTCACACACAAGTGAATTGAAGAACAAGTGTTTAGCATTAGCTCCTCCTACTCTCTCTGACTGACCATCCACTGCTGGCTGATGGAGAAAGCATCTCTGTGTGCTTCTTGTGCTTTTTTCCAGACATGTCTCCATGGACACCCAGTGTGTACTAGTCATAATGCTCAAATACAAGGACTTTCATCAACAGGCTATAGGCTCAGTTACCACTATGTTCAGTCAGATAGTGTCTTAAAAGACATCTTTTTAAATGAAAACCTTAGAGATTATTACTTTAACATTTCTTCAGTTACAAACTGTAAATGAATCTGCTGATGGTGTGAAAATAGTTGAATAGAGTAAGTGAACCTTAAGTTGAAACTGCTGTTTCTGGTGTGAGTAGTGGATTGTCAGGCTCAGCTTTAGGGGGAAGGGTTGGAGGTCCCAGAGGAGAGCTCAGAATCATTGGTTGAATATATGGAAACAACCCCTCCCTCCCCCCTCTATCCCCCACCTCCTGACTGCTCAAATAATTAAATAAATAATGCTGGCGGTGACCTGATGCAAATGCTTTGTGTTCATGCATGAAGCCCGGAAAACCACCAGCCGCTTCATTTGTGTATTTGTGTGTGTGTGTGTGTGTGTGTGTGTGTGTGTGTGTGTGTGTGTGTGTGTGTGTGTGTGTGTGTGTGTGTGTGTGTGTGTGTGTGTGTGTGTGTGTGTGTGTGTGTGCTTGTATTCAATGGATTGGCCTATGTTGTGCTTTATGTTTGGAAGTGAGCAGGAGCTGAGACAGTGTGGGAAGAGAAATGTTAGATTATATTCTTATTTCAGACAGGTTCTCAACATTATTCACTATCAAGGGCCCCCCAGTCTAAATGCTGGCATGTGTCATCAACCAACCATATGAACATGAATAAATATACTGTATATAATGAAGGTAAAAGAAACAAAAGAAGACCTGCTTTCATAGTAAGAGGGTGTTATGTGAGGTTTTTCTGTTAGTATAATCTGAGTTGGGAGGTTTGGACATTAGTTTTTGGTTGGCAAAGAAAACAAGGCACCATAGTAAACTATCAGCATATGATGAACTTTTGAAGTACATGAAGACAAAAGTTAAATGTACATCATACATTTATAGGATGACACAAAACCACATTCAGAGATGCTGGGAGCATCACATTCGGTCATCATTAAGGATTCTATGAATGGAGAAGCACCAGGAAGGAGCGTCAGTCTGTTCACCTCTGACCCTTTAATGAGCTTTAGCCAGAGGATACACAGGAGAACCGTCAGTGCAGAGATAATGAGTCAATGTGATTGACATTCCATTTCAACACTGGCAGAAATCTAGACACTAGACCTGAAGTGTAAGGCTGTGCTGGCAGGCCCTTAGAGGCTGAAATACATATTACACTATCACAAGCTTATGTGTTGTCCTGACAGTATAACAAGAGGAAAAGGTCAGACTGTCCATTCCTGGGGGTGGGCCATATATTTAATATACTCAGTGTATTGTCACTTGTTCTGTGTGGGATGTATTTAATTACTATATCGCGAACATTGAGTGCAATTGTCTTTTTTCCATTTCACTTCTCTTGTTCTCTCCTATGGCTGTGTCACTTTCACAGACACAAGAAGACTGCTAATGGTGGAACATTTGACTGTAACAGCTTACACCTAACTGCTAATTATTGTTGTTAGTAGTAGCATATATAGAATGAATATATAGAATGGGAATAGGTTTACAGTTGTACATGATTATACATCCCTGACTTCCATACATTTGTAATTATATTCTGATAGATGATGACAAGAAATCCTTGGACTGTGTTTAATCTAGTTCACAAATGATTAATTGGATGGTTTGGATTGAGGTATGCTACTTACTTAATGTGTTATGTACCATATAAGTAGTGTGCCACTGGCAGATAACACTTTTATATGTCTAACTGACATATATCACTGATATTCACAACACCTCACTGCTATTCCACTAATACACACCACTACCACCAACATGGAAATAAAACAAATAAAAACATGTAGACAAATGGCAATTGGCAAGTAGATCGTCATCAAATCAGTGGCATGCTGCATATTTAACATCTATGTAGCTAAACATGAATAATTTAATACAGCTTTTTCTCCAAGGCTAAGCTAATTAGCCACACAACGCTAATCTGTATTTATGGCTAGTTTACTACAAGCTTATACACTCTTATTTGGATGTGGCACACATCAGTGGCATGCTGAAAAGACTCTGTGTGTATACTGAGAGAATGTATATGGGCCAGTGGAAAACAATAAGAAAACTATAATTCTACAAAAGTAGAAAGTAATGACAAATGACACAGTATCAGATTTTGTAGGCCATGTTGATGGAGAATGAATGTCGTTACACAAACAGTCCATTTAATTGGTGTTAGAATAAACTGATAATAACACTAATCATATTGTAATATAGTTATAGTAATAATAGTAATTTTTTCTCTCCTAAAACTTGTCTTCTGTCTTGTCATCTCTGGACAAAGTCAAGTATGTCTCTGTCTTTGCAGTCCTTGCAAACTCTCTCACAGCTGCTCATATCCTCCGTATATCTCTGTCTCTTTTTGTCTTTCTTGCCTTGAATTCCCCAGAGTCCTCCGCCCACTGCTCCTCTCCCCTCCCTCCATCTCCTCCATCCCTCAAGTCATGTAGATCCTTGCTGTCCTCGTCCTTCTCCTCCTCTTTTCTTTCTAGTGAAGGGGAGAAAGGGTAACATTTGGATTGGTTCAAACCGTATATCTGAGAAAAGGCCAGGCTGACATTTTACACAGCTGCTACATTTTATTACAGTGCGCCCCAGTGTGTGTGTGTGTGTGTGTGTGTGTGTGTGTGTGTGTGTGTGTGTGTGTGTGTGTGTGTGTGTGTGTGTGAGTTCTGGAGGGACAAGCATGCATAATGAAAGAGGATATGGAGAAGGAGGAGAGATGAAGATATGGTTTATACTGTAAATTGAAGCATCCTCTCTCCCTCTGCTTGCTCCCTCTTTACTTCCACATCCTCCTACTCTATTAACCTCATTCCTACTTTTTCCCATCATTCTTTGAGCTTCCGTGCCTCTTTCCATGTTCTTGTCTTTTGATAATATATGACTTACATTGAGACTTGCAGATTCCATGTCTGCTGGCAGCTATTATTCTTTACTCCATTTTTTTCTCTCACATACAAGAACAGAAAAAATCAGTCACATTTATTTCTATAGTAATAATTCATGTTTGCTGTTTGATGAACATTCCTTGACTTGGCTCCACAATAACATATACTGCAGTCTGTTTGATAAACAGTGATCTTCTGATTTGTGTTAATTGAGACACTCAATATGGTTCATGACACATTGATGAGACAGTATGGTGAGCATTTGGATTTCAAGTTGACATCAATAATTTCTTGTCAAAAACAATTTAAGGAGGTCTGTTGCTTCTTTCATTAAGTGTCTATTGTATTGTATGGAACCATGTGTTCAATAATGGAACACATGCACTGACAGTTCTGTGAAAAATCAATGAGGAGATGGGATGAAGGAGTGTATGTAGCTCTGTGTGTGTGTGTGTGTGTGTGTGTGTGTGTGTGTGCGTGGGTGTGGGTGTGCGCGCGCATGCGCGCGCGCTTGTATCACACTCACTTGAGACAGTGAGAGTGACTGAGACAGCTCACTGTTACTCTATGTCCTCCATACTTTGCTAGAGATCTTCACTTCAATCACTGCAATAACTAAACAAACTAAACAAAAACTTGAGACTGTGTATGTTTTGCATGTAGCTTCAGAGATCACATGATTCACTCTTTGGGCCCTACTTTACAGCAGCGCCAGGCATGATGTATGTGTCTTTGCTACATATTTGTCATGTTCTCATCCAGTGCCCATGTTGCCTAAATAGAAAATGTACATGCACTCATCTGTTGAGTTGTTGTTTTCGTGGGCGTGTTGGTCTCAAAATGAGGTGTGGTCAGGTGCATTGTGGGTACATAGCTATTTTAAGGCAGAGGAAAGTGACTGTACTATTGACCAACAAAACCTGGTTAGAAGTCACTGGAGCATATTTCACTGTTATTTTAATGGAACACAATGTGTGTACACTCACAGGGGCAGGCAGTGGCACACAAACATGCACATAAATTAGAAATAAATGGATTACATCAACATATTTAAAAAAATACATGTTATATTGGTTAGTCATAATATTCATCAGATTAATTAATTGCAAAAATAACATTAAATGAGAATGAACCCTCCACATTACACCAGCTCGCTCTCCTCTCATCACACTGGCTCCACCCGATGCTTGCACGATGAGTTTCTCTCTGTCACCGCTGGAAAAAAGACTGTTCAGTCTGTCAAGAAGCAAACTAGCTGTCGACTCAGATGTTGCATCCATAACAGGCAGAAACTCAAAGAAACGCTCCTGCACTGCATGGTTTGAGTCGATGTATCTTAACACAAGCACCAGCTGCATCTGTGTTGACACGCTGGTGGTTTGTCCGCTTAGATGGCAACAAATTTAGCGGACTTGACCTCCTCTGTGATATGTCCCCTGATGACCAGAAGCTCATTCTGCACAGTCTTAGATCTACCTTTTCAAGTGCTCCTCAAACACCTCATCCAGCAATGGAACCAAGCCACGATAAACGCCTGGGTTGTTGGAGCCCTCACTTTCATCTTTGCCTAACAAAGCTAACTCAAACACTCCACAAAATTTGACACAGTCAATGAGGCGGGCTAGGATGTGTCGGTTTTTGCTCACCTCATCATTGTGACAATGAACCGCTAGCCTGTAGCTCTCATCCAGCTGCAGAAAGCCTCAGACAACTGTCCATGTGGGTCTTAGGGACTCATGTTTCTTCACCTTTTCAGACAGATGATGCATGTCGGTGACTCCTGTAGTTGTCCATGCGGTGGTGTCTGCCATGCTGCCATCCAGGTGAAACAGTGTGCAGGTGTAGCAGAATAAAGCATTAGCTGCTTCACAGCCTGCTAGCCGTATGATTTCCCCCCCTTGGTAGAAACTTGTTTGATGTTTAAATTTGGTCTGGGAGGTCCTAATTGTTTTGTTGCCAATTTATCTTTGTTACTATGACAACAGAAAGGGACTTCTTTCAAAGAAACGTTCAAGTTGCTCCGTACACTTGCCACGCTGGCCTTGAATGTGACTAGCTCGCGGTGGCTACACCGGCTATTCTCACGTTACATATGACAAAAGCACATTAGGGCGAGCCCTCCCGGAACTGAATCGACTGAGATTATGAGAGTAATCTGGGCGATTTTCAACGTGACTGAAATGGGACGGTACTTCAAGGAGAACAGCCTTACGCTGATTGGACAATGACATACAGAGCAGCTCAAACTGTCTAGAAGTGTTTCAACCACTGGAACACAAGAATATGATAGAAAATAAATCCCTGCTTTTCCCCTTTGGTGGTGCGTTGCCCGATCGCCCTTATGATCAGCACCTTGGAGAGTGCTGCATGCAGACAGTCTTGACAACTGTGTGAAGTTGTGTGTGGGTTAAACGAAAACAGATTTTGAACACAATTTAACACATATTTTTGAGATGACATTGATCAGGTTTCCATACTTTCAGCAATTAAAAACCTGCTGAGTTTAACTGTTATCTGTGGTTAAAACATCTGTACTGATCTGTTAATGAATGTAGGTGATTCTTACAGAGTCTGTTATCCACAGCTGTTTATACTGTATGAAAAGTTTCTCCTTCAGTTTTTAAATCCCGGCAGCATCTGACAGCAGCAGGACTGATATGTTGATAGATGCTGCACAGAGTACACTGCCATTACACACAGCCGTCCACTGTTCATTAACACCAGGCTGCTACAGTATAATTACACATCAGAATGAGCAGTTATAACTCCATATTCTTCCTTTTTATGAATTACACATCAGGTTAGCAGCTCATAGCAAAACTAACTGTTTTATTCTTGAAATACATTGCTTGGCTAATGCACCATTATAATAGCAAGCTGCCAAAGTGTTGGTGACTACTGCATGTTACGCCCAAAACACACCCATGATTAATTAGTAAACCGAAGTCCAACCGTTTTGAACCATGCTCCTGGCACATCGAACATTTATCTGTTATTAAAATAGCAATAGTGGATTTGGACATGCCCTAAATGCACTTACGCCTTCAGACCATGTACTATAGATCATTAACATAGGTCCCTTTATCTCACCTACAACAGAGACTGTTAGATTGATGTCAGGTGGGACTACAGTGAGATGTGCTGCTTTTGGATTAAAACTGAATTTGAACTGTTTTTTGTCATGAAGATTGAGTCTGAATCCAATCCATAACTTCCTGCCACAACTATCAGTACAGACAGAAAATCATAGGACTCTACACACATACTGTAGGAAACCACTTCAACTTTTGCAAAAAAAAAAGTATGCTGCAGATGACAGGGGCCAGGCTGAGGTGGAGTGTAACATGGCAAAAAAAGAAAAAAAAACTCTTGCACACCTTCATAAAATCCACGTGGTTCAGGTTTGATAAAGTGAGAGTGTGTGCAGCAGCTTGCTGTGGACACTGAGATGAAAACATCAGATCTGTGTCACATGAGAGAGATAAAAACAAGAATTAGGACACTTTGAGCTGCAGTGAGAATGAAGCTACAGAACATTCAATCTGCCACCAAACACTAGAATGGCTGATTTTATTCATTTCTACTATAAAGTCCTGGAATCATTTGTAGCAGTGTGTCAAATTATGTGGCTTTTTCATAGAGACTTATACATCAGTGCTCTATGATGTTTTTACTGTTTTATTTAGAGTGTGTTTGGACTTCAAACCCTGCATGCAAAAGAATGGTCATTGAAAGAACACTAAATAGATGTGATATTGTAAGATCACAGTCTAACTGTCCCGTAGACATCATGATAGGATGTTGTAAATGGAAGCCAACAGACCACGCTGGCCAGCATCAGACCACATTCTGAATTGGAGAACAGCCCAACTCTATGGGGACAGGAAGACACCATTTATGAAGGAGAAATGTAGTGATTTCTCCAGACAGAACAAAGCATAAAAAGGCTTTCTTTGTGTGTGAATATGGAAATAGGGCAGTGCAGTGCAAGGGTCCTCTGAGACATTTTAATTATGAATAGAAAATGAGAGAGACGGAGCAGAGAGGATGATTTTTTTTTCACTGATGTCTACGACAATGACACAAGGACACGTTTGGGTAGGGAATGAAAGCGATATGTCTGATAGAAACACAATGAAGGGTAGATCATAATGACATGGTTACCAGTGTGCAGACCACCCACTGAGTGTGAAGATTCATCCAAAACACATTCAGAGCAGCAACTGTCTCTATGGCAGGTCAATGTGAAGTCTTTACATGGGATGCTACAGGAGGAACTAGTTCATCCACTGCTAGACGCCTTGATAGAGGAATGAAAGCATTGTGCTTTTCTGTTCTTTATTTGACCACACTTTTAGTTCCATTAAAAACAGCAAGAGAAAAAACAGCTGAAAAATGTAATTTATGGTAGAGTAGACATGGACGCTTTACTGTCTGGCAAAGCAACTTGTATGTAATTAGGAAAATAATCACCCCTGGTCTGCATTACCACACATGGCTCATTGTGATTCATATGAGGATGATAGACAAAGAACAATAGGTTACACTAATATTCACATATGTAGTTATTTAGATTTTATATTCAGTTAGTCAACATTTGTTTAACTTTCTTTGCTGTGGAAGCTCCAGAGGAGAGCAGCCATCCTGCCTGAGTGTCATGATTCAGGGTGCAGTATTTAGTATTTCTCTACTCTGTTTCTTCGATAGTTATCCAGCAGTACTCACCTCCAAAAAGGTGAGGCAGGCCCAAGCTGCTGAAGAATGCCAGGGATGTAAAGATGATTTCAGTTGCTTGAGACTTTTTGGATTACACAAATCAGAGAGTGCATCACTTGTGAAATCTAGCGCTGGATAGCAAACTGTTACCATAGTTGAGTTTTAAAGATAGTTGGAAGTGCATAGGTTGGACAGTAAAAGCCTGTGTGCTCTGTGTTTCCTTTTCTGTTTGCAGATATGAGTGTAAGCTGCTACATGTAGCATGTGAAATTCATGCTCATCTTAATTAGCAGGGTTAGCTGCTGTGTGTGAGCTTATTACAACAATAACTATATTTCATGCAATGTGTAGCAATGCTGTACTGAGTATTATAGAGTGAAATGGTGAGGTTAAAGGACACCTGCAACAAGGAACTGTTTAAGTGTGTCATTCACTGTGTATGTAGCAGATAGACAGGTGTAGTGTGAACCAAGATTGAGCTGATCATTACCAATTCTATCAATCACACGTCTTACTTTGTGTCTACACAGAAAGTTATCACTTATCACTACTAGCTCTACTTAGCACTACTAGATGACTGTGATGCAAATAATGTACAGTATTAATTTACTTTCTGCTGTGAAGATGTAAACATGATGCATTAATACATACATTTAATGTATAAGCACATGCATTTACAAGCAAATCATGTACTTTAGTCATTACTTTGCAGTTATTTTGCCATACAAACATTATAGGTGGCCTCACATGATCCTTTCATGGCTTTATGACATTTTGACTTAATTAATTGAATTTGAAAAGTGCAGTTAGGTGATTTCTAAACTTATGTGATAGGTAGATATCGGTGGGCATTTTTGACCCAGCTCTTGTTTAATACCACAGCTTCCAGTGCTCTCTACTTCTCCCTCTTGTTTCTATCCCTTTCTACCAGCAGACGCATGTATTTGATATCACATATGATGAATTGGCTGACCTCTGGCTGCCACTGTCACCAGACTAAACACCACTGTGACATCCATCATTGGATTCTCATGTGATATGACTACAGTACCCCTGTTGTCATGTCTTCAATATCCACTCTCACACCACATTGTTTTTGCCAGATCATGTCCATCATCTTATGAGACACACACACACACACACACACACACACACACACACACACACACACACACACACACGTTTAAATAAAAGTATTTTATGAAAATTGTGTTTACTTGTTGTGATAAGAAGAGTATGGTCTTTTAAAGGGGACAGTCTGGACCTGCTCTATGTGTTAAGAGCTTTGAGATGACTTTTGTTGTGATTTGGTGCTATAAAAATAAAGACTGATTGATTGATTGATTGATTGATTGATTGATTGATTGATTGATTGATAAGAGGCTGATTGAGAGAGTTAGCACTCAAGCTAAAACCTCCTTGTTCACCTGTGTATGCTGGTATCAGATACTAGCATTACTAAGTCAGATCATGTTATCAAACTACCTTACTGTTTGGTTATTGGTTCCAGTTCACAGGTGGTGCCCCATTATTATTCATTCATATTAATCATTTCATTCATTCAGTAATTGATAGTTACCTTTGATAATGATTCATTATTGTTAATAAGCAAACATTTTAGTTTTTAACATATCCACTGATTAGACCACATATATTCAGTATGCTTTAAGACAGGCATTATGTCATATTACACAATATGGACAATGCTGCAGATAAAAGCTAACAATAAATATTAGAACATATAAATATGAACATGGGCTGTTAATAATTTCTGTGTTAATATGAACATTATTTTATCTATTCACTTACAAGAACAGATAACACCAAGTGAGATGTGTGTTAGGAAATACTGTTCTGTATCCACTGCCTTACATCTTTCATCCACTGCAGCAGGATCTTTAGTCCCACCTAGAAAAACATAAAACATTTATTTGATTAAAGTTTTAATCCATAAGAGTTTTAGGTTTGGATATCCACATGCAATTTTAAAATGCTCTGAAATCCAAAAAGTTACTGCAGCGATCTTCTTGGAAAGATGATTTGCTCTGTGCCACAAATCCTCACGAGTAAGCTACTACACTGTATGGCCTTGTCTTTGGGTCTTTGAAATAAAAAAAGGAAATACAAACCATACACATCTGCTAAACATCCAAAAAAAATAACATTGGAATATTAATTACCACTGACTTCATAAGACATGCAATATGTGCAAGAGCATCAGTAAATATTTATTTCAGTTTAACTTCTATAAGAAGCTTGTCCATGGTGGTCACAAAAGATTGTCTTGAAATGATCATAGAGTTGTTCTGGCTCTGGTTTTTGTCAATGATCAGAACAGATATCATTTCCTTAGAAATCATATTATTATCCAGGTGTTGGTGTAGGAGCAGTATTATGTACAATGTTCAGGATTTTCCATTCTCCCATCAGCTGTAAACTTTAAGCACCAACAATGTTCATATGAGAGTTGCATTGATATACTTGAACAAGGCAAGACTAGAAAAATTTAACGTTTTCCTTTTTTTAAAAAAAAAATACAAATTGAAGAAAAAAATCAATGGATATCACAATGTAAGGAATCTGCACACTTCCAACATCACTTAGGTCTTGACTCCACATTTTAAACAACAATACCGTTGTGATTCTGCAGATGTTGGATCTCTTTAGATCTCTTGTCTGTATGTTGACTGTTGAAGAAGACACCTAACTAATTCCATATTCATGTAAGTGAACATATGTGATACATGATAGCAGTTATTCCCAGACAGGATGTTTGTAGCCTTCATGAAGTTCCCTGCCTTCATTCCATCACTGAGTGTAGGCTGTGAGTTCCACCTCCATGTTTGGTGGCCATTGGAACATATCTGTAAGATATAGATACAGAAAGCTGATTGATAGACATACTTACTAATAATGCATGTTACCACATTTGTTCCGTGTCAACAGAGTGGTGCATTTTTGAATAGTAAAAAATATTTATAGCACACCATTCTAACGACTTATAAATGTGTATGTACTTATCAGACATGATACCAAATACACTCAGTGGAACCTTTATCATGAATTACACTGCTCTGTCATTAGCCAGGTTTACATGGAGACTTTTTTTCAATCATTCTGATTGAACTGTTTACATGTGACGTGATCTATGCCGATCTGGTGTTTACATGCGCCACCGCATTTAATCAGAACAGATGTTTTGCAGCTGTGTGACATGCTCAGATTGATGTAAACATCACGTGATTGACCAAAGATGGAGATCTGTCAGCTGATCAGCTCAGTAGTTGCTGTTGTTTACGGTCTATCCCAGCTTCATTCAGTATATCATATTGTTATATCAAGTTTTTTATTTTAGAGTTTGAATTAGAAACAAGCTCTCCGCTGTGGACCAGCTGCTCTGCTTGGAAGCCCCACATCTACAAGTGAGGAAACGTCACTGAGCATTTAGGCTACGTCAAGGTGGAGCATGCACAGAAAGAACGTAGTGAGACAACCGTTTCACCGTTTACATGATTTTACCTTTGATCAGTTTGGGAAAAGAAATATTCTACCCCTCTGAAACCCAATGAAATTCCATTTGGTTTGGGCCTGTTTATTCCTATTGAGGTGTTTACATGGAACATTGTCATTGGGTTTGTGCTTCTAAACCGATTCTAATCAGAATATTAGGCTCCATGTAAACCCGGCTAATGACATCATTGCATGTTTTCAGCATACTACTTAAAGCAGGTTGGCATGTAACACATTTGATTTAGTAAACTAATGATAGTTTATTCTATAGTCATGCAGCATGATATTAAGATCAGTCATATGTTTTGTTGGTAAACTTCTGCAGTAGCTGCCAAATCAATGTAGTGGAGTACAGTTCCAAAGTAGAATGAAATGCAAATGTTCAAGACATTGTACTTGAAGGTAGAGTCACTGGAGGAATTCTGGATTGTTAATATTTGAACTAAACTTCAAATTAAAAATAAAATCCTTTGCTTTATGTTGCTTCAGAAGTCCATGGATCAGCTTACAAGGAAACACTAACAACTGGGCTAGCTGACCTACAGACTAATATGGCAGAATGATGTGTAAACAGATTCATTTCTATTCTTCTTACACATCATCACGAGTGGAATTTTTTTTCCCCCAGTCCATCACACTCTCCTCCTCTCTGTTGCCTCCATACTTCTCACTCCACCTGAGTTCAGCATCTCTGTCCACAGAAGCAGCCGCCTGTCAGCTGCAGCAGGACAGCAGCTGGACAATTCACCAGACTGACTGACAGCAGACATTTACTGAACCTAAATCATTAGTATTTATTGATTGATTTATTGAGAGAAACAGGCTCACAGACTCAATGGAGATGTGCTTCATCAGTTCAAAATACATATACAGCAGGATATTTGTCTGATTTAAACAGCTTCTTTCTCTCCACCATCAGACTGGTGCAGGAGGGCTGGTGAACTGGTCATGTGCTCATGTAGTGGGTCTAATTCTGCGTTGTGTTATCAGATAGGCAGAGACACACTCCTGAATGGTCTCAACATGCTTTATTCCCCTGCATTATGGAGAAGAAACATTCACAGGTGTTCACAGGTTCTCTCATACATGCTCTCTGTGCTCTTTCTGGGAGAAACCACAGCGCAAAGAGGAGTATTAAGCAAATTAGCACAAACAAAAATAAATAAAATGCAA